>NC_073745.1:77331568-77931568 GCF_029784135.1 Toxorhynchites rutilus septentrionalis
CACTCCTTGATGCCGCCGAAGAACGACACCGGTTTCTTCGGCAGACCGTTGGCGGTAATCTACAAGACATGAACATGAGGTCAGCACGGATTTGATTCCACCGCGGGCTGGAAATGAAAAAGTGCAGCTGATCTAATAGGGTACATACGCTAGAGCGACGCGAGAGCATCCCATGGCCATAGGCGGAATCCGATATGACTGCGTTGGTGATATAGACGCTCTCCGCGTCCGCCGAGGACTCACTGCGAGGCCTCCGCCAGCCGTCCGGTTCGGCGTTAACCAGCTGCGCTATCGCTCCCGAATGATTCACGGCTGTGTTTTCGTCGCTGAAAGTGATTAAAAGAAAAAGGTAGAAGTTACTTTCGAGTGAATACATTTGTATGGATGTAAATCATTTGTAGGTCAACTATTTGACCTCTCCTCATTGTCTGAGTAAGTTGAATAATTAGGGAATAGAGTGAGATATGAGTCCCTTTGCCCACTATCAATCAATGTCATTTAATCTTTTTAGACAGTATGAAATAATGAATATTATTTTCAGTTTATTTTGGTATACAATAACCTCCAACTGGTGATTCGAGATCAACAGGGGGACACCGAAAATCTTATGTAAATTACATCTCTTCAGTTGAATAAAGGAACACAAGTTTTTTTTCCGAAGAATACATAGGGATTCACGATTCTAAGCTCCAAACAGCGGCGTAGTGAAAGTAGACAGCGCCCCGGGTAAACTATTAAAATGGTGCCCCCAAAAGTACATTTTTTTCGATTTTTTCACTAACTTTGAGATTATGATATTTTGAGAAAACTACTCACTTATACCAATGTTCATCCTAAGCAGTTTATTCGTACTTAGAAGGCTAGTAATATGTGCTTCAACTGACGCAAAATGGTCAACAATTGCATCTAAATCAAGATCTGCTAGCGATTCTTTCTCGATCGAAATAATTGCCAAGCCATTGAGTCGGTCTTAGCTCATTTTAGAATGCAGATAATTTTCAATCAATTTAAGGTTCCTGAAACTATGTTCGCACGATGCGCGATCTGTGCCATTTTTTCTTTGGTGTAAATCAGACTAGCTGTTTTTTCATTCCAGTACAAAAATGCTCAGTCTGACCACGGTGCGAGGAAAGGAGAATAAACCTTTCTATACCACTAATATTATTAAGAAGTGTGCGTTCTTATAATGCAGCTTAAGCAATAAAGGTGTTTCAATTGACGAATTTACGTTGGATTTACAACCAGATGGCGCAGCGAGTAAAATGAGGATGTTTTGTTTTTTTGGTATGAAATTCGTTCAAATTTTCTAGAAAAATCAGAATTTATCTTCAAATTTCCAGGTTTCATGTATTCTTTCTACGCTGAAAAGGTTAGAAAATCATCATTTTACAATGTGCTATGTGTATTACGAGGAATGGGTTGTTATAAGTATTGTAACTTTAATTTTTTTCAACTAAGTAAACGATGAATAGGGTGTTTTGCGCTAAAAACACAGCAAATCCTTCTCGTATCGGCCCCTACATTATCAATAATATCAGCGCATTTGATATGATATCGATTTCATCGCAATTATCCATAGTATCAATAACCGGTATGCATTATGAAACTTAAAATTTTCGAAGATTATCTATGACTTTGGTTAAATCGCGTGTTGAAACCATCGTAAATATACAAAACTCCAACTTTCTTACCATATACTGACGACGTTCAATGGCTGAAATGAATCTCAATTGAAATAAAATGAATAATCACCACCGAATCTTGCTTTTCAGTGCGTAAAATAAACAAACACCCTCACTTTTGTGGTTCTGATCTCTTATGTAGATGTCGCATGAGCTGATTCAGCTTTACGTAAATTCGTCAATTAGAATTTTATCGCTTATTTTTATTTACTGCAGCGCCCCTAGTTGTCACATCGAGAAACGATTGACAGCGTTTTGATGCGGATGGTTTGTTTATTCAGTAGTGAAAATTTCATCAAGATTGAAGGACACATTCAAAAGTTATCGACGATGAAACGCGAAAGACAGAATCAAAATATGCATAATTACTTTGAGAACCCGACGAAGTCAGGAAAAAAGATTAAAAAATTTCTGAAATTTCCAAAATCGACTGTAAATACCGCACTCAAACGTTACCGGGAGACCATTACGTTGGATCGGGCGGAACCAATCAGACGTAGAGGTGGAACACATGATCGAAATCTACGAGCAAAGGTGATACGAACAGTCCAGAACAATCCTGGTCTCTCCTTGCGGAATTTAGCGAAAAAGTTCACGACTAGCCACAATATAGTTAGGCCAATTATTATGCAAGAAGGCTTGCGGTCGTATAATGCCAGCAAACATCTCAACAGGACATTGAAACAAAACCAGGTTGGTAAAACTCGTGCAAGGAAGTTGTACGAACAAGTACAAAGGATGCGTTTTGAAGGACAATGAAATATACGTGAAAATGGATTTCGGACAAATAGCCGGTAAAAAATTCTGCCTTGCCAAGCGTAAAGGGGTTGTTGCGGGTAGGTTCACATTTGTTTACGCAGATGTATTTGCCCATAAGTTGTTGATTTGGCAAGGGATCTGTAGTTGTGGAGAGAAGACAAAGATTTTAATCACTGGGGCAACAATGAAAGGAAAAATTTACAAAGAGGTGTGTTAAGAACAGGATTTTACCGTTCATTCGATCACATAAAGGTCCGTTGAAGTTCTGTCCTGACTTGGCAAGCGGCCGTTACCGCCAGGATTTGTCGTCTAGTGATATAAGGAGAATTAGATCAATTTCATTGAAAAAACTATCAATCCACCAAATTTTCCGGATTCTCTTCCCATCGAGAGAAATTGGGCAATTGTGAAAGGCAAACCATCAAAAAACCAGCTCAAATGAAAAAGTAGAAACCATCTCAAATGGAAAATAAGGTTACCAGCAGTACTGTGCTGAAAATGATGGTGGTATCACACGACGAGCTCGAAAATTTATTCGAACAGCTGACGAATAATTTTCATGTTTTTTCCCCTTGAAGTTCTTCGAAAAATCTACAAAATGACATCCTTCCCTTTTTCAACGTTATTTCTATGCTAAGAATTGTCCTACTTTATGCGATCAAATTCTAACTGAAACTGGCTTTAATTATATAACATCACACAGCATGGAAGGGCTCCCAGGCATATGAAGTGAAAATCAAAGGGTATTGATGTAATGTGATTCAATTTCAATTTGCGAAAATCAAAGAGAGGTTATGGAAGCAACTAGGATAAAACGGGGTGAGTTGGACATACGGGGGAATTTGGACCACCCTTTTATCTCAAAATGTACGGCTCAACTTGGATTTTTTATAATGCCATTTTCTTTTATTATTGAACCGCATGTAACTAACGTAAAAAAAAACTTTGGTAAAATTCAACAGGTGAAAGGAAACGGTAGCATGAACACAACAAGCACTTTGATTGTCAAAAAATGTGAGTTTTCCGATCGTGGTTTTAAGGTTTTTCCCGCTGATTAAACAAACTTTTCGTGTATTGTGCAGTAAAGTTCTGTTCGGTCTACAATAAATGAAATTAATTGCATTTTAATTTTTGAATGTTGTGTGGGGTGACATGGACACGATTCAGTGGAGTGAATTGGTCCTACAGGTTTGAGACTTTTCTTTGATCTAATTGATTCCAGATGTCACGGAATTACAAAAATGGGCAGACAACGTTGGAGGAGGAGGAGCTTGAAAGTGCAACTCAGGCCATCAAGAACCGATTTTCTTTGACCAACAACGAAAGTGTTTGAAAATGCTCGAACAACAGTGAAAAGATTCGTGCAGAATTCGAGTTGGGGTCAATCCAATATTTCTGGTCTAGAATCTGGCCAAGACATCTGGTATCGATCCCAAAACACTGTTACTGATTGTAACATCATCCCAAAATACTTTAGATAAACATAAGTATGTTTTTTTTTCGATGAAACACATACTGCATCTAATCACCCCACAGACGGTCCAAATCACCCCGCATCAAATTTTAATGTCCAAAAATCATCTCTTTTATTTTATGATATATTTGGTAGTTTGAAGTTGATATAATACTTAACCATTATTGACTGAGAGAAAACAAGTGCAGCTCAGTATACAATGTGACATTTTTGATTTAGACCGTATTGGTTTGGAAATATTAGGCGATTTGCTTAGGTGGTCCCCTTTTCCCCTACTCACGGTAGATGTTTTTTCACTGAATTGAAAGATGAAAAAAATGCTATTCAAAATAATTGGATTTTGCACACTACGCTGCTGCCTCCAAGGAATTTATATAATACAGTGTGTGCATGGGTGTGATAAATGACGAAACTCTGAAGCCGTCACTATTTGAACAACATTTGAACACGGATCATTCTGAACGCAACATCAAATATGGGGCATTATACCGATTACACGAAGCTACCCTGAAACTTATTTTCTAAAAAAAATTTCTAGAAAAAGGTCGGGTTGTTGAATTGTAAATTTATGATGTAAATATAAAAGATGTGCAGTGTTTAATGTTTGTCAGAATACTGATCGCCATTGAAATTGCAGGAAAGCTGAAAATTAATTGATTGACGGGATTTTTCTTGCTGCGCTTTACATTCAATACGCGTCAAGAGTCTTTGCACAATATCAGTGTCGGTCCCCGCTACTAAAAATAAATATTGTATAAAAATAAAATAGTTAGAAATTCGACTAGAAAGTAGTCACATATCGTAAAATATTCGAAAGCAAACCATGTTCCTTTTATTTCTTTGTTTAGTAACTGTCAGTCCCAATGATAAACGATTTTCCAAGGAGCTGGAATTGACAGGTGGTTCGTTTTCGACAGTATGAGGGTAAGGCATGGATGATGCGAGAGGGGATGAAAAATGACAGCGGCTTTTTTTGTTTATAAACAAAGTAGATCAAATCTTTATGCTACATATCGGTCCCCACCAACATATACCTACGCTGGGCTGGTTTCAATCGAACTAGCTGTTGTGTCTCACAACCCGAACGATCAGGCGAGTCTTCAGCTAAAGCAATACGGCACAAGCCCACCGGTTATTAAGAGCCACCTCTTTTATATACCCACTAGCAAAGCTCCCACAATCGCTGAGTTTCCAATCCCAGCAGCAAGGGCAACAACCCTCACGTCCCGTAGAACAGCAATGCAGACAATAACTTGCAGCAGTCACCGAAACACTACAATGATGCCAACAGCGTAAACAAAACCAACATTTATGCGCAGCAAACACATAGCGGCATGCACTCCTCATTGCATGCCATTTGTTATCCTCTTTCTCGGAAAACTCTAGCCGTTCGTTTGGCCGCTGTCAATTCGAACTCAAGTAATGGCTGAACAGCAGTTCTGACATAACGTTCCACCTTATTATACCGCCTTGCGATTTTCTAACGAATATCTCAATGGCATTCCCTAGGGGATCAACGTGTTAAGGAATATTTGGTTCCACCATCAAAGTTGTTAACTAAAGGGTGAGTCGATAAATATTGCGACACTTGCGTAACTTGCGTAACTTTCATACTTATACTTTTATACTTTTATACTGAACCGAGAGAACCGAGAACCAGTTCCAGTTTCTCTTTTTTTATTAATCCGTTTATTTTTATAGGCTCAGTTACATAGGTTTAAAGGAGCCAAACTCCTATCTATATTTTTACTAGAATATATTAACATGTTTCCTTAAATCTATGGTTAATGAATTAGGAAACCGATTACTCGCGGTCGACTCGAGTTTGGAAGGGTGACACATTTTCATTAGGAAAAGGATGGGATGTAAGGAGATTATAACAATGTTCACACTCACACTCACATTCACATTCTCAGTCACACTTACACATCACACTCAATTCTTAAAACTATTCTTACATCTAATATGTATTTACAATTTAACTTATTCTAATGTTAGTAGGAAGGGAACCGATAGCTCGCGAAGGACGAAAAGGAGGGGAAAAGGATGTAAGAAAGAGAGTTTACTGAATTCGATCTGGCGGCAAGATAGGGGAAGTGGGGGCATAGTGGTTACCCTAAGGAATATACCCATTCCCAGCGTCCACATACCGCTTCATGTCATGAAGCTGTTGAGTGACGATCGTCGTTGTACATCGACTATCTTCAATTAATGCATTTAAATTATATAATTAATGTGATTAATGTGATTAATTAGACGGCCAACGGATCGGTGCGAGTTGCAAGTCAGTGTTGCCTTAATGAAATCTCAACTTCACTGACCATTTCTTGGAAGATTCTGTAAATGGTATGATAAACATTTCATTCGAAAGATGAAATATCTACGCGTTATATGCTTGTTACTTTTTGATCCAAAACTTATTTCAATAGCCCTAAAATTGCTTTGGAAACAGGCTATTGAAATCACACCTATCGGTATATAGGCGAGTGCCGCTCGGAAATCTACTCAGTTATGATTGCGCAACGATTGAGGTACGATCGCTGGAAGGGATGAGTGATTCCCCAATACAGACTTCTAAACCATAGAGCCTGGGGGAATCGACATTGCAAAATAAATTCAAGCTGCGGGTTCTTTTGTACTCGCTTGTGTTTCTGGAAATCGGAATGTTTTCCTAACGCAGACCTCAAAACCATGGAGCCGATTTTCACAGGCTCATAGCAAATTAGCGGGAACTTTTGTACTCGCTTGCATTTTTGCAAGCCGGAATGTGTTGTCCCAATACATATTCCGAAACCAAGCAGTTGGGAAAATCGGCATTGCGGATACATTCATATCGGCAATACTTCTATACTCCCATGTGTTTTTACACTCCGGAATTAATTTTGCTAATACGGTCTACAAAAGCGAGTACAAATGCAACGCTTTGGCTCGATTATTCTAGACTGCATCTACGCATACCGCAAAAGGCAAAATGTGATAACTATTTGCTGCGATAACTACTACCATAATGCATGAATTGACTTAAATTGGGATTTGTTTGCAATTGAATTCGTAAATAGTTTCATTCATTCACTAGTTTAATCAATAATTTAAACAATGCACACAAAAGAGAGCTCTACGCAGCGGTGATGTCGTACACAATGAGGAACATCGATTTCTTTCTGTTTTTTCAAAGATTCTGTGAAATAACGTAACGAATAGCCTCTGATGAACAATAGTGTAGTGTTCAGCAGCAATACGCAGCCAACTTCGTTGTTGCCCAAAAAATGATGCGTCGACTAATTAATTTAGCAACCCTGTTGTAACATTAGGCTAAAGCTATATTGTACCCGATAATTTAGGTCAGTACCAATAGAAAGCTTGAACAGTTTGGATCCGGCTTTCATTCGATTCCTATAACGTTCCTGTAGGACCTTTCATCACAGAGATATTTTTGTTTGAGTGAAAAATTTTCCCTTCGTGTTGATGATTATTTTTTCAATAAATAACGATCGCATAGTAAATCGAAAGGATATTTTGAAAACATCAAGAAATTATGTACGAGGATAATTTGTTACATTTATGAAAAACAATTTATTGAAATTTTTTGCATCGATTTAAAAAAGAGCCAAAAAGCTGCTGCTCGATTTGCGACGCGATCAATATTTATTGAACAATTGGATGCTTTACTTGCCAAATCGATCAACTCCATTTTCTGAATATTATTAAATTTCAAATTCAAAGCACTTGATTACTCCTAACTGTACATATTCTTTAATAATAAGTACCGTTCTGAATCATATTTCGGACGCTTAAGGCATATAATGCAGAAAACAGATCTAAACTTTATGCACAGGTATTATTTGGTTGATATTTGTAATTAATTACTATTATTTTCAATAAATTACTAATTTTTAATTAGAACTACCCTGTTATTTTGTTCAAGTCCTCCGCTTTGCGCTCTTCTCACCAGAAGCCCTTTCTATTAATATTCCCGGTCTCGATTTGCGTAGCTGTCATCCTTGGTGGAGATAGTTCTATTACTGTCATGCGAAACCAAATCACACAGAAAATTCCAATTATTTTCTTGGTGAGCCGATGATAGCCTAGTTTGATGATTCTCCACATATTGCTTCGTATCTAGAACGATACTGAAAGTTTGCCTCAGCTAGATCCAATATTTATGCTCTAGGCAAATATTCCCCTTCGTTCTTCTTCTGCTCTTCTTTGTTCACAGAGACTTTAAATCATTCCTCTTCGTTGATCGCCGATAAGTTGCTCGTTGTTGACGGCATGGGTAGCGATGCTCACAAATGACAAATGTATGGTAGAATGGAAATGCTTCTATTTTTCATCAAATTAAACCATTTATACACCAGGGGAATAAAAAACAAATCTTAGGTAATTTCCGATTCGTTTGGGATGTAAATCGTCAAAATCCGTTCGCGGCAAAAATAGTTATTAACGTTAACTTTATTTCATAAAAAACGTGACCTGTTTTCCGATTTGGCACCCTTAAGGAAAGACGTAGTTCTACGTCAAAAATCATCGAATAATTTGCTTTTCAAATGAAGCGAATAAGAATCAAACTTCGGACACTATTTATAAAAAAATCAGATTTCGGACAGATTGAATTGAAAATTCGGACACTTTATTTTGTAATTTTTAGGACGAAAATTACATTACACTTGATTATATTTTATAGTCAACTGCGAAACACTTACACAGAAATCACAGTAAACTGTTAACGATTATGAGAACTGATGAAACACGGGAGAAATTTAAAGATTGATGAACGGGTAAATTCTACGTGCTTACGCTAAGTAAACGTCGTGGAGGCGATCTGGCGTAGTGGTAACATCCATGCCTCTCACATTCTTCCAAAAATGGAAGTAAAAGTGACGAACCAGCCGAATGAGTTGAAAGTCACTATAATACAGATAATAAAAAAAAAAAAAAAAAAAAAAAAAATAAGTGAACGTCAAACGTCAAATAGTGAGTAGTGTTGTCAGATTTTTGCCGATTATGTTATAATTCAAATGTAGTTCTTATAAAAAATGACAGTGAAACCAAGGGATTACTATAAAGAAGCAATTTTTTTCCAATTAATCAGACTCAATTACTTATTATCTAACGTTTACAGAGCCAAATGTCACCCTCAAATATAACTTAATTTGTATATAATTAAGATTAACAATTCAGTAATAACTAAATCTAACACTAGATTAATTTTTGGATTGGATTTAGATTTAGGACTAGGATGGAGCAAGTGGGGTAGTTTGGTTTGATGAGGAGAAATTGGTGAAGGGAAAGCATAAGGTTGAGGTAGCGACTAGCTAAGATGTCTCTAACCGGTAAGTCAGATTGCCTTCCTAGTGCCCTGAGTCAATCCGATGGATGAGCCCTGGCAAACTGAAAGTTTATACAGGACCAGACCACATGCTGCATGTCATGATAACCATTACCACAAACGCAAATATTACTATCAACGATCCCAATGCGATACAGATGTGCATCTAACAAGTAATGATCAGACATTAGGCGGGACATCACGCGAATGAGGTCCCGACCTACATTCAATCCCTTGAACTATGCGCTCGTCGTACCCCGGGAATAATTGTATGTAACCAGCGACCCATATTATCTTCACTCCAAATGTGTTGCCAATTGGAGAGTACATAACTACGAGAAGTACAAAAAAATTAATGATAGGTTAATTGTCGCTCAAAAATAGTGCCTTCCAAGGCTTCGAGCTTAGCTAAAGAGTCCGCTTTCTCGTTACCCGTTGTCGATAGCAAAGAAGAGCAGGATCACTGGGCAGCAATCTTCAGGAAAATACGCAGTACACGTGGTGAGTTTTCTCCCAGGTAACACTCTCCAGAACGGCGACGCGATAGATAAGAGTTCTTCGATTCAGGTAAGTATACACATGTTTATTCTATTTGTATTTCGTTGCAGGTAAATATAACTATTTTTATTTCTCCATAATTTCACCATTTAACAATTCACAGAGTATTTCAATAAAACAATTTCACGAATTATTTTTCACTGAACTTCGAGCAGCTGGTCTTCATCGGTCAAAACCGAGCGGTAAAAAGAGACCCCGCATACGATTCAACAGCCTTTTATAGATGTTGGTTGGCGGAAGTGAAAATTTTAATTTCCTGGTTACTTCGATTGATTTTGCCATGTTTTTTGTGGCTTGAAGGTAATAAATTTTCTTGCAAACAATGTCGATCATTTCATACAGATGGCTTTGCATTCGTTCATCGAACATACTGGCCCCTCTGAAATCCCATTTCAGAAATTTCAAAATGTCGATTGCTCGTTGATGGCTGGTTGTTATGATGACCTCTTGCTTTTTTAGAAAAACTGGATGAGCTTACGGATTTATAATTCTGCTGTTTTCGTTGGTTCTTCTGATGGTGTTGCTGGTTGTGTTGTCGCGATGGGTAGCAAGCATATCTTCGATACGGGCCGCACAAATTTTCCGCTGGGTGTTTGAAGAGTTACCACTCGAGTGATCCCGTCTGCTCCGGGGTGCAGTTCGATGAGTCGTCCTGTCGGCCAGTGCACAGGAGGAGTGTTCTCGTCCTTTATAACCACCAGGCGACCTTTCTCGATGACTACAGGTGGATTGCACCACTTCGATCGTGGTTGAAGCGTCGAAAGATATTCGTTGTGCCATCGCTGCCACAGATGTTGGAAAAGTTTCTGCGTGTGCTCCCAGTGTCGAAGTCGATTGGAGGGAATTTTCATGAGGTCCATGTCCGGAATTGCTTTCATCGCAGAACTAATCAAAAAGTGTCCGGGAGTGAGTGGTTGGAAATCGGTGTGGTCGTCACTGAGAGGAATGAGTGGCCTAGAGTTCAGGCAACACTCGATCTGCTTGAGTAGAGTTTGCATGTTTTTTTTTTTATAAATTCGTTTATTTTTACAGGCTCAGTTGCATAAGTTTAAAGGAGCCGAAATCTTAAATATATTTTTAAAACTATATATATGAACAATTTTCTTAAATCTATGGTTAGTAATGTGGGAAACCGATTACTCGCGGTGAACTCGAGATTTGAAGGGTGACATATTTTTCTCAGGAAAAGGATGGGGTATAAGGAAATTATTACAATGTTGATAATCACACACACTCAATTCTTAAATCTATTCGTACATCTATTGTGAATTTACATTTCATTCTCCTGTTTATAGCAAGCGGACCAATTACTCATAAAGGAAGAAATGGAGGGTATAATGATATAAGGATAATCACACACGAACATCGATAGATTTAAGGAAAACATATATTTGGGACATGTAATCAAGGTCTAACCGAGCCAACACATCTCTCACCGGCACATTGGGCTGCCTTCCTCTAGCCCGAAGGGAGTTCTCTAAATTCGATCTGACAACAAGATACACCTCACACGACCAAACAACGTGTTCGATGTCGTGGTAGCCTCGGCCACAAACGCAGATATTGCTGCCGGCCAGATTGAAACGAAAGAGTAGCGCGTCTAACGAACAGTGATTGGACATGAGTCGGGAGAAGGTGCGAATAAAGTCCCGACTCAAGTCCAGACTTTTGAACCATGGTTTGAGGCTAACCTTAGGGATAATCGAGTGAAGCCACCGGCCCAATTCACCTTCGTTCCATTTGCGTTGCCAGTTAGCGATGGTATTTTTACGGACTAAAGAGTAAAATTCATTGAAGGCGATTTGACGCTGATAAATATCGCCTTCAATCGCACCTACCTTTGCTAATGAGTCAGCCCTCTCATTACCCGGAATTGAGCAATGAGAAGGGACCCACACAAAGGTAATGACATAACAGCGTCTGGATAAAGCACTCAAATTTTCTCGTATTCTCTCAAGGAAGTACGGCGAGTGCTTTTCCGGCCTCACTGAACGGATAGCTTCGACAGAGCTAAGACTATCCGTTACAATGTAATAGTGTTCAACAGGTCGTGAGGCGACGCTGTCCAGCGCCCAATGAATTGCTGCCAATTCAGCAATATACACTGAGCAAGGATTCTGAAGACTGTGTGAGGTGCTAAAAAATTCGTTGAACACTCCAAATCCTGTGGACTCGTTTATAGTGGACCCATCAGTAAAGTACATATTATCACAATTGATACCCCCATACTTTTCATCGAAGATCGTTGGAGCGATCCTCGATCGTTGGTAATCTGAATATCCATGGATATCTTGCTTCATGGACAGATCAAAATGCACAGAGGAATTGATGTAGTCAGGGAAACAAACACGGTTGGGAATATACGAAGAAGGATCAACCTGCATGGAGATGAATTCATGATATGAACTCATGAATCCGGAGTGAAAATTTAGCTCGATCAGCTGCTCAAAATTTCCGATCACCAATGGGTTCATGACCTTACACCGGATGAAGAACCGAAGAGATAATAAATTGAAGCGATCTTTTAGTGGGAGTAGGCCTGCCAAAACCTCGAGACTCATGGTATGCGTTGAGGGCATACATCCCAACGCGATACGGAGACAAAGATACTGAATTCGCTCGAGTTTAATGAGGTGTGTTTTGGCAGCTGATTGAAAGCAGAAACTGCCATACTCCATCACTGAGAGAATAGTTGTTCGATACAACATTATAAGATCTTCGGGATGGGCTCCCCACCAGGTGCCGGTAATTGTACGGAGAAAGTTTATTCTTTGTTGACATTTTTTACTCAGATACCTAATATGGGCCCCCCAAGTACATTTGGAGTCGAACCAGACCCCAAGATACTTGAATGACATAGCATGAGTGATCGGTTTACCCAAAAGTTGAAGCTTTGGTTTTGCTGGTCTATGCTTCCTAGAAAAAACCACCATCTCTGTTTTCTCCGTGGAGAATTCGATCCCTAGCCCAATGGCCCATGTTGAAAAATTGTTCAAAGTATCTTGTAAGGGTCCTTGCAGGTCGGATTCGTTTGATCCTACGACAGACACCACTCCATCATCTGCAAGTTGTCTTAGCCTGCAATTTTGTGTAAGGCAATTGTCGATGTCGCTTACATAGAAGTTGTACAAAAGGGGGCTTAAACATGAGCCCTGGGGGAGTCCCATGTAAGAGACCCGACTTACTGCCGAATCTCCGTGAGAAAAGTTCAAATGCTTCTCACAAAGCAAGTTATATAAAATATTATTCAATAGAGGCGGAAGACCCCGAGAGTGTAATTTGTCTGACAAAACCTCTATTGAAACAGAATCAAAGGCCCCCTTTATGTCCAAGAATACTGAAGCCATTTGTTTTTTTCCGGCGTAAGCCATTTGAATTTCTGAAGAAAGCAACGCAAGACAATCATTCGTCCCCTTGCCCCTGCGGAACCCATATTGTGTATCTGAGAGTAGGCCATTCGTTTCAACCCATCGATCAAGGCGAAACAAGATCATTTTCTCCAACAATTTCCGTATACAAGACAGCATTGCTATTGGGCGGTACGAATTGAAGTCGGACGCGGGTTTTCCGGGTTTTTGAATAGCTATAACTCGTACTTGTCTCCAATCATCTGGAACAATATTATTCTCCAGAAACCGATTGAATAAATTCAACAAGCGATGTTTCGCCACATCAGGGAGGTTTTTCAGCAAGTTGAACTTAATTCTATCCGATCCCGGAGCAGAATTGTTACATGAAAGGAGAGCAAGAGAGAATTCTACCATCGAAAACTCGGAATCAAGATCGCACCTATCTTGTGGTATATCTCGAACAATTTTTTGCACAGGAGCGGAATCAGGACAAACCTTCCGTGCAAAATTAAAAATCCATCGATGTGAATATTCTTCGCTTTCATTCGTTGAAGAGCGATTTCTCATGTTTCGAGCCACTTTCCATAATTTTTTCATTGACGTTTCTCGTGACAAACCTCCCACGAAATTTCGCCAATAAGCACGTTTTTTCCCTTTGATTAAGTTTTTAAATTGATCTTCAAGGGCTAAATACGTTTGAAAATTTTCAGGGGTTCCACGTTTCCGAAAAGCTTTAAATGCATTCGATTTTTCTACATAAAGCTTGGAACATTGGCTATCCCACCATAGATTGGGAGGCCTTCGGGAAATGGTGGAACCTGGGATGGGTTTCGTTTGAGCGCGAACCGCGCTGTCATAGATCAAACGAGAAAGGAAGTTATACTCCTCCAATGGAGGTAAACCATCTCTGGAATTGATGGCTAGAGCAATCGCGTCCGCATATTTTTTCCAGTCAATGTGTCTTGTGAGGTCATATGCCATGTTTATAGATTCAGAAGAATTTGACCCAATGGTGATGGAAATTTTGATTGGCAAGTGATCACTACCGTTGGGGTCCTGGATTACATTCCACTTGCAATCTAACGATAGTGAATTCGAGCAAAGCGAGAGGTCAAGAGCACTTGGGTTAGCAGGAGGTTTAGGTACACGTGTTGTTTCCCCAGTGTTCAAAAGTGTCATATTGAAGCTGTTACAAAGATCATATATCAACAGTGAACGATTGTCGTCGTACTGTTCCCCCCAGGCAGTTCCGTGAGAGTTGAAGTCTCCCAAGATCAATCGTGGCTCAGGAAGGAGTGAGCACATGTCAACAAGTTGCTTGCGGCTAACCGCAGCTCTCGGAGGCCAATACAAGCTGACAATACAGAGGTCTTTTCCTCTGATGTTTGCATGACAAGCAACAGCTTCAATCCCTCCAATAGGTGGAAGGTCAATTCGAAAAAATGAGTGGCACTTATTGATCCCCAATAGCACCCCTCCGTATCTGTCATCACGGTCCAAGCGTATAATATTAAAATCGTGGAAAGAGAGATCATCTCGCGAAGAAAGCCAAGTTTCGGACAGAGCAAAAACATCACAATTGAACTTATGAATTAAAAATTTGAATGTATCCAATTTAGGGATAAGACTACGACAATTCCACTGTAAAACAGTGATATCTCCGACCTCTCTATTTGAATTAGACATCAAGAGAGATAATCATTGCAAGGAGGGGCCATGTTTGCATCAATTGTTGCAAAATTGTCTTTAATACTGGAAGCATTGATATGACAATGGTTCTGATGGAGTCGGAAACATTAAAGCATGTGAAGATTTGAGCCACAAGGTCAGTCAACTTTATAAATCCCGATTGGGAAGTTGAACTTGACGGTAAAATAGGGACAGTTGGGGTTTTTGATGTTCCTTCGAGTGCTGGGTCGTTCGAAGGTGAATTATTCCCACGGAAGCCAGGAGGAACCTGATTTTGCTTGTCCGCTGCACTCGATTTTTTAGGCATGCTAACAGAGGGTATAACCGGAGGGGCTTGTACTTGAACTTTGGGAGTGGTCACATTTTTGCGCCGGGGATTCCCTTGGAAGATGTACGGTGTGCCCTCGTTAGCTGTATCCGCTTCCATTTCGTCAACTGGCAGCGAAGCGAAGACATTGTTTGCGGTTAAAGGTTGTTGCTGTTGGGCCAATGGAGAAGCGCCCTTTAAAATTTCCGCAAAAGTGCGCTTCGAGCGTTCCTTTAAAGAGCGCTTCTGCTTCTCCCAGCGACTCTTGTAAGTTTCACAAGCCGAGAGCACGTGCGGAGTTCCTCCGCAATATGGACACTTTTGCTCAATCGCACTGCAGGATTTGTCCACATGTTGCTCTCCGCAAGTGGCACAGCGCTCCTTGTTGGCGCAGTAAGCTGCTGTGTGACCAACTGACTTGCATTTCAGGCAAGTCATGGGCTTTGGCACGAAGAGTCGCAGCGGTAGCCTCAATTTGTCCACCATAACGTAGTCAGGGAGGGCGGAGCCAGCAAAAGTGACTCTAAACGAGTCGGACGGCGTAAATTTCGATTCTTTCCCTTCCTGGGAGACTTTGCCGAGTTGTCGGCATTCTAAGATTTTAACCTTAATCAAAGGCAGCTTTTTAAATCTGCCATCTCCTTCCATAATTGATTTGCACGTCAGACCCGTTTCGGTTATCACCCCCGAGATTTCTACGTCATGGGAAGGCACGTAGACACGATATTCCAGGGTAAACCTCTGGTCGACGACAATACCGTTTGCGTCTTTCCGATCAGCTACGACAACACGCAGTTTGGTCGGTCTAACCTTCGAAATTTCTGTCACGGAGGAGTATCTTGCCAGATCTTTCATGATCTGAATAACATTAAGTGCTTTTCCGTTTGGCTTAGGCCTGAAGAAAACAACCCACGGACCAGTTCCAGGTGCATCTTCAGGATAGACCTTGACACGTGGAGAGAAGACTACAGGACGAGAAGGAGATGACGAGGATTGAAGGGGATCGGGGACAACAGGATGGGGAGGCGAAATCTGAGCTGTTGTAGGAGCGAGGGGGGTTGGAGAGGAGGTATTTGCAGGTTTTTTAGAGGGGGGCTTGCTAGAGTTAGCAGACTCGTCCCCGGACGAAACATCCTCTGATGTAGGAACGCGTTTAAGTGTCTTCGCTGTTCCTTTATTAGAACTTTTTTCAACCAGAGGGGAGTCATCATCAGAGATCTCCATATCTGGAGATCCTCCCCCTCCTTCTGCCATTCTGTAATTCGTACTTATATTCTAATAATTTGTTTTTAATAATAATAATAATAATTTAAAAAAAAAATTTAAAAAAAAATAAATCTTATATCTTATTTATTTCTATTCACCACAATGCACCCCAGTGCTGATGAACTGGCAACCGCTGCTTGCTTCTCAATCGGAGCGCTTGAGCGCTCGGCACTATCACACACCACTAAGAAGTGATGCTCTCCTTCACACTGCTGTAAGTTAGCAGCGAATCGCGCTGGTATTGTGTGCGTGCAACTGACCACCGATGTCCGACTTCGACTGCGATGGCGACAAATCGGCGATAACTGAAAGCCGGCTGGCCTTGCCAGGCTTTGACGATTCAGCCTTTCTCACCAATTCCGAGTTCACACTGCGTTCCACGATATCTCGAACAATTCGAAAACGCGCGAAAAAAGCACACCCGGGCGACAAAAAAAAATAATAACAGCCAACGGTAACCGAAAACAATGCTTCAACGGAGACGCTCACAGCACACGACCGGTTACTCGAAGCTTATGAGTTTGCATGTCGTCGTCAGCTAGTTTGTTGGGTCCGAGAACACGGTAGAAATGCTTCTGTGCTGACGCGATAGCAGCCTCCCACAAGCCCCCGAAGTTAGAAGCCTTAGGAGGATTGAAGCACCAGCGTATTCCATTCTTCATGCATTCTTGTTCAACTGCCTGCTGGTGATGCTCGTTGCGGAATAGACGACGAAGCTCGTTTGCTACGCCCACAAAATTTCTCCCGTTGTCGCTGTGGATTTCGGAGCAGATTCCTCGTTGTGAGACGAACCTGCGCAGTGCCTGGATAAATTTTGCTGTGCTCAAATCAGGAACGAGCTCCAGATGTACTGCTTTTGTGCTGAAGCAAATAAAAACAGCTACGTAAGCCTTTCGTGGAGCTGCCTTTCGACTGACTGGCTTGAGTAGAATTGGACCCCAGTAGTCCACTCCTGAGACGGAAAATGGCCGCGCCGCGGTGACCCGTGATGCAGGAAGCTCGGACATAAATTGCTCCACGTGTTTTGGACGAACTATAGCAAGTCGTGCAGTTGTGAACCACAGCTTTCGCAAGCTTTCTGGCCCCTGTGATCCAGAAGCGGAGACGAATTATGGTGAGCAATAGTTGTGTAGCTGCGTGAAGATGTTTGTGGTGATAACCTCGAACCAACAGTAGGGAAAAGCGATGTGACGACGGTAGAAGAATTGAATGTTTGACTTCGAAAGGCTGTTGCGATCTTTCCAATCTGCCCCCAATATGTATCAGGCCATCTGGTGCTAGGAAAGGATGAAACCATCGTAGAGGTGATTTGGCGGAAATGAGTTTTCCCTGCTGAAGCTGAGTCCAGTCGCTGTTGAAGCATTGTTGTTGAACTAATGAGATCAGCGTTTTCTCGGCCTTGGAGACTTCATCAGAGCTGAGACTAGACCTTTTTGGACGTGGCCTGGCGAGACAGTTGTGACGAAATCGTTGACAATAAGCGAGTACACGCAGCATGCGATCGTAGCTGGAAAATTTCTCCACGAATAAGTCCAGGAACGTGGGTTCGGCTATGGCGGGAACTGAGGCAACTGGTGTTTTTCTGATTTCTAGTTGGACATCCGAAGGTTCCAGTTCGTCGTGCTGCTGGATTGGCCAACTGCTGGAATGTTGTTGCAACCAAAAGGGTCCGCTCCACCAAAGTTCATTCAGGAATAGCAGCTCTGCTGTTGTCCCACGCGAGATGCAGTCTGCAGGGTTCTGTTGTCCTGCCACATGATGAAAATGACATCCAACCGTGGCGAGTTGAATTTTTGAAACAGGGTTCGCCACGAAAGTTGTCCATGTTGATGGGGTGGAATTCAACCAGCTGAGTACCACCGTCGAATCGACCCAAAAGAATGTTTCGGCTGACAGTTGAAGAGACGCAGTAATTTTCTCGTACAATTGTGACGCAAGCAGTGCCCCGCAGAGTTCGAGTCGTGGTATGCTTTGCTTCTTTAATGGCGTTACCTTCGATTTGGCTGTAAGAAGCGCTACGTTTATGGTTCCGTCGGAGTTCGTCGAGCGGAGGTAAGCGCAAGTTCCATAAGCGGGCTCCGATGCGTCGGAGAAGATGTGAAGTTGTACCGTTGTTGGATTACGACATAAAACGTAACGAGGAATACGAAGCTCGTTTAGTAGCGGGAGTTGCGAGAGATACGATGCCCAATGTTCGATCATCGGTGGGGGGAGCTCTTGGTCCCAGCCTAGAACATTGTCGTCACTGTCCTTAAGCGTCCATAAGGCCTGCATGAATAACTTAGCGGTGGTAACGATCGGCCCCACTAGGCCGAGAGGGTCGAATAGACGGGCAATCTGGGAGAGAGCTATGCGTTTGGTAAGCCTCTCCTCGCAAACATTTGGCAGTTCGATCTTGTAGCGCAGGTTGTCCGTCGATGGTTCCCAATGTAAGCCTAGGGTTTTGATGCATTAATCTCGATCGAAGTCCACGGATGCCTGAAGAGCTCGGTTGTCCAACGAAACTTCCTCTAATACGGCTGGCTCATTCGAAGCCCATTTACGGAGTTGGAATCCTCCCTTGTTGAGAAGGGACTCAAGCTGCTGCCGAAGTGCGATGGCTTCTTGCACGGAATCCGCGCCTGAGAACAAGTCGTCCACATAGAAATCCCTTTTCAGGACCGTCGCAGCTTGTGGATACTCGTACCGCTCGTCTTCGGCCAATTGTTGAAGGACACGTGTCGCTAGAAATGGAGCACTAGCCGTCCCATAGGTAACCGTCCTCAATTCGTAGGTCTCGAGAGGATCGTCCGGGGAGAATCGCCACACAATTCTCTGAAGCGGAATATCCTTTTCGTCCACCAGTATCTGTCGGTACATCTGTTTGATGTCAGCGATTATCATTATAGGTCGGATCCGGGATCGCATGATGATTGACCTGATGTCCTCTTGGGTGACTGCACCCACCATGAGTGCGTCGTTTAGGGAGGGACCGGACGGTGTTTTACAAGACGCGTCGAAGACTACGCGTAACTTTGTTGTAGAGCTGTCATCACGAACAACGCAGTGGTGAGGAAGATGATAGGACGGAGATGGTGCTGTCTCATGGTCGTACACTCGATGCATATGTCCGAGGGCACGGTATTCTTCCAGAAAGTCGCAGTATTGTTTCCGGAGATTTTCATTATGCCACAGACGGTTTTCCAGAAGACGAAAACGGCGAATAGCAGTACGACGATTGTCTTCCAGCTTGGAGAGAATGTCGTTTCTGACTGGTAGACGAACTATATAGCGTCCTTCTGAATTTCTACATACGTTGCGTTGAAAGTGTTCTTCACATGCTGCTTCTTCCACCGAGTAGTTTGCAGAGCCGCTATCTTCCTCGACAGTCCAGAATTTTTCCATTTGCTGATGAAGATCTACGACGGTGGCAATATTAACCGATGCTGGAGCTGATGATTGGCCAGTCGATTTTCTTCCGGAAACGATCCAACCAAAGACGGAGTTCACGAACAGTGGACCATTGGAATCAAGCTGAATTCTGCCAGAGGCTTTGAACAGATCAAAGAATAGTTCGGCACCTAATATGATGTCGATGGGAGCAGTTTGGTGAAACAATGGGTCCGCGAGTTGGATCCCGGTAGGAATTTTCCAAGATGAAACGTCAAATGAATTAGACGGTAGATCGACAGTCACTCGTGGTAGGATAACGAAGTCAACCGGAGCAGAGTATTCGGTTACTAGAGAACGCACCGTAGAAACAATTTTGAAGCGAGCATGTTTCGAACGTTGTCCTATTCCAGCGATCGGGAGATTAATTTTCTGACGTTGGATTTTGAGCCGCCGTATGAATGACTCTGTTGCAAAGCAGCACTCACTGCCGGAATCCAAAAGTGCTCTGGCATGGTGTCCAATACCATTGTCGTCAACCACCAATACAATCGCTGTTGCCAGAACAACGCTTTTCACTCCACGACCTGATGAAGCGTTGACAGACGTTTCAACGATGGCTGCTGACATTGACATCGGCGGTTTATTATCCGTTGATTGTGCTCGAATTTTCATTGGTTGTGTTGATTCTGGAACATTGGCGCTAGGAAATGTGGACGAAGAATTGGAGCAGAGCTGAGTGTGGTGGTGACCATGGCATTTGCGACACGAGCGAGTCAATATACGAATGCTTTAGTCTTATGGTGTTCTGGTAATGCTCCAACAACAAATTCCAGGCTTCGAGATGGCGCTGTTGCTATTGTCTGCACTAGTTTTAATGCTTCCCCAGCCAAAGACGAACGAAGGTAATAAAATTTCTGCACACTAGAGAGTTCGTGCGACGAATGAACTAGTGAGACGAACAGATCGTGGAAATTGAGCCAATGATCGATGTTCTCCGAAAAGACAGGCAGCTTGATGTCCGGTAGATGGATGTGTGATGCTGTAGGGAAATGCTGGTTTGAATGGTTGGCTGGAGACGCAGGGTTAACCGGAGTTGATGGAGCTTTATGCAGCGACAGCAGAAATCCTTTTACACGGAAGTAAACAGTTTCGAATTCAATGCGGGTTTTCAGATGAATTTCGGTGCCGGCCTCGTTCAGCGTTTCCAAATCGCTTTGTACGGTGTGAAGTCATTCCAGATCGTGACAAGATGCTCCAAACGGACATATACCTCAACAGCATCGGTTTCATCATCGTAGTTGTCGACGAACGTTGCGATGAGGTTGAATGATGATAAGAGGCTCTTTTGTCTCGTTTTCAGTGATTTGATTCGCCTTTCGCTGGACATGATGAAGCGGGATCTGGAAAGCGAAAGACCGCGCAGCACAAACAGATAAATGTGAGAGAATGGAACGCTAATTACCTTCTCAAGGCAATTTTCAATGCCTTGTATGAGTTACAACAACGCAGTAACCAGCGGTGATGTAAGTTGTCTTATGAAGAGATCGAAGCCCGTTCTGAAGGGAATTGTACCAGGTAGCTAACCTCAACTGCGCACAGCCATGTGGTTAGGATTCCACAAGCGATAGAGATGTCGGATCAACGGAGTTCGACGTTAATCCGGTTCGAAGGACCACTTTGTCGATAGCAAAGAAGAGCAGGATCACTGGGCAGCAATCTTCAGGAAAATACGCAGTACACGTGGTGAGTTTTCTCCCAGATAACACTCTCCAGAACGGCGACGCGATAGATAAGAGTTCTTCGATTCAGGTAAGTATACACATGTTTATTCTATTTGTATTTCGTTGCAGGTAAGTATAACTATTTTTATTTCTCCATAATTTCACCATTTAACAATTCACAGAGTATTTCAATAAAACAATTTCACGAATTATTTTTCACTGAACTTCGAGCAGCTGGTCTTCATCGGTCAAAACCGAGCGGTAAAAAGAAACCCCGCATACGATTCAACAGCCTTTTATAGATGTTGGTTGGCGGAAGTGAAAATTTTAATTTCCTGGTTACTTCGATTGATTTTGTCATGTTTTTTTGTAGCTTGAAGGTAATAAATTTTCTTGCAAACAATGTCGATCATTTCATACAGATGGCTCTGCATTCGTTCATCGAACACCCGTAATGAAGCAATGGGCTGGGACCCAGGCTAATGTAATCCTATAAGATTTTTCCACTGGTCTACCCAAGAGCTGTCTTATTCTCATAAGAAAATAACATAAGGCTCTTATAGGTTTTAAAGAACGGATAGCTTCTATTGAGCTGAGGCTATCTGATTAGATAAAATAGTGATCAATCGACAAGGATTCAATTTTCTCCAAAGCGTGAAAGATTGCAGCCATTTTCGCAACTTACACCGAGCGGGGGGATAAAGAAGCAATTGTGATATTAATTTTATAGTTATATCATCAGTACATTGAGAATTTCAAGATATTAGAACAAAGTGTTCGAAATATGATTCAGAACGGTATTAACACCCCTAAATGACAAAATCTTTTTAGCCATTGATGAATCAATAATTTATGTCAGAAGCCAATCCGATTAACTCCATGCTATAATGTATTTATATCATAATAGAAATCTAGTTAAGCCGCTGCAATATTTTTCCTCTCCTACGGAGTCATCTGTAAGTTGTTTCGTTTAATTTCGTTATTCGCGTTGACGACATTGAGCTTCGTATTACGAATTGGGCATTGAGCATGACAATATGAGTTTGCAGAAGGAATGAACCCACTCTTAAAATGAAATTAAGAATGAAAATTATTTTTCCCAAACCAAATTAGGTCTCTATGTAAATGGAAATCTCCTTTGCCTGCAAGTGGTGAAAAAATGTCGTGTAAAAATTGTGTCTAAAGATAATTTTATATTGTAATGGTCATACAAACTAATGTCATATCCAGTTGTCGAAACCGTACTGCTGTCATCGCGAATCGCTTACACGAAAGAAGTTCGATAAAAAAAATCGAACTTTGAATCGTTAAAAAAATAGAACCGTTATAACATTAAAATGGATGGTGTTAATAAAAGTGATTTGAGTAGGAAAAATAATGAATTGGATAATTCTTCAACACAAATTACTGGCAGAAAGCTCGGCAAAACGGAAACGGTTTTGTATTTATTCGGATTCGTCATCTGATCCTAGCAATGAAAGAATCGCAGCAAAATATTCGACTGGACGAAAAAGAAGCCGTAATACTGATAAATGGGACCAAACTGTCCAAAAGCATAACATAATGAATGGTGTACGATGAAGAAATAGAAGTGGACGTTTAACATTTGAAAAAACATTTTCAATTTCGTAATAAAAAATGTTCAAAGACTGAATTAGAATTGATAATTGGCTTTCACTTGCCAAATCGATTAGATCCCCTAATCACGAAAAAATGTAGTAATAATAACAAATACTCCAAGTTTATTTCATCCTACACCCAAAGTTAATTTTTAGCACATGTTATGGCATCCAGATTTATTACATTAAATGAGCTTAAAAATAACAGAAAATGTTCTACTCCCCAATACATGTATACCATTTGTATAATATATATGCTAGAGCCAATATGGTCATGCCGGGTGTTCGGGTTCGATTCCCGTTCTGGTCGGGAGATTTTCGTCAGAGAAATTTCCTTCGACTTGCACTGTGGTCACGCGTATTCTAGAGCTTGCCCCTCGGAATACATTCAAGGCGTGTTATTTGGCTTGAGAAATCTAAACTAAGTATTAATAAATGACGCTAGTTAATGCAAACGTTGAGCCGGCAAAAGTTCCACAGGGAACGTTAACGCCATTCAAGAAGAAGAAGAGCCAATATGAGCGAGCGAAACAGGAGACACATTTAAATGAATGCGTATGAAAGCTTTTCATATAGTTTGCCAAATACACGGCCCAGACAGAGAAAGATATATTCTCGTTCATGTTCTTCTTTATCCTCTAAGAAAACACTTTCCAACTTCATTTTATGATGAGGTGTAATATTTCTATATAACAGCACTGGCAGCTATATGGATAGCGTGGTCGTGTGAAATAGCTTTGCATTCCAGCCGGCCTTGGGTCGATCCCCATTGACGTCGTATGGTCTTTTTTTAGGCACAATCCCAAATGAAATGAGAAAAGAACACAGAAAGAGAGGTTTGCTCGCATACATACAAACCGTTTTAAAGCTTTTTTAGAACAGCTCATTATGTGCGCATTTGACCCTCCAGCACACGAAATGGCATCATTTCTGCCAAAGATGAAATGTTTTCAGCCCACGATATCAAATACGCTTTTGCAATAATACATTCTACATGGTATTTTTGAATTTGTAATTTGAAAAGAATTTTGAAAAACAACATTTAATATTTTATCATTTTTCTCAACTTCTTGTTTTATGGAGTTAATTGATCTGGCAATTGAAGCATCCAATTAATCATCAAAGATGAAGGGGATTTTTTTCATTCAAACAAAAATATCTCTGTATTGAAAGTATTATTCATTTAGTCCTACAGGAGCGTTAAAGGAATCAAAAGAAAGCGGTTTGATGTCTAAAGTAATGTTCAACATTAAATCGTTTGCTAAATGGAGCAATCAAAAACGCAGTTTGTCGTTGTTCTAAGTGAATGTTATATAATACTCTGGACAATTGTGTACGCTACATTGTGAAAATTGTAGAGACCTCTTTCTAAAAGGAAACAAAAATCACTTTCGTTCCGAAATATTCTCTGTACTTCAACACATGAGCTTCATAACATCGGGGTACCATAGATAGCGTAGCGTAAATATCAATTTGATCACATTAGTCCTAGAATCGAACCAACCGACCCTACAAAGTACCGTTCGATTGCGGACGGCATCAATCGAAAGCACAATTAGGCTATGAAAATCTAGCCTCTCCCATCCCCATCTATCAAGATGGGAGTGTATGTGTCTGTCCGAACGAAGTCGACCGGAAGCAACAGAATTTCTCTCTGGGCCGTTAATGGTCGTAATCCCGAAAGTAAATTTCTAAAATAAAGTCTGCTGCCATCAATCACTTGCTGGTTTTGTCGGTTTTCCTCCTTGTCGCGGCATGCAATGAAAACCAAGTTGGGTGGGATGATGGATGCCGCTTGTGGGTGATTGTTTTACACGAGAAAGTGCCGCCCGGAGGATGCGAGTGTTCTGAGAGCTCTTGGGGGACAGGAAATCATGTGGTGACGATGTCGACATTTATAGTTCAATAAACTTTTACGCTAATTGAAGCACTCGATTGTTGTTTGTTTGTTATTCAGTGCTTCGGGGTGATGTCATGATGCCATACTGGCTATCCAGCGCGCTCTAGTTCTGGCAACACCTGTTATCGCAATCATATATACCCATTATGTAACCAACCAGTGGGCCACGGTATCCAATTTCAATTCATTCTCATTATACTCGAGCTCGGGAGTTAACTGACACCTGATGCTACATCCCGTTCTCGGAAATAGATTGTAGTCGTCTTCATCCCAGTTTCGTATTGTTCACCAGCTTCTGTGATATTGTAGACTTATTTCACATACCAGCAATCACATCAAACTGGAAGAAGAAAATCAAGATGCTTGGGGGGATTGAGAAAGTGAGTCAGGTTTCCAGTTACAAGCACAGGTGATCCGGCTCCCTCTGGGCAAATGTTTTCTTTTTTTTTCGTTTTATGCTTGCTGCCATTGCTGAGAAAAAGATAGCCTAGTGGGGGAAAGGAAAGGTTTACGCGCCTCAGACTAAAGATGGGTGCAAGTTGAATAAGGTTTTTCATCACCGGTTCTGGCGGAGAGTGATGTGCCTTCGAGAATGATTTGAGCGATAGGAACATGATGAACGTAGGAGGTGAAGTGCTACCATTTTTTCAAAAATTGCGATTTGGCGTGCTCTGAATACTGAATGAATTGAGCTTGAACAGTGCTCATCACTCGGAACATCAGTGTTTTCGGCGGCTTCGTTGTCAATTCTGCTCTAATTGGCATAAAATGAACATCGTTGTACCAAGAACATCAGCGATAGTTATGAAGCTATTCCGTTCCACATTCAGAGAAAACATGAAATGAAAAGGTCGTTCTATGAATATTTCCCAATCTCAGTTCCCGATGTTGAAACGTAGATTCGCATATATATATCATTGTGGGTATGTGTGACAACGAATGTGTGCTCTGGGGATGCGGGATACTACAAACAAGTTTCCTTTCTGGTCTAATACTCGTGGGCGTTCTATTTCTGGCCAAAGAATGCTGATACCGTTAAGTATGTTTGCGCTTTTGAAAATGAGCGATGATATTCTTTAGTTTTGTTGCCTGAACAGAACTGATAGAAGCCACCATTATATTTTATCACATGCCGTTGCGCTTGGAAAGCTTACCACAACACTGAGATAGATACCGTAACCTTATATTATTTTTCATATACTTGTGGACATATCGGTTCTTGATTCTAAACAATCAACAACTGATTCACAATTTTTCTCCAATTAACTCGGTTCGTGGCTATCTCTCTCTCCAATTCCGCGGCACCCCGTGCTCACCATGTCATGCTCCACTTGGTATAACCACCTTGCTCACAGATTTATATGAGCCAGATTATTAAGATTTATCAGAATATTGTATTGATAACGAACGAAAGTATTTCCAATCTATTCAAAATGTGAAACTCATTAAAATATTTATGTAACGTTCTTCGGCGGAATATCTAACGTGTTTGCCCTTCCCCATTAATTATTTAAATCTATTGTATTCTTTCTGTATTTCTTGTATTTTACATAACTCTAAATATTTTAGGTGTTTTTGTTCCTCTTTCAGTTGGAATTTACATTCGATTGACGTCTCGGTTCGATGTTATTGGGTATAAACGATCCTTCAAACACTTTTACTAAATTGTGTAAAGAAGCAGATGTGAGAGTTGTTGCGGTGTTGCTTGTTCCAAATACTCGCAAGAAATCTTTTGTCTTCATATAAAGAAAAATAAATTTTCTTCTGGTGTAAACTGGTGTAAATATGTTATTGGATGGAATGGAGTCATTGATTATTTGATTTTGGCTCAAGAGTTTTAACAATAAAAATTTCTGAATTCCTCCCTCAAAACAAAATACCTCTCTCGGATCTGATTTATTGAAATTAAAGATACATCGTCCATTGATGAAAAAAAAATAGTGAACATTTGAAAATGTTCCGTAATCGGCTGTTTGGCGAAGCTTCTGTTTGGTATCGGAAGAGGCCTACATATTAACTTTGCGAATGCATCTCTTGAGTTTACCAATCAACTATTTGCTGTTTGCTATTCGTGGTATTTTTGAATATCGAGGAGCAAGTTAAAAAATCTACATACCAAATTCCACTTTCCAGATTTCAGATAATTATCGATTCGAAACTCAATAAATTACGGACTTGGAACTCTAGATTTAGATATTTATGAATCTGATTCCGTCCTCCAGACAACAAATTTCAAGAAGAGTGGATGTTTTAGAATTCGAATTCTAAACTCCTGCTACAAATCTAGGATGTAGACATTCCTGATTCCAGAATCCAAAATCCAAATCAACAATTTTAGATACCTGATTTTAATGTTCCAAATCCCGATCATATACTCGAAACATCCAATTCCAGAAAAGACGGATTTTAAATATCATAGTCTACGTTAACATTTTTACATATAGAATTCAGATACAAGATTCAGATCCTGATAGAATTATCACTTATTTTTCAATCTTTTTTAATTACCACTTTTATTAAATCTACGAATTTCAAAATTTCTGAAGTACGGATTCTTCATGTTTACTTTTTCTGATTTGAATTCCGAATTCCAATGCCTTAAATGTATTTCAAATACCGATACCATATTCTAGATTCCGCATTTTAAAATTGAAACGGAAAAAACAAAATCACGATTCTAAACTTAATTTATGGATTCTCAATTCCCGTTCAGAAAGAAACTCGGCTTATAGATCAAAATTTCAGATTAGATTCTTGATTTCAGATTTCATATTCACAATTCCGCATTCATTTTCAACACTCCGAATTGCAAATGCCGATTTCAGGTTCAAACTGGGTTCCATGAACAGTTTCAAATTCTAGATTTGAATTCATATTAAAGGATATGAATTTCAGGGACAGAATCTAGATTAAGATTGCCGACATTTGGATTTCGATTGCAGATACAAAATACCATAACCCGAGATTCTACCCAAATATCTATACAAATATTCCAAACTCATATCCCCAATTCCAGATTTAGTTTCAAGATTCTAAATTTTAGAACAAATATTCGAGATATAGAACACCATATGTTATCGTTTTTTTAGTATGAATATTACGTTATATTCCGTGTGATGACATCAGTTTTGAAGCAAATACTACATTTCAAGTTCATAATTTTAAATACAGTATCCATATCAAAAAATTTATCGGCGTTTGGGTTATGTATGATCAATTTTTACGAATTTCAGATGCGAAACATTCGATCTGAAATTCTGGATCTAGGAACTTGAACTGGAATCGTAAATGGAATCACCGACTTTAATTGGGGAACAAAACCAGGAGTACGATAATAAAATTTGGAATTTTGTTATCCGAATTCATATTTCGAAGAATTCTCCGAATTCAAGTGTCTCTAATCAACCAATGGTATGTGAATAGAATGCATATGGAATTCGAATTTGCATACACAAATTTCATTTGTAGATTGGAATCTGATTTCGAATACCATTCAAATTAGGAGTACGAATCCATGTTTGAATTTAATATTTATACTCCAAATTCCTTGTCCAAACATTTCGACAGATTCTCGGAATTCCGATGCCAGATTCACAAACCAAATCTCAGATTAAACAAGCGTCATCCCAAAATTCAGATAAACATTTCAATTTTCAGACTCCAAATTTCAATCTCCATATACTAATTAAGATTACCACGTTCCAGATGCAGATTCAAACACCACATAGAAAATTATTCCCGACAGCTGGTTTTAGTTTCGATTACCGATTTCTGATCCAAATTCAGACTCAAATTCTCATCTGAATTCTTTATTCTTGATTTTCAATTTTTAGATTCCAATCCAGAGTATGCTATTTTGGATTCAAATTTAGAATTAAGAATCCCAAATTCCACATTCAGATTTCATATGCATATGGTATATTATTCGTTATCAAATCCTAGTTTCATATTCAAACAACACAATTCATATTTGGACTCCAAATCACCATCCCTTGTTCTCCGTACTCGAACTCAAGTGACAGATCGAGACACCACATTTCAGTTTCCCTGAATCGAACACCACACAAAGATTCAAGATCACGAATCCAATACACAGATTTCAGATTCCATTTTCATGATCAAATCCTATTTATGAATCTATAATATTCAGATCTAAAACTACAGGACTTGTGAATCCCAATTACATATTCCAGAATTCAAGCGTCAGATAAAGGAATTAACGTGATATTCCAGTCTTCGAATTTCCAAATCAAGATCGTAAAAATCAAATTCAGACTTAAAAGGCACACGGAAAGCACACTTTGATAATTTCAGGATTGAAAATTCAGACTTCTAGATTCCAAAAGTCGATTTCAGATTTCGAATTTTAGAGCCCAAATTCCTCTAGTTAATAACACAAGCTAAACGCAGGAGAACTTAAATTTGAAATGCAATCTGCATTTAGCATTCCAAATTTCAAATTAGATTTTGAATTCTAATTTTAACAATTTTTAGGTCGCTCAACAATCAACTTTTCGGGCTCCAAATCAACTACTACTGATTCCTATTGATTCATCTCACATTTTGAAATCCAAATCTATCAAACAGATTTCAGATCATAGTTTTAGACACTTGATTCTGGAATAAAAATCCCAATAATAAATAAAAGACAAAATGAATGCTCTTTGGTATCCCCGATTCTAGGATTTCTCAAACCCGTTTGCATATACCAGATTTCATCTCCAGATTCAATTCAGATTCATTGGAGATCCAGTTTAGAGGATTTGTTAGTGAGAGCTTTATTGTCCATAACACCGATTCCAAATTCGAATTTAAGATTTTCATTCGAAAAATTCCAAATTGTGTGAACTGATACCTTATTCTAATTTCGTCTGTTCTAATTTCTAATGTTCTTTTTCTGCAACTGAAATTCAAATTTCATAATCCAAATTCCAAAAACAGATTTGACAGATTTGATTTTAAGCAATACTGAGCAAGCATAAACAAAATAAAAACATAGTAGAGAGAGGGGAACGAGAGAGAAATCTAACACATGCACTCTCGCATTTCTCTCTGAGCCCGTTTGTTGTTGAGCATAGGGCATCGAAAAAAATTTCAAAATTTTATTTGCCACTTGTTATCATCTTTTATTATGCCCTCGTAAAATTTTCTTAAAACCAATTTTTTAGCCCTCGCAATTCTAGTTACTCAATCATATTCAATGGAACATTTTCTTTATTCCAAGCCTATGGGCCCTATTCCAGAAGACGAGACTAGTACGTGAAAATTGTTTCACGGCTAAACAAGTATTGCATAAGCAAAATAACAAGTATTGCATTTTCAAATGCAATACGGCTAAACAAGTATTGCATTTTCAAATAGGCCTTCTCCAAACAACACAACCAAATGTAAACACTGAATACCCATGGATGCCAGATGACTGTTTTGATACACTAACACGGCACGAAAACTGTCTTTACATCATATTGAACGAGAATGATTAATTCAAAACAACTACTTTATTGGAAATACATGCATATAGATTTGGAACTTTTCTTTTTTGTAAAATCGAACAAATCGAACCAATAAGTCCATAATAACAAAACGTTTGAGTGAGAAAAAATGTCATATGCTCGAGAAAAAATATCAACGAAACAAAAAGATATATTCCTTTTCATTATGTTCTTAATATTTTGGCATTGAGAAGAGAGTATCGATTGATTAATTTTGAAAATGTTTGTAGTTTTTTTAAAATCAAAACATGTCTTCTCATCCATCTGACACCACTGATGATACCGAGAAAAAGCGACTAAAGTCTCTCCAGTCTACCAAATAAAACATTTCAATGAAACTCGTGTACTGGAATAGAATATTTTGCTCGTCTCGTTTTCTGAAATAGGACCCTATGCTCTGTATTTGCTGGAAGCGGAAAGGTGTTATCGATCGATTCGGAATTTTGCAAACCAAACTCAACTTTGCATTTTTCAGTCCGATCTTCTCGATTCGAACAAAATTCGATCGTCAAGGAAATTTAATGCGCAATCAGTTCAACTTCGACTTGTTTCGACGATTGTTCTGCGTCAATTCAAAGATACGATCGAACAGCTCAGCGTGGTGAAGAACCTTGGAGATAATCTCGATTCACAGCTCTCTTTCGGAGATCATTACTCTAGCATAATAGTTAAGGCAAACAGGAACTTAGGCGTTATGATGAGAACTGCAAAAAACTTTAGATATCCTTATTGCCTCCGAACACTCTACTACGCCCTTGATCATTCAGCTCTGGACACGGTTTCTACTGAATGGAGTCCATATGCGCACGTTTGGAGAAATGGAATTTGAGCTGTTCAGTCACGGTTCATCAAATTTACACTGAGATCTCTTCCATGGACCAGCCATGCTGTGCTACCGTATAAGAATCGTTACCAGTTGCTTGGTATAGAAACTCTGCATAGTTCCCATATTCTTGGGCGATTTAAACGCACCGGTTTTGGTCCTGAGATGATGAGAATTCCTGTGATTGGATTTATGCGAACCGAATACAATTGAAATGAATTTAATTATGTGTTTCATTTATTCGATTTATTTTGTTCCATGGATGTGCCTTGATGTTTTTGACTTTTTATTTTAATCTTATTTTGGTTTATGTAGACCACAAGTTAGATGGATCTCTATTAAATAAAAAGTATAAATTGTAACTAATACTAGAACGTTGATTTAAAAAATCTGTAATCTGTAACTGCAGATTCTGGATAAAATTATTAATTTTGTATGAATGATGGACTTTCGAATTCGATTATCAACATTATCCAATCATTTGGATCACGTGGCCCAAGAAAATTGTTAATTGCAAACAGTCGCCATAAAATTTGTAGAACGAAATATTGAAATATTTTAAAAAACGACAGATAATTCGTTGGAAGGAGATAAAAAAATAGTATTATAACACAACGATATTCTAGAGCATTTACGAGAAACAAGGTCACTCGAATACCATTTATATGGATAGAACGTTTACCCGAATGAGAAGAAAAGAAAGGTTAAAAAATAGAATAAAATTTTGTTAATAATCCTGATAATAAATTAAAATCAGTGGAACACCTCCCACCAGAAAAGTTCATTCGTCAAAGAAGGAATCATTTTCTGTAATTATTGAATTGAGAAATTTACGTTTGTCAAATCCAATTCAAATATTTCAAACGAAAAGAATAAACGCAAAAGAACAGCTCAAATTTAAAATGAAAAAATTGTATAAATTTTTTTTTCGATACTTACGCACTGCAGCGCAATTTCTATTATACGTGTATGTTTTCGTAATTAAATTTATTCTGAGGTCAATGTAATGGGGACAAAGTTCCCATCTATCGAGGTTAAGGAAGCGAGGCGGCCCAAGACGCCGAGGTAACGCAATCCGAGTCGACCGCCGACCCGCCGTCAGAAGTGGCGGCCTCTCGCAAAAAACCTATGTTCCACCGTTTGTCTGTTTTTTTTAAACATTGGAAACGATATTTTAGTTATATCCGTAAAAGCGTTAGCAAGCGTTGGACGGCGAACGTTTGCCCGGTATTTGTTTGCATTGAAATATGAATGATATATCTCAAGGCCGCCGCTTCTGACACATTTTTGGAAATATTCTATAGCCCGTTTTCATTTCTAAATGATCTCTTAGCCTCGACGGATACTACGGAAAAGAAAAAAAGACGGAATGTTAATCGTGCTTACACTAATTTCTAAAAATGACACAGCGAAGTCTCCAGCATCATTTCAAGTTTCCTTATTACAGTTTTTCATTTTACTTCATATTTTTGTTGCTCTCTCATGTTGCTTCGATTCAATTTTATTTATCAACAAGAGAATGAGAAGGCGGACTCGCTAGCTAAGGTGGGTGCTTCAGAACACACAGGCACACTATTTGAAAGACAAATTGCTTATAACGAATTTTTTCACCTTCCTCGTCAGCACACGCTCGTAAGTTGGCAGCGCATGTGGAGTGAAGATGAGTTCGGTCGTTGGTTACATACGATTATCCCTAGGGTCTCGACGAGTGCATGGTTCAAGGAATTGAATGTAAGTCGTGATTTCATTCGCGTGATATCTCGGCTTATGTCCAATCACTACAACCTAAACGCGCATCTCTATCGCATTAAGCTCGCAGCAAACATTCTTTGTGATTGTGGCGATGGCTACCACGACATCGAGCATGTTGTCTGGTCGTGTATCCGGTTCCATGCTGCTCGCTCTCAGCTCTCTAGAGCACTGAGAGCACAAGGCAGACAATCGGATATCCCCGTCCGGGATATCTTAGGTAGCCGTGATCCTGATCTTCTGCTTCATCTATACCTGTTCCTCAGAAACGCCGATGTCAACGTTTAATGATGTTTCCTTCGTTGTGTCCCCGTTTCATATCCCTCCTATCCGATCGATAAACTTTTACTTAGTCGCGGCAATACATACACACACTCTTTACAGATACACGGACCAAAGGTTGTGCAGTCCACTGATCATTCAACAAGAGCCAAAGGTTGTACCGCTCATGACAACTCTACACGAACTGATGATTGCGCCGACTAGTGACCATTCTATCCTGGATTCCTCGAGTCGAGAAAGACGCACCACGCTAGATATGAGGTACAGACAAGGGGGGCGTTGCTGATTAATGGTCAGCTGCATCCCAATAGGAAGTATCCCGTGTCGGGCACACATACAGAGCATTGGAGACAGCAACATCCCAATTACGAAAACACTTGTCATACTAACCTCGATCCAACCGCGAGTAATCGGTTACATATTACTCACATAGATAATAAGAAAAATTGTCAAAGTATTGGACTCCCGGCCCCGTGAGGCTAACGCCATATGAGCCTCGATAAAAATATATATTTTGGAAAAAAAAACAAGAGATTCGACCATACTGGTAACCTTATTTGTCAGATTTTTTCCTTCTTCATTCGTGTAAACGGTACATTCGGGTATTTGTTACATTCGGGTGAATATCATTCGGGTATGTGTTACATTCAGATAAATGTTCTTCGGGTAAACGTGTTTCTTGTGAATGGTATTCGGATTAATGGGACACAGCCGGAACAAACACCTCATTGATACCAGTTTGAGTTCCGGAGCATGGTTGACAAACCATACTTTAGGAAATTGAATACATTGTTCAGTAGGGGAAGGGTGGTAAAGATGAACATCTTATATATAGCTATCTCACCACAAATTGATAGTCTAGGTCTCTTTTTATAATAAAATATGTCTTTGAGGCAAAAATTTTTAAAAATGAAATTGTGTCCGGCTCCTTTGAAAAAATAAGATTGAGTCGGGAAAGATGGACACCTGGGGTTTCTCTCATTTTTTCATGTCTAAAATAGCATCCTGCATTCGGAATGACAGATTCGGATTACGTTCTAAAGAACGTTCTGCTGATTGGTCCATGATATTTGGTTGCTCTTGCAAACGTAGTTAGTGGGCATCTGTTAAAAAAAAGGAGGAGATAATCTAATTGTTTTTAAAGCTAAATGTTTGTATCTCCCTTCGGTGGAGTGTCCGTCTTACCCGACTTACCCGATTAGTATTCCTTTAACTTACCCGATTGGTATTCCTTTAACATCGATATTTCTGGAGTACAGCTATTTCGATGAAATAGAAAATCCGTCTTTCCCCACCTTCCCCTATATGAATAAAAAAATGTATAGGTAAAGAATTTTTGGAAAAAGCATTTTAACTTCATAATCTCAACTTTGTGTAAGTTTTTCAACAATTTATTTATTTTATTTTTTTTTTTGGTTAGCCAATTGTTTTCCAACAATGTCTATTAACTTCTGAGATCCAAATAATATCTCGGCAGTCTGTTTTAAACTAAGAAGTTTGTGACCAAGCGATTTCTGAAAATACTCACTCAGAGTTGTGAAGCTTTTGATGTAGGAGTGGGCAATCTTATTGGGCAATCGCTCGTTTTGTAATGATCAAATTTACACAACTGCATCTCCTATATTTACGACTAGAATAGACCGATCTCCATAAAAACATCGATCTTGACGAATCAATTTTCAAAACAGCGTAGGAATCAATTCACTGTTTAAATCTCTACCATAGAATCCATCTTTGTAAAATCGAAAGCCTTTTTTACTATTTATTTATTTATTTATAATTTTTATTGAAATTCAAATCTTGGTTTTAACGTCAGTTCCTTAAAACAACCTTTCGACTGGAACTAATGTCATAATCCAGTTCAGTGATCGTGTAACCACTGGTTGCAGTACGTCGCGTCCCTCTGTAGCTACTAGCACTTGTACGGAAGTAAATCATAGAAGAATCAGACTGACTGTCAGCAAGCTTAAAGAAGGGATCCAAATGTTGGCTTGCGTGGCTTTGTACAATCATTTCGAAAAGCAATGATTCTTTCTTGCCTTTGCAAGAACAATACACTAATTGGTCATATGTCGCAATTTGTTTCTTTATATCAATGCACGCATTGCACTGAGTATTTGACGAGAGGCATATTCCGTGCATCACCATTCAACAAGCATCAAACAAGCATCAAACAAGCATCAAACAAGCATCAAACACGCGTCTAACAGATGCACACAGTTGCAGCGATAAAAATGAAACATCGCGAGAATGACCTTTTATGAAAAATCGTTTCTCGAGAGCAAATACGAATGGCAACTAAGAGTATCGAAGGTGTGCTATTCACATGTACAGGAAATGAACAAGTTCTATGTTTCGCGCAACGCACACAAGCAACACACACAAAGCCAAACACTGATAACTAGAAGCGAACTATAATCATTTGCACTCTTCTCGTTTCTCGCCTGCTTTGCCATGGCTCGGATGGTTGTGTTAATTGCAATGCCAGATGCACTTCAAGTGAAATATTCGCTGACGTTCACAGCTCGAGGGGAAACATATAACACAAAACGAGCAGAATAAGCGACCTTTGTTCCGGACACAGAAATATTCTGAGAATTTTAGAGGCGAATAAACTGCGAAGTTTAAAGCCTCTCAAAAACAAAGATTGGAATGGAATTCTGAGAATTTTCCTGTAATACTTAAGCGCTAGCGACAGCTTACTTACTATGCAAGGGTGGAGTTTACTTCGCAAATATTCTCTTTTCGCTATCCCCTTCGTTGTTTCTATTCTAGCGACTACATGAGTTGCCCGTTATTGACAGCTCTGTTCGGGAAAGCACACAAATGGAAATAACAAATGTACGGGTAAATGGGAATGCTTCCAATTTTCATCAATTTAAACCATATACAGACTACGCAATTGTAGTGTATAGCATATTAAACATATCTTAGAAAATTTCCGATTCGATTGGTATCTTCTTCTTCTTCTTCAATGGCACTAACGTTCCTAGAGGAACTACGCCGTCTCAACGTAGTATTACTTGCGTCATTTTTATTAGTACTTAGTTGAGATTTCTATGCCAAATAACACGCCTTGAATGCATTCTGAGTGGCCAGCTCTAGAATATGCGTGATCACAGTGCAAGTCGGAGGAAATTTCATTGACGAAAAATTCCCCCGACCAGAACGGGAATCGAACCCGAGCACCCGGCATGTTAGTTATGACGCTAACCACTCGGCCACGGGAGCACCGATTCGATTGGTATGCAAATCGTTAAAATCCGTTAGCAGCAAAAATAGTCATTAACGTTAACTTAATTTCAGAAAAACGTGACCTGTTTCCTGATCTGGCACCCTGATAGAAAGACGTGGTCCTACGTCAAAAAGACAAACGAATCACAGTGAGCATAAACTAAAATATGATGATAAAACTTGTTAATGTTAAAATCGACTCGATTCCCCTTCCAGTGTAATTAAGCATATCTGTAGGAAATTCGTGGAGGCTCAAATTAATCATTCATAATTTAACACTAATGCTTGTTTTGGTTTTGACAACCTGTTCCCGCTACCTGTTCGGGAAAATTTCTGCTGCTGCTGCTTTCAACGAGGCATATTTTACTCCACATAATTATCTCCAACCCCCGAAGGGGGGTCCCATGCATAAATCATTCTCTGTCAAAAATACCGAACTGTGCCGCTTGGCAGAGTTCAGCCATAGGCCAGAAAAATTTAGCATTTGGGCTTGTAATATCCTAAGCCTTCGGAACCCGCCACTATCAATCTTGAACTCGCACCGGTGTCACACGGGTGAGTGACCCTCGAACTCGGTTGCCAGTGCGATGAAAGCCTGTTTGATATTGACCTTCATGGTGGTGACTGGGCGATGTGTGTTTGTGCGAGTTGTTACCATGTCTGGTGAAACTCCTGCTTTTGGTTTGCTTGACAGCTTTATCAGTAGCCGTGACCTTTAGCGGGAAAAAGGGGAGCATAAAATATGACAGACCGGATGGAATGTAAATTTACCTTGCCCGCTAGGTCCTCGTGCAGTTGTTTACACGTAGTCCCAAACTCAGTTGGGATTCGAAACATCATCAGGTGCGTCGTCGTCGTAGTTTGTAGGATCAAAAATATGATGTTAAGTCCCTCGCACAAAAAGACGCACAAAAAATGACGGAGAGAAGCAATTTGAACATTATTTATAATGTTTGATCTCGTATTATCCCAGACGCAGACGTTTCTTGGGAAATTTTCATTATTGTGCATCCGTATGTTAGACATGTGTCGGCTTTTGTGTATCTAGGGGATTTACTGAGACGAGCAGACGCTGACGCGCTTGATGGTGAAAGATTGATTTCGCTTTCTAGCGTGTGTAGCGAATTTCTTGTATCAACCCTTTGCGGTCGTATTAAATTTTTATATGGATGTCATACTGGTCGGAATTAATTTCCCTTGAGAAAGCATATATCACTGCATGTATCATGTAAGATTATGAAAGCTAAATAAATGTTTATTTCTTGTGAATTTTAAATTTGCATTTACCGAACAATGTGTATTTTTATGTCTTTTTATATAAAAAATTTAACATTTTAAAATTCTCTTTCGTGTATATCACACGATAATAATCTACAAGTCAGACGAACCAGCCTACCGCTTTAAGTCTCTCGAATAAAGGCAATGAACCAACAAGTCATCCGACCAGCTTTCGCACAATTTTTTGTTTTCCTCCCATGTTTATATCGTAGTTTAAAAAGAAGTTTGGATTACAAACGTAGACGGTGCCAACTCGTTCAATTTTTTTTTTATTATAGCTGTTGTGTCCGATGTATCGTAGATATTCAGCCTCGCGACTATCTTCTTACGTTTCCACGCTATTAGTGTTTTGTTTATACTGAGTACCGTTCATAGAAGCACCATATTGACTTGTGAACAAGGTCACCAGACGTTAAGATTCGTTAAAAAAAAAAGTCTAAAGTTTTTTTTATTTTTTTTTTTTTATCTGTATTATAGTGCATTTCAACTCATTTGGCTGGTTCGTCACTTGACTAAAAGTCTAAAGTGATACTTGGCTAAATTAGTATGATTCCTTGCTGTGGTGGCTGAGAGCAGACAAGCGACCGCAAAGAGTTAACGTTCATTGCTCTACACAGTGATGCTCTCAAACATCATGAAAACCAGCGACTGGTTTCTACCCCAATGTCGCTACATAATAAATTCGTGGGTGAACAAACTCATGCCCAGGAACACTTCGTGTATAGGACAGATAATGTGAAAACCATGACCAAAACAAAAGATCAGGAGCCAACCACTCACCACAGTTTCATAAAATTACTATAGAGCTCGCTTCAGCGGATAAAACCGGTCCACGTGAAATTTCGGACACTTTTCTTTCAGTGTAGTTTATGAAATATTTCCCTAATCAATGAAATATTTCACTTACATGACAGCTGAAACCCTCATCTTTATTTCGATGTCCAACATGTTTACATTCTTCTACAGTTTGGTAAAATGGCGTCGAATCAAGTGGAAGTACGCAAAAGCATTCTGCGCGAACGGCATCAAAATCCAACAATGTCGGTACGCGATCTCGCCAAAAAGCTAAAACTGTCGAAGAGTACCGTGTTTAGTGTGTGCAATTCGTTTGACCAGCGCTTAACTGTGGATCGGAAGGTTGGAAGCGGAACAAATCGAAAAGTATGCTCCCGACAGATGGACCGGAAGGTGGTTACATTATTGAGAAACATCCCAGCCTTTCAGTTAGAAATGTGGAAAGGTTGAAAAATTAAAATCATATGTACAAAAAGTGAAGCAGAGGCATGGACTGAAGGCGTGAAAAGTGAAAAAGGTGCCCAATCGTGATAATAAGCAAAATTCCACTACAAAAAGCCGTGCTAAGATGGTCTACACCCAGTTTTTGCAAAAATGTTCATGCACCATACTGGACGATGAAACTTATGTTCTCGAAGACTTCAAACAGCTTCCGGGTATCGCTTTTTATACTACAATACGAAGGAATGCCGTAGCCGAGTGTGTCCGGACCAAGAAGCAGTCTAAATTCCCCAAAAAGTACTTGGTTTGGCAGGCCATATGCAGTTTTGGCAGAAAATCCAAATCTTTCGTCTCTACCGACACTATCAACAAAGATGTCTACGAGAAGGAATGTCTCCAGAAGCGGTTGCTAGCATTCATAAGAAACCACGACTCTCCTGCGTTGTTTTGGCCAGATTTTGGCCTCTTGTCACTATGCAAAATCCACCCTGGAATGGTATAATGTACATGAGGTCAAATATTTGCCAAAAACAGCAAATCCACCGAATTGTCCACTTCGCCCAGTGGAAAAGTACAGGGCTCTGAAGAAATCGAAAACTATTCGAAACTAATAAGAAAGCGAATGGCATTAATGATTTCAAGAGAAGATGGAAAAGCGCCGCCGCCATCATATCTGAGGATACTGTACGGAACCTAATGGCAGATGTTCCAAAGAAAGTTCGTGAATTTTACAGACAACGTAATCAACATCGAAATAAGCTTTCCTTGTTTTTGGATATAAGTCTATTTTACTGAAATAAACAATCGGTTTTGTTGTATTACGTGAATTTTTATTTTACTGGCATCATCTTGGTGTCCGAAATTTAACGTGGACAGGCTTTAATCCAGGATGTTACATGTGAAATTTGTGTGAATTCTGCAGTGAGCTGATTCCAACAGGCGGTGCTTATTTATCAGGTTCGAAAGGGTACACCCTCTCAATTGGAAACCACTTCAGTTCTTTCATTGCAAAACTAGTTCTTTCGTACCGTCCGCGAACGCCCATCTCTACCATGGAGGCTAACGCCCGAATTGTATGCGAACATGTTGTTTGTAGCTCTTCTCCCACAGCGAGCAAAATATTTAAAAAAACAAATTTCATAACATTCTTTATTCGTTAAATTGTTTTGCTAAATAAATTTTCCATATAATGGTATATAGCGGCTTTACTCAACTTGCAGCCCACGGTTGTCTTTGATTTCTATATAGGGGGGTCACTCTACGAAATTAAAAATGAGACATGAGAGATTTTAAACGTATATTACACAATCAGTTGGCAGAATCCAAAGCTGCGATTTGTCGTGAGTATCAAATGATGGTACTCACACAAAGATAATCCACAAATTTTGTACTTCGATTATCGTTGGTGACCATACCAAAGCCAGTCAAATAGCGTGAGAAGAGTATTATCACGTATGGAAAAATATGCTTCATCGTCACTTTGAGCGCTTTGAGGCATCCCCAAATCATGTCCGATTGAGGTGAAATTTTGCACAGATCTTTTTTTTTGGGCCAATAAACGAAAAATGGACCATGTACACATTTTTTGAAATTTGACATAACCATTTTCGCTGTCACCCTGATGACCATAGTCAATCGGCAAATCGTATATTGACTCATTTAAACGATCTTATGACTAAACCGATTATGTTGTTCCTAAAATTTGCTTTGCTGATCAATAACGGAAATTGCACTTTTTAATCAGAAATTTATCAGTTTTACATACTTTAATGAGACAAGAATGTTATTGTTGATAATGTTGGGTAACTTATATTGGAAAGCTACGTGCGTCATTCGCTGATGCTGAGCTTAATTTGAAAGATTTTGAAGACGTTCTGAAGAAGCCTGAGGATGTTTGCGTTGGTATAGACACAGAACAAGCTAAAAAAGGATTGTATGGACCCTAAAATCGATCGATTGGATATAGAAGTAACTATATTGAAACAGATTTCAATGAAATCGTGAAATTCGTGAAACAGTTTTCAATGCGACGAAACAAAGTCCGGAAATCGGTTGGCACCTAAAATGATAGACTCTATTTTGAAAGCGAAGAACTATGTATCGGCTCAAGGAGGAGCTTCATGGATGAAATGGACGAAAATTTCGAAGACAAAGTTCAAAAAAACCATGTATGAACATCAAATAAATCTCAGGATCATAAGAAATCCTTTTTACGAATCCTTTTGTTGTATTGATACAACTTGTTCAACCAATAAATAAGAGAAATAAAAACAAAATGAAAATAAACCTATTTTTTCCATTTTTCCCTTAATTTTTCGATACAATTTTTTTCGCAAAAAATGCAGTTATACATATTTTGACGTAGGACTACGTCTTTCATTTCTATACCGGGGTGTAAAATCAAAGTTTCGAAAACGAAAGCGTTACGCCGGAGACCGAGATTTTGAGCGTTAATAGCTCCTAAACAACTGAACGAAATGGTATGATAAACACATCATTCGAAAGATAAAATGTCTACGCGTTCTATACTTGTTACTTTCTGATCCAAAAACTTGTTTCAATAGTCTTAAAATTGCTTTCAAAACAGGCTATTGAAATCACCAATCGGTATATAAGCGAGCGCCGCTCGCAAATCCACTCAGTTCGAATTGAACAGCGATTGGAGCATGTTGTCGCTGTTGTGGTGAAGCTCTTCGTTTATCATGAAAGCGTGGATGAACGGTGTCACCAAGAACCTGTTTGTGCACCTTAGGCCAGAAGGGAATCCATCAGGAGGAGAGTGATGCCACAAACGGTTCCCCGGGAAGATCTCGAAGCAGCCGCTACAACACACACACACACACACACACATACACGCGCGGAATTCTTTCCGTTTGGATGCCATTCAGCATCGAGAAAGATCCGGAAAATAATCTGCCAGTTCCTCTGGGAATTAAAAAATACATTCGTGTGAAAGAGTTTATTTGAATGTTTTCTATCCATGTAACACTGTGACCAAATATGTTTCAATCAAGTGCTATTAACAGATAGTTATCGAGTTAGCATTAACCACTGATGGGCTTCCAGTATCGAGGAAAATGTGGAAATATCTAATCGTTACTGAAAATAACCTGCCAGTTCCTCTGGGAATTTAAAATTACATTCATGTGAAAGAGTTTATTTGAATGTTTTCTATCCATGTAACACCGTGATTAAATACATTTGGTTTTGTGATTTTTCAATCAATCGCAATTAACAGGATAGCTTCTGAAGATTATTCTTCCCCATCAGTAGTAGGATATTTCCGTATCCAATATTGGATGCATAAAACCTTGTGCCTCCAACGTAACGCTCTCGTTTTCGAAGTCCCCCAAATATTAATTCATTCAGAATGAATTCAGATTCAACTTCAAACAAATGATCTCTAAATCAACGATAGTCCTACGTCACCCTTGCGGTTATACCATAGATATAACCCACTTTCTGTTTTTTCAGAAAATTTTACAGAATTGAATGTGGCAACCCTGGTTCTAGGGATTGTAACCAATCGTTTGGTTACAATGTGAAATTTGGTGGAAAGGTAAACCGTTGGATTATCAAAAAAAAGTAAAATATTTGTCTATTTTGTCACTTGAGAAATCTACAGTACGTGTCCACACGTGACAAACACGAAGACTTAATTTAATTTTTCAAGTCACAAATAAAAAAATAGTATTGGGAGTCTGTGATTAACTGTCGTAGAGAAAACGTTTGAGTCTAGTTTTTTGGAAGGAACCAAATAAAACAGTTAATCGCAGACCCGCAGGTTGGTGTTTACTTAGTATTAGGAAAATAAAAATTGCTATTTATTTGTTGATTTATTTTTTTATTTATTTATTCCTTATTTATTTATGCATTATAAGATTATTTGAAATTGCTTGTTTGTTCAGTACATTGCTTATTTATAAATTCATTGATTTATTTATTTGGGCGGAAACAAGTGTTAGGCTTAATTGTCCAGGTATAGCAAGCTACCTTAACACTTAGACGGCCATGAGTGCCGTACTGCACTCAAAAATTATTCCGCTGGGGCCATGAGTGCTGCACTGCACACGCGAAGTTTTCCAAAGTTTAAAACGTGTGCGCTACAATACAAGTTTTACGTTAAAACTAATGTGTTTTCCATTTTCTACTGGCCTCAATATATAGTAGGTCACTTCAATATCATAGATAGGCATCACTGCTTGTATTATTCTATCATTTATCACTACCCGAAATGCTTCGAAATGTTTTTATGTCTGGATTGTTTTAATAGAAGACATTTTACGAGTTCGAAATAATGATATAAAAAACTTAATTTCGAGAAAAATAAATTGTTTTATAATGATTTTTATAGATATTTTACTCGTTTACCTTGAGTTGGGGAAGTTTTTACCCTTATATGGCAGATGGGGATGAAATTTTATGCTAGATGGGTTCCTGGCACCATCTAGTATAAGAACCAACCAGAATCAACCTCCAGGTTTTTAAGAACTTTTTGGCCAAACACCATGGCCGTCAAATCGTTAAATGTTTAGTTATTAGTTGTGACACCAACCGAAACAAATAGATTTATGTTGTGCTTGTTTGTCGGAGTGGTTATCGTGTTCTCTGTCGTCGCAGCAAAATTGGGATAGGTGAGCGAATTGGAAACGGCCTTAACCCTTTACCGGGTACTGGCAACTATGTAACAAAAAAAATTCTTTTCGCTGCACTTGGAATATAATTTCAATATTTTACTTAGTCAGAACCTTTTAAAGGTATCTGGCAATACTCCAATTTTTTTTGGGCCGCTGAAAATGTACGATATTAATTTGGGAGTCATTTTTATGTAACAAAACCACGATTTAAGAGCACGGGCAGAACATTTTGTTCAAATTCGTTGAAAATGCAACAAGTTGAAAAGTTTTTCACTATAAACGTACTATTTAGGATCTACTGTGTAAGATCATGCAATTTTTTCAATGAAATAAATGGTGTATTTGATAAAAAAAAATTTTTTTTCTTGAAAACTCTATATAAAAATAACAGGTTTTTTTGCTGCACTAGAAATATTGTTTTGACTTTTGCATAACCAAAGGCGTAATAAAGTAAATTTACAAGGCAGTGTTATTGGGGTTAACGGGCAATGGCAACTATTTTTTTAACTGTTTCAATAATAAAAATTTTTCAAAGGTAAATATGTGTTATTCCTAGTTTCCACGGTCCGTTAAAGAGTTAAACCCCTTCCCGTATTATAAAACCATTCAAGGAGCCGTGGAAACTAGGCAACGAATCGACTCCAACTTCCGAGAACATAATCCTTACATGAGGAATAAAACATATTTACATGTGAAAAAAAATGAACTATTGAAATAGTTGAAAAAATTGGTGGCAAAAACATTTCACTTTTTTGCGCCTTTAGTTATGCAAAAATCAATACAATATTTCTAGTGCAGTGATACCGACTATTTCAACGATTTACGATATTTCTAGTGTAACGAAAAAACTTGTTTTTTTATATAGAGTTCCAAAGGAAAAAATTAAAATTTCAATTTTTCATCAAATACACCATTTGACGAATTTCATCCCAACTCGTCTCAGGAGTTGGCAGCACTATCTCAGATAGTAGTGAAACGTTGTGAGTGTAAAGACATGGGATATTTAAGCAACTTTGCATACTTCAAATATTCGAAAAAGAATTAGACTACTTTTTGGAAAAAGCCCAATTTTTTTTCTTAATTTTTTACAAAAATTTATAATTTAAAAACTATGATACCTACAAAATTCTTGTCGAAGGATGAAATGTAGAAAATTGTTTAAATTTTCACAAAAAAACCCCAAAAATTTTTTGGAAAAAAATTTCACTAACAAAAAAGTTATTTTAAAAATTAAAATGCATTTTTCTCAAAAACGTATTTTTTTGTAATTCCCAAAAATATATATATATATATATGAATAGCCCTTACAATTTCCAACAAGTCGTCCATACATCGGAAGATTGGCACTTTTACATGGAAAAAGTTTTTCGAACAACAACTTTTTCATGTTTTCTTTGGAAAAAATACAACTTATTCTAATCTTGTTTGAAGTCAAGATAGCGATATACTGTATTCGACAAAGTTTAGGATCTTGTTAGAATATAAACTTTTGTCGAAGACATCAACTTTCTATCTGTTATAGTTTTTGGGAAATAAGTCATTAAAGAAGACTCCTGCAAAAAATAATGTTTTGCTCGAAACATTTTTGTGTGTAAATTCTCACGTTTAACATGTTCTTGACATATTTCTAAATAGAGAAAAGATAGCAGTGCATGTAAATTGAGATGGTGCTGCCAACGGCCAGTCGAGTTGGCATGAAATTCGTCATTTATTTAAATGAGAAAACTACATGTCCTTACTCAGTAGATCCTAAATAGTACGTTTACAGTGAAAAACTATTCAACTTGTTGCATTTTCAACGAATTTAAACAGAATTTTCTGCCGGCGCTCTAAAATCGTGGTTTTGATACATAAAAATGACTTCCAAATTAATATCGTACATTTTCAGCAGCCCAAATAAATTGGAGTATTGCCAGATATCTTTAGTAGATTTTGGCTAAGTAAAATATTGAAATAATATTCCAAGTGCAGCGAATAGAATATTTTTGGTTGGTAACAATACAGTTGCCAGTACCCGTTAAAGGGTTAATACGTCACACATCAAGTGATTTCACAACTCCGCCGAGCGTCCTAGCGCCCTATGTTATGCAAGTACACCACGAGTGAGACTTGATGTTGTACGGGAAAGGGTTAATGAAAATTTACCAAGAAAGTTGAATAGGTTCGAATAATTTTAAGAAATGGAAGAAAACGAGCAATCGAAACAAGAAAGGAAAATATTGAAGGAAAGATAGAAAGTCGAGACAAATGAAACACAAAGTTCTGCATTATTCGAGAACTAATCAAGCACACGAAACCAAATTTGGCATGTGGACGTTTAAGGGGGCAACAAACGTTTCTATGGTGAATAGACACTCCTCACCCCCTCTCTAAGGGGAGGCTGCCATACAAATGAAACACAAATTTCTACACCAAGCAAAATGGAACCAAATCTGGCATACGGATGTTTTAGAGAGCAATACATGTTTCTATGGTGGTTCGACACATCTACCTGCTCTCTAATGTCACACAAATGAAACACAAACTTCTGTATAACTCGAGAACTAATCAAGCATATGGAGCCAAATTTGGGATTTGAGGGTTTTTGGGTACGAGAAATGTTTCTAGGATGGTATGACACTTCTCCTTCCTCTGGAATGGAGAGGGGTCCCGTAAAAATAATGTACATATTTCAACCAAACATATTCCAACCGAACATGACAATTGAAATTTTCGGAAAACTCCAAAGGAAAATGGGAAAATTTGAGAAAATTCAGAAAAGTCAATCAGTGAACAGTTCTGCGGTAAGACCCATGAACGTGCACTTAGTAAGAAAACGTGAATGTGATAACGAAAAATAAATTTCGAGCGGGACGGCGGGACGAAGTTAGCCGGGTCAGCTTGTAATGAATAGAAATATATCTGTACACAAAATAGATTTTTAAGCATATTTAATGTGTGGCCATCCAAACTGCGGGGTTCTTTGTTCAGTTAGGTTTTCCGTAGCAAATGTTGTTTTCTGCCAATCCATAGAAAATGAATGTGTAACGTGCTTTTCCACCATTTAGTCTGCTATTTTGTGTTGTGTTCCACGTCGCTAGTTTGTGTAAGAAGTTCCCGCTGAAATGATTTCCAGTACATCAGATTCATTTACCTTTGTTTTTACATAAAAAAAACACCGTTATAATTGTGTAAATTGGCATCAATTCATGAAATCCCGAAGGTCATGGCATGGTTTAATAAATAGGGGCTTCAGATTCTGGGCTGGTCAGCTTGTTCACCAGATCAAAACCATATCAAGAACTAATGAGGAGTGATCATACGAATAATAAATGCAGTTTACAAGCAGTATGAGTGATTTGGAGGGCTTAACACCTTAGTCGAAACCACCCCGAGTGGGTTATTTGAACTGATTGAGAACTAGAGATGACCTGCGAATAAGAAACTTATTGTTATTCATGTGAAATTGACGTTAATTTTGTAAAGAAGTGAGAGTTTTTCCATAGTTATGAAACACTTATATTTTAGTTTTTTGAATGTTTCGCTCCTGGACACAACAATACAGTTCGAATGTCCAATCTTATAAATGAAGATAGTTATTATATCCTATACTATATACTTCAATTCAACCGACTTCTTACATATCTCTGGAAACTCCGGATAATGTAGTAATTCTACAGTTGTGAAACGCAGTGTGGTATAACATATATTACAATAACGTAATTTTGCGTAATATGGATTTGAAATCCTTTAATTTTTCGTTACATTCTTCATAATGTGACCCCCTATACAGAATTCCAAGACGTAATCCTTAGTCAAAAACATGTACCCACTTCTTGTTCTCTCACACTCACTGCACACTATCGATGACTTCAAAAAACTGCGGAAAACTGCCAGAACAGATCGCTAGCGAACGAATGTTTCCACATCAATCGACGAAAGTTTTCCCATCAAACGTCCACCCCATCCACCCATCTGAACACCTATCAATGTTGGTTTGCCGAAGTCCCCTCAACCACCACAGCATAATATGGACACAATGGTTATCGCTACTCCAGCAACAATGGGTTCGCAAACAATTTCAGTCTGTAACATCCTGACTTACATTTTCCGTTGTTTTAGCTTTTCACTGCTGCTGCGGATAGTGGAGGAGGTGGTGTAGGTGTCAAAAGTGCAGGAGCGCGATAATAAAAAATAAGAAAAATGAATTTCTCCTGAGAAGAAGAGAATAACATGTACTTACGGAACAAGGAAGGAAATTTTACTGCACCCAACCGAGCGCAGCTCGGTCTCTGGTCAGGACATCGCATTGCAAACTTGGTGCGCATAAAGCTCTTTGAAGGAGACCGTAATTTATTGTAGTTCTGGTTGAATATTTTCTTGCCACTGCTGCTGCTGCTGATGGTGTTATAACTGTTTCCATGAGCATATACACATTCCTTCGGTGGCGGGAAATGTTTGCAATATGCTAAACGAAATCTTGTTGTACACGGCGAGTATACTAAACGGGACACAAATTAGACTGCTGCTGAGTTCGGTTTGATGTATGAGAAATCGATGTAAATTCTGCACGTGCAGCCATTCGGAAAGTATGGTAACACGTCCGTCTTTATTCGCGAATGTGGGTGCAAGTTGTGAGAAAAGTTCAATCTTTCCCCACAAAAAACATCTGAATGGCTCCAATCAGTAGTTTTCAAAGGCGGAATTGTTCGGTTCCATCGACGAAGATCCCCAGGAAAATGCAATATGTGACGGAATGACAAGATAAATATGTATGCATACATGTCACCACAGAGATCGACTGCCGGGATGGCCATAGATGCTGGCTCGCATGGATAGAAGCGCTTACCCAAACAGGAAAATCTCCGTTTTTCATCACATCGGCACCGGTCCTGTTGGGTCGAGAAGGAGTGGGCGGGGAATTGTGAAACGAATAACAATGCTACTATGGAAGACGGTTGACGTTATTTCGACAACAAACCCACGATCGGAGGCTAGTGTGGGTGGGATGAATTCCGCCTGCATCGCTATTTACATATGCCACCATCATTTTCCAGGGGTGGTAAAATAAGACATTTTATACAATGAAAAAGGCAAACGCAAACGAGAGCAAATATTCCTAACCAGCACAAGCCCAACTAGAAGAGATTACGGCTGCGGTGATGCTAATGTCGAAAAGAAAACGCTGGTTTTGTTCATGTTTTTGGCAGCTGTACTTGGAAATTGTTTTACGTTGTATCGGGGGAATCGTTCGGAATAAAAAGGTAGTTTTTCGTTTTTGTGCACTTCACCAATATGGAAGTCTCAACCACAACATACATCGCAGATGGGTGGGTTGCGGGCAGCAGCCTCGGTGCCTTCTTCTTCCAAGAAGAAGGAAATGGCAAAGAGTCCTTTTAATTGGGCGTACTTCCCAGGCACAAGCCGTAACCATAATAAAACAAGAAGTTGGGTATGTTGTGGTTAGACTGGTGAAATTTGATGATGGCTCTTATGCTGTACAACTTTATGTCATTTTATTTCCCACTTTCTTTCTATGGATCATTCGAAAGCTTCTGGTGGCGGAATTTCTATGTCATTAAACGGATTGTGCTATTAGATACACTTGTTTGGTTCACAGTTTTATAACAAAATTGTTTTCTCTCTCGAATGGTTTGTTCCCAGTCGAAATGGTTCAATACGATTATGTATTATGTATATTATGTATGTTTCCTTAAATACTTGCAGTGACACGCAACGAAATAAATCCACCTGAACCATCAATATATCATGAGACTTTAATGAACAATGTTTGTGAAACGAGGGTATGTTTTTGAATTATAATACTTAATAAGGTATATACTAGGGTGGCAGATAAAATGGCCATGTCAAATTTAAAAAACCGACCATGTAAATTTTGTTTATTGACCCAAAAAAATGACCTGTGCAAAATTTCAGCCCAATCGGGCATGATTTAGGAGTGCCTCAAAACGCTCAAAGTTTAGATTTTTGACCCTCGAAAATCTCTCAAGGGGGGGGGGGGATTGTATACATAAAATTAGGAAACCCGAAAAAATGTTTTCAATGCCAAATGACTTAAAAATGCACAAAACCCCCTTGTAAGATTTTCAAGGATAAAAAAAATCAAAACTTTGAGGCACCCCTAAATCATGTCCGATTGAGCTAAAACATTACACAGATAATTTTTTGGGGCCAATAAACAAAATTTACATGGTCGGTTTTTTAAATTCGATGATGAAATTTTTTGCACACATCCATTGCCACCCTAGTATATACGAGGGCAGTCCAATAAATACTTAGCCTATATTAAAAAAAAAATGGAAAAGTGGTGGTTTATTTCTCAATATAGTCTCCTTTTAGCTCGATACACTTGACCCAGCGATGCTCCAACTCCTTTAATCCATCTGAAAAATACGTTTTCTCGAGGTCTGCAAAGTAGGCCAAGAATCAAACTCCGGAAACTATTCATAAAAAAAAATCAAATTTCGGACAGATTGAATTCAAATTTCGGACACTTTATTTTGTAATTTTTTTGAACGAAAATTACATTACACTTCATTATCTTTTATAGTCAACTGCGAAACACTTACCAAGCAATCAGTAACCTGATAACGATGATGAGAACTGATGAAACACGAGAGAAATTTAAATATTGATGAAGGGCCAAATTCTACATGCTCACACTAAGCAAACGTCAGACACAAACGATAATGAGTAGTGTTGTCAGATTTTTGCCGATTATGTTATAATTCGAATGTAGTGTCATATGATCATATGAAATGATAGTGAAACCAAGGGATTACTCTAAAGAAACAATTGTGATATTAATTTTATAGTTATATCATCAGTGCATTAAGCATTTCAAAATATTAGAACAAAGTGTCCGAAATATGACGTTGTCCGAAATATGATTCGGAGCGGTAGATAGCGGTAGCGGTAGGTAGAATGCGTTACTCCGCCTGAGAATCCATTTCCACCTTCAAACAAAGATCGATTTCGTTAGCGCAAACATCGAATGGACTAACAACGCTTATCATGATGTAATTTTCGAACATATGGGTATTCAATTTACCGAATTTTCCGAACTTCCTTCAGAGTTTTCCGAAAATTTTCCGATTTTTCTATCCGCTATATTGATCTATGAGCCAAAACAAATACATCAAAATAAAGATGACTCAAATCGGACCATTCCTTCTTCGGGTTTTGCGCTTAGCAACACATTTGATCATCCATTTTTATTTATATAGATAACCGTTATTATATAACCGTTTAATATCTTGGACAATAATTATGTAAGCTACAGTGTTCTTCGAAAAAACGGAGATTGTAGCGTTGTGTAGATGCAGGAAATGATCATATTCTTTTCCACTTTACCACCAGTACCCCTACATCAGGGTTTCCCATAGGGGTCGATTTCGGTTTCTCCGGGGTCGACAGAAACGAAAATTGACTTTGGGGGTCGACGGGATCTGAATGTTCTTATTTCAAATATTTAAGTTACGTGAACCATCCTGTTATAACAATGACCAGGGTTGCCACATTTGATCCTGTAAAATTTTCTGAAAAAAAATCTGTGTATCTGTATTTTCAGCAAAAAAAAATGTATCAAAAAACTAACGGGAAAAATGGAAAGAAAGCTTTATTTTCATTTCGAATTTATTGTTCTTATTTAGCCATTCCATGCTAAACCGATATAGTGGTTCTCAGATTTTCGTGAAAATTGGTAGTTTTGTTCCTTATTGCAAAACAATAGACCCGTATTTTTTCATTTTTTTCATTAGGATAACCATTTCCATTTTAAGGTTTTCTGAAAAATTAACTTTTTCCAAAAATGACTTTTTTCAAAAATTCATAACTTTTGAAGTACTACACCGGTTCAGATGATCGATATATCAAATTAAAGCCAATGAGCTAGTCGTATTTTGAAAAATAATACACTCTGAATAAAAAAAAGGATTTTGTTTTTGTAATTATTGTTTTTTATAGCTTACATCGTTTCGGGACCACGGACGCAATATTTTTTTATATTTTTTTTTCCTGATAGCAGAGTTTCTTCACATAATATATCCAAATACCAGAGAGGTGTTATTTTTCCTTTTTAAGTTATGATTTTCAAAGTTAACATGTTTTCGGTTTTCATTCAATATTTCTATGTGACTGGACTGGATGTATGTGACTATAATCCAATTAATAGCAGACTTTAATTTGATACGTCGATCATCTGAATCGGTTCAGTAGTTCAAAAGTTATAAATTTTTGAAAAAAGTAATTTTTGGGAAAATAGGGAAAAATAATTTTTGGACCATTGGTTAACTTTGAAAAATCATAACTCAAAAACGAAAAAAAACGCTTCCCTGAATTCGAGATATGTTGTTTTGAAAAATCCTCAGCTTTCCAGAAAAAATATAAAAAAATATAGCGCCTTTGGTCCCGAGACCATGAAAACTATAAAAAACTATTACAATCAATAATTACGAAAACATAATTGAAATGTTCTGCAACTGTAGTATTTTTCCACAAAAGACCAGTTAATTGGCTTTAATTTAATATGTCGAACATCTGAATTGGTCCAGTGGTCATTTTTGGCAAAAATTCGAAAAAAATTATTTTTGGATCACCCTAAAATGGAAATGATCACCCTAACAAAAAAATAAAAAAATACTAGTCTAATAATTGGCGATAAAGAACAAAACTACCACTTTTGACGAAAATCCGAAAACCACTATATCGGTTTGGCATGGAATGGCTGTATTTATGGTTTGCTTAAGTCGTATCAACACAACAACAAAAATCATAAAATAAGTTTTCTCATAATAAATTGTATGATGTTTACACATGGTTTTCTTAATTTTTCCGTCAATTTCATCCTTGACGCCAGTATTGCTCCATATACAGATTTTTCTGTAATTATACAGATTTTCAGCATGTTTTTTGACCAATAATCTGTATATACAGATTACAGATTATTGGATATCCATGCTGATTTTATACAGATTTAGTAACAAACCAAACTAATTTTAAAATATTTGATCAGTTTACGCAACAACAATTAACAATCAGACAATTCGAACAGTACGGAAATGAACTATTTTTGCCACTGTCAAATGTGTCAAATATATTGGTGATAGAAATCGTATTTTTTCTCAAATAATGCGAATAAAATAAAAGTTTGGAACCGTCTCGCTACAGAAACCATGAACGCAACTATCAAATCGTATTTATTTGTTAAAATCCGAGGGGGAAGTGCTTCAATACTGTTGTCAAACGACATCGTGGCCAAATCCTACAAGATGTCGAAACACCACGAGCAAAGTGAGAATTGAATGAATACATAAACTGTTTCCGGCGGTTTTCCCTAAAAATACATTTTAAAATGTTTTCATTGCTTTCATGGCATAATTTTCTATGTATCTAAAACTCTCAATATAAGATATTTCGCATTTTTTATCAAATTGGACCTCTGTACGAATTGCACAGTAAACTTTTTGCATAGACCTGAAAATTGAAAAATAGTCTCATTAAAAAAAATTGACAAGCTGTGCCAATGATCACGAACTTTGAAATATGGATAAGCAGGATATATAATCTTTACTACAAGTATGCTATTTTTTACTTTGTACGTAAATCTAATGTAAAAGTCTTATCAGGTACAAAATCCGTTATATAGATTCCAATACAGATTTGCTATTTTCACTACAGATAAAAAAGATTTTTTTGCACGGAAATACTGATTTCAATGTGGCAACATTGCTTGACGCTCCTCCTTGAGCCGATACATAGTTCTTTATTTTCAAAATAGAGTCCATCATTGTGGAAGCCAACAGTGTCCCAAAAACATCCTTAGCAGTAATGGAGAAGTGAGGTGACGTTATATATGGTACAAAATTTTTTAAATCAAGTAAAAAAAAATCAGGTAAAAAATAAGTAAACGGTTAAAGTTTATTAGTAAGAAGGTAGGCAGGGAAAATGAACTGTAATTTATTTCACATTTAAATTTGAATTCAAAAATAACTTTCAATTCAGTATCTTTGCAGTAAATTTGTAAATCTGTATATACTGATTCTGTATCTGAAATATGGCGAAAATCTGTAAAATACAGAATATTCTATAGAGTAGTGCGGGACAAAGGTGCACACGGGGCAAAAGTGCGCATTGGCCTTCTTGAAGCAAACGAACTTCAAATTTCTACTACAGTGTATTCGTTTGATACAATATTACACCAGCAGCCCAAACATATAAACAAGATATATTTCATAAAAGTGGCAAAAAGATATGAGGTAAAAAAAGTTTTGCGATGTTTTGTTCTATTTTTTTCAGTTTTGGAGATGATGATTAACTTACCTAAAATAACTGGAAAGTTCGAAACTACACTGATAGTGTGTATTCGTTTTTGTGAAAAAGATCAAGGGCTTTTTAAAAAAAAATCCGAATAGTTCAACAATGGGGCAACGGTGCGCAGTGCCTGAAGGGCAAAAGTTCGCACAGAGTTTTGCTCTGAAAAAAAATTATAAAATGTTTTCAACCTAATTTATAACGGGACCCATAAGACGAAAACTGAAGAAATGCACTCCAGAAATGCCAGCGAGCACCTAGGGCGGTTCAGACAAGTACTTACGAGTGAGCAGTCTGATGATCTGGCAGACCACTGCAGAGCACTGGACAGAACTTTCTATGGCATGACTCTCAAAGATTTACGTCATCTAGCGTTTGATTTTGCGGAAGCCAACAACCTCCAGCATGAATTCAACCAAGTTGCAAAACTGGCAGGAAGAGATTAGGATTCTAGCTTAATGAGGAACCATCGTCTGTCTCTTCGCCACAACAGCACAACGAAGCAACAGCGCTCCAAGGCGAAGCGTCGGAATCCTCAGAACCGATTCCGAGAAGAGGAAGAAAAATAAACAATTGCTTAAAATTAATTCAAAATGAATTTCAAATGAAAAATGTTTTTATTTTCATCATGCAATTCGATAATGGTTTTCAACAATGAACTTCAAATAACTTTTTTTTTTCAACAATTAGTTTCAAATAAATCAAGTGAAGATAATTATGTATTTATAAACATGATCTATATGGTTAAAAATGATTTGGTATCCGTTCATCACGATTTCACTCAAGATTGTTAGTCTCCAACCTCCCAAAAATTTCCATCTGGTATGTTCGACCATAACACCGACCCATCTCCACCCATAAAACATTATACAACACCCACCTCCTCCCCACTGGATGGTGCCTACACACTCTAGTAGTGTTGCTTCTCCCGCTGGTAATGATAAAGCATTTATTTTTGATACAAGTTGCCTCAGAAGTACAATTCAATAAGTGCGCACTTTTGCCCCGTACGGTGCGCACCTTTGCTCCCACTATGGGGCAAAAGTACGCATTTGCCATTTTGTATTAAAAAAGGTTTTTGCCTAACTACAAACAAAACTCGAGAAATTCTTGTACTACGTTCCGAAGACTATATATATATATATATATATATATATATATATATATATATATATATATATATATATATATATATATATATATATATATATATATATATATATATATATATATAGTTACAATTTGGTAAGTGAACTGAATTTTATTTGCATTTATTTCAAGAGTTATTGGACGACAACTGTTAGTTGCGCACCTTTGCCCCGCACTACTCTATACGTAGCAACCCTGAGAATGACTAATATCTTAATAGAAACTATTATTGACAAACATTTTAAAAACTTAACAAGACGATGAGTATGCACAAGATGAAAATAAAAAAGTACAAAAAGTACAAAATAGAAAATTCGGCAAGTAAAAAAACCTGAATAGGTTCGTGCAAAATAATGTGTTTGAGCGTACGAGTCCTTCACGTATGTTTAACATTTTTCTCTGTATTTTGAACATATACACGATTTAACACGAAGGAAGTCATCATCAAATTTATGTCCAAACATACTCCTGATATGTTACTGTATAACAATCTTGCCCTTAGGTTGCAAGTTCAAATGTGTTCTGAAATACGTTGAAGCTTGAATGATAATGTACTCAACATCTAATTTAATTCAAGAGATTACAAGCTATTCACATAACTAAATGAAGTGAGCTAAAATAAAGTGTATGAAAAAGAATTTACACAATCAGAATCGCATCAGTCTCTACTATATGTTATGAGTGCTATCAAAAACCTTCGGAGCAATTCTTTGAACACTCGATTATTTACTCAACTATATGAGGAAAACGACGAAATCTACTCGGTTACTTCTACACGCTGGAGTTCGCTGACCACCAAGAGCCCCTTTAATTGAAACAATATCAATAACATCGGCATCGGCCTCTTCTGACGAAACTTTCAAAACTAAATTTAAGCAGAAGAGAATATTCACAGTTTCCGCATTTGTCCAAATTATCACAAAAGCTTCAAGACCATGTCATATTATCATATGTCACTCACCTGGACACATTACACAAGGATTTACTAAAATGTTTTTAGATCTTAAAATTTTCAGATGAGGCAGAAGCACAACCCAGGATGTCATATGTTCTAGTTATAACGAAACATTGAAAAACAGTATCCTGCGATGTGAGACATTGCTGAAAAATATCTTCTCGTTTTTCCATCATCATATTTTGTTTGCCTTTGGAGCCCTTTTTCAAAGGCTTCATTATGGTTATAAACAACGCGAAACCGAAGGAACCGTTTGAAAATCAACGTATGCGGAGATTTAAGGCTTTAACTAACCAATATTGAACCGTATTTTGATATATTGGTAGTTGTGGATAGATTGGTTTGCGATTTGAATGTTTTTTATAGTTTGTGAGTAATTTGTATTAATACTTATTTATTACACTTGGTATTTACTAAATTTTATCTCTATTTATTTTGTTGAATATGATGAGAAAATGATTCATTTTCTGTATTATAGTGACTTTCAACACTTCTGGCTGGTTTGTCACCTTACCTTTTTTTTTTGAAAAATGTCGGGAGTGTGAATTGAACTCGTGACATTTTGCGTGAGAGGTGCGGATGTTACCGCTACGCCAGATCGCCTCCGTGAGAAAATAATGTCAAGTTTCTAAAAACTGAATAAAGAAAAAAAAATGAAAAAATGAGTTTCTAATGTCAAGTAAGAAAAAAATTGTAATGGGTTGTATCTAGGACACGACCGCAGTTTTCGATGTAGAACTACGGAATTATATTATTCAATCCACTTGTTTATCACTTCGGATATTATTTTAGATAGCATCGAAATTTTCGTAGTATCTTACTTATTAGCTATTTATTTTTTTATTACTTCAGTAGACTCGAAAGAGTCGCTTAGAGTCGAAAGCTATCAGTACTTCTCGTTTATTTGGTTCAACTCACATCAGACTTTCTCCTTCCCACTCAGATAGCAATCACAAACTATAAACCCATTTGCTCTTATATTCCGCTTGAGATGTGATCGAACCCCACAACATGCAACAGTAAGGTTATCCTGCTGGAATTTGAAAGCATACTTTCATGAAATATATGTTTATCGAAATAAATGCAGTGTATATCTTTATTACAAAATTCTGGATACTCTTCCATACCCTGTGTTTTCATTCTATTCTATTTTTGGTTTCCGCCTCTGGCCCTGAGAAAGGCCCTTGTGGAAAGAAACTCTATTCCCTACTCCTATTTCACCCGACAAAGAAACAATCCTCTCCCGCTCGACGCTCCTGAAAGACGTAGTTCTACGTCAAAAAATTAAGGATAGGATTTTCAAAGAAATTTGGCTATGGGGATCTAAGGTATGACATAAATCTGGAAAACGGGTCAATCGCCCAAAACAGTTTGAGAACCCCTGCCCTACATTGTCAAACAATGCCACCAGAGGGACCGTATTTCAGTAGACCACGCGCAAACAATTTCCCCCTCAATAAATTATTGTCTCCGAACAGTGCAGTGTCAAATTTAATTAAATTTGTCTAATTATCAGCGTGGCTTGATGGTGCACAACCATGTATATTCGTATTATGTGTGTGTGTCGCATGATCTATTCGGCTCATCTGCAATTCATGTTCGCGAGCAGCATAAATTTTACAATGAGATGCAAACAACGTTTATTCAACATAAACCCGAGAACGAGATTGTCGGTTTGTTTGGGCCGATATGGGGGATCCCATCAGGGGGGCTCCCGAGTATGGGCGTTTCCAAACTAAGTGCACCGTCGTTTGGATGCAAATAATATGACAAACGCATGCAGATGCTGTATCGGGTAATATTTGGCGAATTTAGCGGAATGGTTCATTTTCCACCGAATAACAACGAATAGCAAAAAATGCCAGAGTGGTATTATTGCGAATGTAATCAACAGCGATGAGGGTGCCATAATGGAAAAAATAGATATACGTCATATATCAACCGCCGAGTAGGGGGGCTGCATCGAATTAACTGGTTTCGGTTTCGGCGCGAATGATTTATGGAAAGTGGATTATGTGCTTCGCTAATTAAATTATGCGAACGGATTCTGCTGAGTGGCATGATACTGACGATTCCACGAACCGCCGATGCATTATCGAATTCAATGTGTAATGGTTACATTTTCGACGGCGCTGTTTTTTATCATTCGAATTAATTCATGAAATCAGCGAATATTCGGAGAGAGAAATGAATTGAAATTAATTATATCCGTTCTTGCTGAATGATAAAGATGTTGCTTTTCAAATATCTCACAGCCTTCAACTTATCATGAGTAATATTCAGAGATGCACCATTCGGTTGAAGCGGTGCAACAAAACAAAAATTCATTACGAGTTCAATACTGATCGGAGATTCCTTAAGAAACATCGGAGATACAGAAATTTCCGTAAAAATAAATCATTTGAGTTATACCTATAAACCATCTCTTTTGTTCCCCATTATCCAGCCGATTTTTATGGGTTCCAACAACTTGCTGCCACTCTGTAGGATGTTCTGATTTGTCTCACCTTCTTCACCTCTGTTGAATAATTGTACAACATGACAGTCCAACCCCATTTTCCAGAAGTACTAGCTGCCCAGTAGATGAGGAGAAAACTATAACACTCATCGAGCCGAATGGAACAATGACCCACTTGAGTAAGTGTACACAGGTCGTTCCATGACATAAACGCCTCATTGTTGCCCACAAGAGCAATGCTTTCCACTTTGTCCAGCGTGTTCGGAATGGGCAAAGATACGCCAACAGAACGGAGCGACGAGCTGTGTATTTATGTTCGGAATATTTATTTTCAATAGCAAACTGCTTCTCCAACCGAACGACCAGTAATAGAGGTACTTGCACAAACGTTCGTGCCATTTGAGCGATTCTATGGCAGTAACTGCCACTTCGCGCTTGTGGGCAAATTACGAAACAGAGGTTGGTGCTGGTAATAACTTAAAAGTAATCCACAAACTGCATGCCGATGGAGCAAGCCCAGGGATTCACAGTTGTCAACATTGGAGTGGGTTTGAATTCAGAATTCTTTATTCGTTTGTGATGGATTCGGCACGGAGCACTTACCTCGAATTGGACCGCTTGGAGGAATCCTTCTTCCGGTCGCCGGTCAGATTCTTCAAGTCTTTCTGCCGTTTCTTCGTTTCCCGCCATATCCGATAGTAGAGAATGCACATGACCGTCACCGGCACGTAAAAGGCCGCAATCGCCGTCCCGAAAGTGATGTAGTGATTTGTCTCGATGAACTGAATGTAGCACTGATCCTCCGGCACCGTTCGCTTGCCCTCGATGTAGGGCCAGCTGTAGATCCAGGGAGGCCACAGCAGCAAACTGATGCCCCAGGCGGCTCCTATCATGATGGCCGCCCGGGACGTGGTTCGCTTCGCTCGATATGTAAGAGGCCTAGTAACGCTAAAGTACCTATCAAAGCTAATAATGAGCAGATTCAGCACGGACGCATTCGATGCCAAATAATCCAGCGCCAACCAGGTGTCACATATGTGCGGCCCCAGAGGCCAGTAGCCCAACAGTGTGGTCACCGAGAACAACGGCATCGATATCAGCCCGATCGCAAAATCCGCGATTGCGAGTGAGAATAAAAAATAGTTGCTGATTGTTTGTAGCTGCTTGTCGATCTTGAACGAAATCATCACCATCACGTTGCCGGCCACCGTCAGGATACTCAGCACGGTGGCGATGATGCCCAGAATGATGACTTGAAGCAGCGAATAGGTGGGCTCATCGTCTTGGCTGTTGCGCGTTTCGTTTCCCACCGTCGCATTTGCTGTCGTGGAGGTGATGTTGAAAAACAGATCATCAAACGTCGTGGCCGTCGCGGCCGCCATCGTTCCCGTAACCGGTACGCCGGTGACGGGAATATAGCGCGACAGGAAGCTGTCGACCGTGGTTTTCTCATAGAGCGCCATCGTGCAGACTGCCGACTGCTGATAACTGCTGGTGCTGTGAACGCTTGCTGGTGGGATGTTCTGAAAAGAAAGAAAAAGTGGTGTGTTACTAAGTGCAAAATTCACTCTCTGACATTGCCTCAAATCTAGAAGAAGGGTTCTATAGACTTCCATGAAATTGAAAGCAATTGGTAATAAATTTGACAATACAACTTTGTTTTTCCAGTATACTCCGAAAGGTCCAATTTGAACTTGACAACGTAATATTCCTGTCCATATAGTTACAACACGATAGTTGGTGAGCAAATGCATGTTGAGTTTCATTCCGGTTCCGGTGAATGACTTTTGGACTTTTTTTTATTAATTCGCTTATTTTTACAGGCTTTTTCTTAAATATAATTTTAAAACTATATGTATAAACAATTTTCTTACATCTATGGTTAGTAAGGTGGAAATCGATTACTCGCGGTGTACTTGAGTTTAGTAGGGTGACATATTTTTAGGAGAAGGATGGTAAAGGGTGTGTCACATCAAATTGCATCACGGAAAAAACGCTGTAGAAATTCGCCCAGTAGACCGATCCTTTTGAAAATTTTAGACAGTAAAATAAAAACTATTAAACAACTTTTGACATTTTCTTTTTATTAATACTTCGAGCCCAAGCCCGTATGCTCGCACCTTCCTCTTTACCCCGTCCATAAGGTTCTGTACAACGTCAGGTTGTAGTTTTTTTTTGAACAGAAATACATTTTCTCTTGAAGTCCGCCTCCGATTTGACAACTTTTGGGTTCTTCCGAAGGGCCTGCTTCATAATCGCCCAATATTTTTCTATTGGGCGAAGCTTCGGCGCGTTGGGCGGGTTCATTTCCTTTGGCACGAAGGTGACCCCGTTGGCTTCGTACCACTCCAACACGTCCTTTGAATAGTGGCACGAAGCGAGATCCGGTCAGAAGATGGTTGGGCCCTCGTGCTGCTTCAATAGTGGTAGTAAGCGCTTCTGTAGGCACTCCTTAAGGTAAACCTGCCCGTTTACCGTGCCGGTCATCACGAAGGGGGCGCTCCGCTTTCCGCAAAAGCAGATCACTTGCCACACCATGTACTTTTTGGCAAACTTGGATAGTTTCTGCTTGCGAATCTCCTCCGAAACGCTGAATTTGTCCTCTGCGGAGAAGAACAACAGGCCCGGCAGCTGACGAAAGTCCGCTTTGACGTAGGTTTCGTCGTCCATTACCAGGCAATGCGGCTTCGTCAGCATTTCGGTGTACAGCTTCCGGGCTCGCGTCTTCCCCACCATGTTTTGCCTTTCGTCGCGGTTAGGAGCCTTCTGAACCTTGTATGTACGCAGGCCCTCCCGCTGCTTGGTCCGCTGGACGAATGAACTTGACAAATTCAGCTTATTGGCGACATCCCGGACCGAACTTCTCGGATCACGTCTAAACTGCTTAACTACGCGCTTGTGATCTTTTTCATTGACGGAGCATCCATTTTTGCCATTCTTCACCTTCCGGTCGATGGTTAGGTTCTCGAAGTATCGTTTTTGTACTCTGCTGACCGTGGATTGGACGATTCCCAGCATCTTACCGATGTCCCGATGTGACAACTCCGGATTCTCGAAATGATTGCGCAGGATTAATTCACGACGCTCTTTTCCGTTCGACGACATTTTTCCAAATTTACGAAAAATTGACAGTGAAGCATGACCAACGTGATCTATACACTCTTATCTGATTATAAGCGAAAGCTGAAGATATAATTCCTAAAAATTAAATTTCTACAGCGTTTTTCCGTGATGCAATTTGATGTGACACACCCTTTATATAAGGAAATTGTAACAATGTTGATGAACACTCAATTCTTAAATCTGTTCGTATATCTATAGTGTATTTACGTTTCAACTTATTCTACTACTTATAGCACGGGGACGAATTACCCGCAAAGGAAAGAAAGGAGGGTATAAGGATATAAGGACAATCACACACGAAGATCGATAGCTTTAAGGAAAACATATATATGGGACATGTAATCAAGGTCTAACCGAGCCAACACATCTCTCACCGGCACATGGGGCTGTCTTCCTCGGGCCCGAAGGCAGTTTTCTAAATTCTATCTGGCGACCAGATACACCTCGCACGACCAAACAACGTGCTCTATGTCGTGATAACCTTGGCCTCAAACGCAGAGATTGCTGCTGGCAAGATTGAAACGGAAGAGTAGTGCATCTAACGAACAGTGATTGGACATGAGTCGGGAGAAGGTGCGAATAAAGTCCCGGCTCAATTCCAGACTTTTGAACCACGGTTTGAGGCTAACCTTAGGGACAATCGAGTGAAACCACCGGCCCAAATCATCTTCATTCCACTTGCGTTGTCAGTTAGCGATGGTATTTTTGCGGACTAAATAATAAAATTCATTGAAGGCGATTCGACGCTGATAAATATCGCCTTTAACCCCTTGCCGTACGATTTAATTTCCAACAACAGTGCCCAAACACGAGCACATTGAGTCGTTTCAATACTCTGCTGAGTGTGTGTACCTTACTTACGATCGTAGCAGTCCTGCATCATTACACGCCTGAAGCATGTATCCATTTCACATCGATAGACCACGAGTGAGGTTCGATGTTGTACGTTCTGGCACTGTCTAATGGCCACGAGTGAGGTTCGACGTTATACGTGAAGGGGTTAATTGCACCTACCTTTTCTAATGAGTCAGCCCTCCCATTACCTGGAATTGAGCAATGTGAAGTCACCCAGACAAAGGTGATGACATAAAAGCGTCTGGATAAAGCACTCAAAATTTCTCGTATTCTCTGAAGGAAGTACGGCGAGTGCTTTTCCGGCCTCACTGAACGGATAGCTTCGACAGAGCTAAGACTATCCGTTACAATGTAATAGTGTTCAACAGGTCGTGAAGCGACGCTGTCCAGCGCCCAGTATATTGCTGCCAACTCAGCAATATTTACTGAGCAAGGATACTGAAGACTGTGTGAAAATACGTTGAACACTCCAAATTCTGTGGACTCATTCATAGAGGACCCATCAGTAAAGTACATACTATCACAATTGATACACCCACACTTTGCATTGAAGATCGTAGTAACGATCCCCGATAGAAGATAATCTGGAATATCATGTATTTTCTCCTTCATGAACAGATCAAAATGCACAGAGGAATTGATGTAGTCAGGAAAACAAACACGGTTGGGAATTTACGAAGAAGGATCAACTGCTCAAAATTTCCGATCACCAATGGGTTCATGACCTTACACCGGATGAAGAGCCGAAGAGATAATAAATTGAAACGATCTTTTAGTGGGAGTACGCCTGCCAAAACCTCGAGACTCATTGTATGCATTGAGGGCATACATCCCAGCGCAATACGGAGACAAAGGTACTGAATTCGCTCGAGTTTAATGAGGTGTTTTTTGGCAGCTGATTGAAAAAAGAAAATGCCATACTCCATCACCGAGAGAATAGTTGTTCGATACAACATTATAAGATTTGGAGTCGAACAAGACCCCAAGATACTTGAATGACATAGCATGAGTGATCGGTTCATTCAAAAGTTGAAGCTTTGGTTTTGCTGGTCTATGCTTCCTAGAAAAAAAAACACCATCTCTGATTCTCCGTGGAGAATTCGATCCCTAGCCCAATGGCCCAGGTTGAAAAATTGTTCAAAGTATCTTGTAAGAGTTCTTGCAGGTCGGATTCTTTTGATCCTATGACAGACACTACTCCATCATCTGCAAGTTGTCTTAAGCTGCAATTTTGTGTAAGACAATTGTCAATGTCGCTTGCATAGAAGTTGTACAAAAGAGGGCTTAAACATGAGCCCTGGGGGAGGCCCATGTAAGAGAACCGACTTACTGCCGAATCTCCGTGAGAAAAATTCAAATGTTTCTCACAAAGTAAGTTATATAACATATTATTCAATAGAGGTGGCAGACCCCGAGAGTGTAATTTGTCTGACAAAACCTCTATTGAAACAGAATCAAAGGCCCCCTTTATGTCCAAGAATACTGAAGCCATTTGTTTTTTTTTTCGGCGTAAGCCATTGGAATTTCTGAATAAAGCAACGCAAGACAATCATTCGTCCCCTTGCCCCTGCGGAACCCATATTGTGTATCTGAGAGGAGCTCCAGAAACCGATTGAATAAATTCAACAAGCGATGTTTCGCCACATCAAGGAGGTTCTTTAGCAAGTTGAAATTAATTCTGTCCGATCCCGGAGCAGAATTGTTACATGAAAGGAGAGCAAGAGAGAATTCTACCATCGAAAACTCGGAATCAAGATCGCACCTATCTTGTGGTATATCTCGAACATTTTTTTTTTTGCACGGGAGCGGAATCGGGACAAACCCTCCGCGCAAAATTAAAAATCCATCGATGTGAATATTCATCGCTTTCATTCGTTGAACAGCGATTTCTCATGTTTCGAGCCACTTTCTATAATTGTTTTCATTGACGTTTCTCGTGGCAAACATCCCACGAAATTTCGCCAATAAGCACGTTTTTTCCCTCTGATCAAGTTTTTAAATTGATTTTCAAGGGCTAAATACGTTTAAAAATTTTCAATGGTTCCACGTTTCCGAAAAACTTTAAATACATTGGCCATCCCACCATAGATTGGGAGGCCTTCGACAAATAATGGAACCTGGGATGGGTTTCGTTTGAGCGCGAATCGCGCTGTCATGAATCAAACGAGAAAGGAAGCTATACTCCTCCAATGGAGGTAAGCCATCTCTGGAATTGATGGCTAGAGCAATCGCGTCTGCATATTTTTTCCATTCAATGCGTTTTGTGAGGTCATATGCCATGTTTATAGATTCAGAAGAATTCGACCCAATGGTGATGGAAATTTTGATTGGCAAGTGGTCACTACCGTTGGGGTCCTGGATTACATTCTACTTGCAATTTAATGATAGTGAATTCGATCAAAGCGAGAGGTCAAGAGCACTTGGGTTAGCAGGATGTTTAGGTACACGTGATGTTTCCCCAGTATTCAAAACGGTCATATTGAAGCTGTTAAAAAGGTCATATATCAACAATGAACGATTGTCGTCGTACTGTTCCCCCCAGACAGTTCCGTGAGAATTGAAGTCTCCCAAGATCAATCGTGGCTCAGGAAGGAGTGAGCACATGTCAACAAGTTGCTTGCGGCTAACCGCAACTCTCGGAGGCCAATGCAAGTTGACAATACAGAGGTCTTTGCCTCTGATGTTTGCATGACAAGCAACAGTGTCGATCCCTCCGATAGGTGGAAGGTCAATCCGACTAAAACCTTCACATGCCTAATTTGGCTTCATTTGCTTGGTTGGTTTTCGAGGTATGCAGAAATTTGTGTTTCATTCGTTTGGCCCCTACATATTAGTTTTCATGTCGATCGGTTCAGTGTTCAGTACATTCCATTTATATATATATATATATATATATAGATATATATATATATATATATATATATATATATATATATATATATATATATATATATATATATATATATATATATATATATATATATATATATATAGATTATCATTTGTTCGAATGTTTCAAATGATAATTATATTTGTGAGTGAAGTAAGCTACCCGGAAAATAAATTAGTCAGTATCTCTCAGCAAAATTACACCTACAACGCTTTCACAAATTTCGATTCCAAAGAAACTGTACTATGCCTCATCTATCTCAAAGCGGCAACAAAAAGTCCGATCCGAATTGGCTGTGTGCAACAGAATAAATATGCACCTTCAGTTTTCAACCGAAGAACACAGATCTCACGGCAATAAAATATCTGCTTTACATCCGGCTTGAAACGTGCTGCACTTCGACGCCTTTTTAAATCCGAAAACAATGCACGAATTCGTAAAAATGAATGATGGATCGAAGAAAGTCCCCAATAAGCTCGAAAATTGTTAATTCACACAAACTTTCTCCCAACAAAAATTCAATCCATTATAAATTCTAAAAAAAACCTCTCGGCTTTGACACATAATGTTGGTTGATCACTATCTAAAGTGAAACTAAAAATTGAAACTAAAACTAAAAACTAAACTAGAGTGTTTAAACTTTTGCAATTCAACCTAAACTGTCAGTCTTGAAAAAGGCCATTTTGAACACCGTCGTAATCAGTGTTGCCATATATTCATTTGTAATGAAAGGTTAAAAATCTTTTGCATTGTAGTTTCTCTTCCAAAAATCTGTACCATTACGCAATGTAAGGTTCCTCCTGACGTTGGTAAACCGATTTCAAAACCTAGTTTTGTTGTTTCCATAATCTAGAAATACGTGCTCGACGGTTGTCAAGGATTGAGGCGTAGTAAGAATATTAAAAACAAGTTATCTAGTTGTCAGCATAGGGAGTATGCGAATGTATAGCTACGGCGACGGTAAGGTAACCGAGAGAACTTCCCTAGAAACAAAAGTCCCAGCTATATGTTCTGTTATGCATCGCGCGTTCGGTTTATAGAACTCCAATCAAATTTCTATGAATTCATAATTGGATTGAGATCAGTACGTTGAGGTAGTAAAACATAAATATGCTGATCTGAGAGCCATTGCTTTTTTTTTTTATCCAAAATATATATTTTTATTAAGGCTCATATGGCGTCAACCTGACGGGGCCGGGAGTTCAATATTTCGACAATGTTTGCCTTATAACTATGTTAGTAATATGTAACCGATTACTCGCGGTTGGCTCGAGGTTAGTATTACAAGTGTTTTCGTAATTGTGATGTTGCTGTCTTCAATGATCTGTACCTGTGCCCGACACGGGATACTTCCTATTGGGATGCAGCTGACCATTAATCAGCAACGCCCCCCTAGTCTGTACCCCATATCTAGCGTGGTGCGTCTTTCTCGACTCGAGGAATCCAGGATAGAATGGTCACTAGCCGGCGCAATCATCAGCTCGTGTAGAGTTGTCATGAGCGGTACAACCTTTGTCAACCTTTTGTTGAATCATCAGTGGACTGCACAACCTTTGGCCCGTGTATCTGTAAAGAGTGTGTGTATGTATTGCCGCGACTAAGTAAAAGTTTATCGATCGGATAGGAGGGATATGAAACGGGGACACAACGAAGGAAACATCATTAAACGTTGACATCGGCGTTTCTGAGGAACAGGTATAGATGAAGCAGAAGATCATGATCACGGCTACCTAAGATATCCCGGACGGGGATATCCGATTGTCTGCCTTGTGCTCTCAGTGCTCTAGAGAGCTGAGAGCGAGCAGCATGGAACCGGATACACGACTAGACAATATGCTCGATGTCGTGGTAGCCATCGCCACAATCACAAAGATTGTTTGCTGCGAGCCCAATGCGATAGAGATGCGCGTTTAGGTTGTAGTGATTGGACATAAGCCGAGATATCACGCAAATGAAATCACGACCGACATTCAATCCCTTAAACCAAGCTTTCGTCGAAACCTTAGGGATAATCGTGTGTAACCAACGACCGAACTCATCTTCACTCCACATGCGCTGCCAACTAACGAGTGTGTCCTGACGAGGAATGTGAAAAAAATCGTTATAAGCAATTTGCCTTTCAAAAAGTGTGCCTTCTGAAGCGCCCACCTTAGCTAGCGAGTCCGCTTTCTCATTCCCCGGAATCGAACAATGAGAGGGAACCCATGCTAAGGTAATCTTGAATAATTTTTCGACCAAAACACTCAATAGATGTCTTATTCTTGTTAGGAAATAAGATGAGCGTTTATCAACTTTCATTGAGCGGATTGCCTCTATTGAGCTGAGACTGTCTGAAAAAATAAAATAATGGTCGATGGGCAATGTTTCAATGATCCCTAAAGCGTAGTATATCGCACCCAGTTCAGCGACATACACGGAACAAGGATCTTTGAGTTTGAAAGAGGCACTGGAATTTTCATTGAAGATGCCGAAGCCAGTGGACCCGTTTATGCATGAACCGTCAGTAAAGAACATTTTATCAGATCTAACTTTCCCATATTCTGCCGAAAATATCTCCGGAATATAATCGGAGCGTAGATGATCTGGGATTCCATGGATCTTTTGTCGCATGGACAGATCAAAATTGACAGAGGAATTGCAAAAGTATGGGAAGCAATCTTGGTTGGAGATGCCTGGTGAAAGGTGCACGTCGTGGGTAAGGTACTCATGGTATAAAGACATAAAACTTGACTGAGGAGTCAGTTGTAGTAGATTTTCGAAGTTATCAATCACCAATGGATTCATGATCTTGCAACGGATGAGAAATCTGTGGGATAATTCTGTGAACCGAAGAGTAATCGGGGGTACTCCTGCCAAAACTTCGAGACTCATCGTATGTGTCGAATGCAAACACCCCATTGCTATACGCAAGCAACGATATTGTATTCTCTCTAGCTTGAGAATATGAATCCTGGCAGCTGATCGGAAGCAAAAACAGCCATATTCTAACACTGATAATATCGTTGTTTTGTACAACTGAATGAGGTCTCCTGGATGGGCACCCCACCATGTTCCGGTTATTGTTTGGAGAAAATTGATTCTTTGCTGGCATTTCTGTTTCAAATACGCAATGTGTATTCCCCAGGTACATTTAGAGTCAAAATATACTCCAAGGTATTTGAAAAACATCGAGTGCCTGATCGCTTTGCCGGATAGGTGAAGCTAGAATTGGGCGGGTTCGTGCTTCCTAGAAAAAACGACCATTTCGGTTTTCTCCGTAGAGAATTCGATACCCAGCTTGAGAGCCCACGTGAACAGGTTGTTCAGGGTATCTTGCAAGGATTTTTGCAGAACGGCGGGATTAGTACCCGTGATGGAAATAACTCCATCGTCTGCAAGTTGTCTCAACGTGCAATCTCTAGTTAGACAATCATCTATATCATTGACGTAAAAACTGTACAAGAGGGGGCTTAGGCAGGAGCCTTGTGGCAGGCCCATAAAACTGTATCGAGAAGATTTCAAGCTGCCATGATTGAAAAACATGTGCTTTTCTGAGAGTAAATTGTACATAAAATTATTCAGAATTGGCGAAAGTCCACGATTATGAAGTTTCTCTGAGAGAATTTCCATGGAAACTGAATCAAATGCCCCTTTGATATCGAGGAAAACGGAAGCCATTTGTTCTTTGCGAGCAAATGCGATTTGGATTTCAGAAGATAGCAGCGCGAGACAATCATTCGTCCCTTTACCTCGGCGGAAGCCAAACTGCGTATTTGACAGCAAATTGTTCGTTTCGACCCACTTGTCCAAACGAAGTAGAATCATTTTCTCTAACAATTTGCGAATACAGGATAACATTGCAATCGGCCTATACGAGTTGTGATCGCAAGCCGGCTTGTTGGGTTTTCGTATGGCTATCACTCTCACTTGTCTCCAGTCATGCGGGACAATATTCAGCTCCAGAAACTTGTTGAACAAGTTCAGCAAACGCTGTTTTGCCAAGTCGGGAAGATTCTTCAACAAGTTGAATTTAATCTTGTCCGACCCCGGAGCTGAATTGTTACATGAGAGGAGGGCAATTGAGAATTCTACCATCGAAAAATTCTCATAATCGCATTGGAGCGGAATATCGCGTACGACGCTTTGTGCAGGAACAGAATCGGGACAAACCTTCCTTGCAAATTTGAAAATCCAACGGTCAGAGTATTCCTCACTTTCATTGGTATGGTTCCAGCCACGCATTCTCCTAGCCGTATTCCAAAGAGTACTCATAGCAGTCTCCCTTGACAAACCATTGACGAATTTCCGCCAATATCCACGCTTTTTTGCTTTAATCAGACCTTTTAGTTTGGCTTCTAGAGCTTGGTACTTTTGAAACCATTCCACTAATCCAGTTTTCCTGAATTTTTTGAAAGCGGATGATTTTTCAAGGTAGACCTTTGAACACTCCTTGTCCCACCAAAGTGATGGAGGACGACGTCGGAAAGTGGTAGCCGGTACACGTTTCTTTTGAGCTTGAAGTACGCTATCGTAAATCAAACTTGATATAAAGTTATACTCTTCAAGGGGAGGAAGAGTATAACTTTATATCAAGTTTGATTGAGAGCCATTGCTTCACAAGATTTGAAGTACTCATATACTTTGGACCATTGTCATGCACGAAAGTTCATCTCAACGATAGATTTTCCTCAGTGCTTCCTGTCCCTTATTTCTGCGGGTGTTATTGACTATTACTGGCGATGCATCTGATAATCCTCTGTTGATGTAGGCTTTCTTGGCCGAATGTTCCGTTTGATTTTTTAGAACAGTTTGGTGACGTACTGAATCGCATTAGAAATCTATTTCTATTATTATTTTAAATTTTACGTTTGACAATAGAAAGGAAGCCAAAATAGTCGAAAGTTCCCAAAACATACATTGTTTGTCGGGAAGCTTATACTTGTGGCAGGAAGAACTAATGTTCTATTACCGCAATCAATAAGAAAATCCTTCTAAAAATGGTTGCCGCCATTCATCTAAAACACCGATTATCGTCATGTTACCATGCTAAAATTTGAAAAAGGTAAACCAATCAATGGAGGTCTTGAGGTTGAACCCACGATCGTTCGCTTGGTAAGCGAACACGCAGTCGTTTAGACTACGAAGACTCCCTAAGAGTGATGAACATATTAATTTTGTTCTTTAAAGTGATGATTTGTGAGCCTTACTTTTGAAATTGGTTACAGTTTTTAGGTGTTCAGATTATTTCCAATCAACAACTAAAAAGAACAAAAGTAGATTTAAAATATGATCAATTGGCCGATACGCTTAAAAACTCGGATCGCGTACACGAGAATAAACCCCTAAATGTACTTAAGGGCTTTAACTTTCCACGGATAGCCTCCAAGCTACCAGCAATAATGATAATCCAACCAATAAAATGGGTGCAAAGGATGTTCGAAAACCTAACGAATGGTTCTCGAAAAATCGCACGATATTATCGAAACACTGGCCAACATCCACTCCAGGAGACAGAGGAATGAACGTACTTCATGCAAACAATGAAGAAAAGCGAAATAGGATAATTAATATCGCAGCTACGTGAAAAATTTTGCGCCGAAGTCCTCACCCACCAGAAGACACCAGGTTACAGCATTGTTTCCCGTACTGGAATCTTATAATGACCGAAAGAATGAGGCTAGAATATCAGAGGGGGATACAGAGCAGACTAAACTATTTAGCAAAGCTTATCGAATTCCAAGCGGAATTCCGTGTCGCAAAACGTGTCCTCTGAAATACCCGATACGATATTGGTGCGATTAGAGATGCCGCATTTCTCGAATAACCGCCGTATAATTAAATTCACCGAAGCTCATGTCAACAACTAATACGACTAAACTTTTTTAGGGTTTTCTTTTTCGGTCAGCTCAATGGCTTGATTGGTGATATGAATAAATAATTTCTGTCGCAACTCGCAACTCCAACCCGGATTACGCTGCATTATCGTGGGGCAGCGAAAACAAACTGTGGCCCAATACACATCTCAATACATATCGGGCCCGCCGAGAAAAAGGAAAATTGGATAATGAATTCAAACACCCGAATGTCTTCGAATCCGGAAAGGCTGGCAACCTGGGCTGCATGAACGGGGAGAAAGAAACAACGCGGACAAATATAAATTAAGAAACTTTTCCCATCAACATGGTCAAAGTCAACAGTCCGATAAGGAAAAGCATAAAACTTTGCTCCCTTTGGATATTTGCTGTATTTTTTTCATCTTTCACTCTTAATTTTCTCTACAAGCGGTGTTCATAACTTTTTTGTCTCAATACTTCTGCAACTAGTTTATCGTTGCGTAAAACCAATTAGCGGAACCCACTACTGTACAGGGTAAGCGTTACGGTCATTCCTGGAAAATATTGCCCTCCTGGAGGGACACCATTACATATTAATAGTGTTTATTTCCTGAGAATTATTTTATCAAGAGCGTTAACAATGGACATCTTGGCATCCTCGAGGAACTTAGCCGACTCAACGCAGTATTACTTACAGCATTTTTATTAGTACTTCGTTAAGATTACTACGCCAAAACCACGGCTTGGTGGTATTCTGAAAAACAATTTCGAGAACTCACGCGAACTAGTACAAATCGCCAGGAGGTTTATTAGTTATTAGTTCCATGGCAATTCTATAGGTTTTGACGTAGGATTACGTCTTTCGGGAACATATTGGGGTACAAATTGAAAATCTAAAATCGAGCACATCGTGAAAATTGTCCAATTTCAAACGCTTATTGCTCAGTCATTTCATTACGGATTGATGAAATTTTTTCGTCAATCGATTTCGGCACTCCATAACATTTTTTTTATTGAATAAAATAATATATGTCATGAACCTAACTATAGAACAATTGAAAAATCTCAACACCTATCCTAACGGAAATATCCACTTCTAATTGGTCGAAATTGGCGACACATGCGGCGGTTCTCTAACAGAGACATCAAAACCAAGCTACTTGGGGGAAATCGACATTGCCAATACATGAAAGTAGGGGGAGCTTCCCACCGAAATGTGTTCCCTAATAGAGACATCAAAACCAAGGTGCCCGAGGGAAATCGTCATTGCAAATATATGCAAGTCGGGGACATTTTTCTGTTGTAAGTAGGGTGAGTGATACGATTAATTCTAGCAAATAAAACTTAAATGTGTAACTATAATGTTGGTTGCTTCGTGAAATTTCATATCAAATGTATTGTGAAAAATTTAGCACAAGTGTAATTGTAAAATTGTATATGGTAGCATTTGTGTTAAAAATGACTTGATATATGAAACGACTTAATTCAATTTTCATAAATAAAAACTAAGGTGTGTTCCCGCTCGAGAACGAGTCGTTCGGTTTTGTTGTGTTCATTTTCACCCAAGGAAAGTTCATGCGGCGAGAACAAATTGTAAAAGTGAAGAAATATTCGAAAAAATGATTTCCCATATGCTCTACATATATTCGCATTGGGTTGAATAAACACACAGAAAGTGAAAATTATAAAACAAAATTACCTTTTCCATTTCAAATATGTTTTTCTGTATTCAAGTAACATGGTTGTACTGATGAGAAAAAAATATAAATATGTTCGGTACTGGTAATTATCTTATGTTACATTGGTGAGTTTTTTTTTTCTTTATTTCATCCATACATAACGCAAAGGGCATCTCGTCTAGGGTCACAGAGGGCGGTTTTCATCATATCTCATTCCACTTCGGCATCTTCTATCTGATACACACCACCCAACGACTGTTTATCATACTTCTGTCATCATAACTCGGTAAACACTGGTGTAGTGAACGAACAATACCCTACAACCAACCAAAACGGTGCTTTTCAGGGCCAACAACGCATTATCAAAGAGTTTCACGATGTAATTCTTCAAACATATCCAAAATCAACAGATAGCCTAACGGAACAACCCTCCTGTGATTTTTTTCTTCACACAAGCGTATACGGTTCGTATGGAGGCGCGCTGTTGTTTTTATACTTTGCTTAGAACGAGCGAAGGCAAAGCAGGCGCTAGAATTAGATATGTGTGCGTGTTTAAAATGAGTCGCGCATCACACAAGTGAGAAGTGATGTTTAGTATCTGAATTCTGCGCCGGGCACATTTTGCGCTGTAGTGTTCATGAGTTTTGTGCACTACGTACCAAGAAAGAATACGTGTTTGTTTTGAACGAGCCTCGAATGACTTGAAATTTCAAAACTAAACTTTTGAGCACCTCTGAACAACAAAACCATCCGCCGTCGGTTTTACCCTGATTTGCCCTATTTTTTTATCCAAAATATATATATTTTTATTAAGGCTCATATGGCGTCAACCTGACGGGACCGGGAGTTCAATATTTCGACAATGTTTGCCTTATAACTATGTTAGTAATATGTAACAGATTACTCGCGGTTGGCTCGAGGTTAGTATTACAAGTGTTTTCGTAATTGTGATGTTGCTGTCTCCAATGCCCTATTGTTCAAAATCTATTTTAACAGCGATACATACAATTAGTTACTTAATAATCCTATACCTGAGTGCTTCTTAGATAGCCGAGCGATTCATTCAGACCACACATAGTTACAAATCTTTCTGATATCATATGAATGTTTGCAGAGGTCAAGTTGCGGTAGTTAGGACACATTACATATATTTCTCATCAGTAAAGAAAATAACAAAAGGTATACAGGTATACACTGAAACATACATTCGATGTATGTGTTAATGTAGAAAACATTGCCTTTCAAATTCGCCAAACACGAACATATACGTGTTCAATGATTGGGGTAAAAGGTTGTTGCGTTCAAATTATGGTTCTCCATTTGCCATTTGTTTGAACCGCTTTCATGAGATCGAAATCAGCAAAAAAGTGAGCCCTCAGAGTATTTTCACCGATGGCTTTTTGATCTGTTATTTTTCAAGGTATAAATATGGTTTTACTTGTTACAAGAGTTACAGATATATTTTGCAGAAATCCTCAAACGGATACGTTTAGTGTTTTTTTATACAGTAGTAGACATTCGTCAAATAAGTCAATTCTTTGTACAGTTTTGTTCATAAAATACTATTATTGTTTATTTTCATCGAATTCATTCTAAACAAAAGTATAAATTCACTTTTTGTTTTCTAAGTAATTCAAATATATGGAATCAGGGTGGACATTGGTTTAGCCGCATCCTATAATTTCAATAAAAGAAAATTTGTGCGGCAAATTTCGAGTCCAATCGGTAGCTAATATTTAGTATGTCCACCTCCATTTCGGATCACTTTAAAAACTCGATTTGGCATCGAGTCAGACAGCTTTTAAAGTGTTACCATATTGATTATAGCCCAACACTCCTAAATTACTGCCTTGAGACTGGAAATGATGTCAAATTGTCATCCGTTAGCATAGACCATCTAGGCCAAGATTCTCCATAGGTTCACTATGGGATTGCAATAGACTGCAAACAGGTCATTCAAGAAGCGGAATGTCCTTCTCTTCAAACCATGCCTTCGATTGCTTGAAAGAGCGGATCTATACATAATCCTGCTGAAAAAACGACATCCTCGGTAGCGTTATTTTCAATATGGCCACTCAAAACGTCCTCCAGTAATTGAAGATACTTTTTGGAGTTCATTCGGGTGAAAATTAAACAAATGGGAAGCTTGCTGTGATAGGAAACGGCTCCTCACACTGTCAAACTTCCTCCACCAAAGTTTCGCTTCGATCTCACGACATGCCGTTAACTTAAATTGTACCAATAGCAACTGTAACAGTCCGGACCATCCAAATTGAACTTTTTGCGCCGAAAAATACAACATTTCTCCATTCTAGTTTCCATTCCATGTATTGCCGGGCGAAAATGAGTTGGTTCTGCCTATGGGTGGCGGTCAGTTTCGGCTTCCCTTGAGGTTTCTTCCACATGATGTTTGGTGACTCATTCAAGATGCGCGCAATACGCCTCTTCGTTACTGGAACAACCGATTCTGCCTTAATGTATGAGCAGGACATCGTTTCCTGGTTGCTTCGTGTCTTATTGGACCTTTAAGACACAAAGTAACTTTGGTGTTCCCATTTGTTGGTCGTTATATCCCATATTTCGGGCACTTTTTAAAGAAATTCCGTACCACTTTCTCAGATCGACCAATTTTTGTTACGAGCGATTAGAAAACTTTTGTTCACTGAATATCTTTATTATTTTCCGCCCCTCTTCCGTCAATAGAATACCTTTCGCCATTCCTTTAAATTGTACGTAAATCACTAATAATGACCAACATCTTACGTTTCACATCTAATATTTATCTCGTAAATTGAACATTCCCAAGTATTTTTTCAAAAAACACAGATGAAGGCTTGGTGATTATGCGAAAACTCGATTTTTATGCCCTGCGGCTAAACGTATGTCTCGGGAAAAAGCGACGTTTGAATGTTTATATCCACCGATGCCGCCTTGTGTGTGTGTGTGATTGTGACGCACATCCTTTCAATAAAATTGACTTAAATATACTGCAAATAAGTAAGTCCCGATAAAAAGAACATTCCTAGTTGTTTTGTAAGTGTTTCAAGTTTTTTTAGTGCGGCTAAACGAATGTCTATCACTGTATAACTCTAACTACTCTTTTCATACCACTTTACCCGATAAGAAAAAAAAACAAGTATTCATAAGAATTCCATCTCCCATGACTACCATCACGTCACTAACGTGAGTCCGCATTAAAAATGCAATACGACAGCGAATGGCCACACCTAGAAGGTGCATTTATTCGCCAGCAAAACAAACGAGTGAGAGATGAAAAACACATAGCAGCAGCGAGTTTATGATAATGGGATGCCTTAAATTTTAAATATCTCTCGTCTTCGTTCCACGTGATGAAACGCCCTCCCGGGACTGGTTGACTTGACAGGATGGATGGTAACACTTTTACCATTCGAAAGCAGTGAAATATAATGCTGGAGATCATTTTGGCGGTTACCAGCCTGGCAATTAAGTTAACAAGAACTGTATTGGATGTTGGGGACAATTCCCATCGACCCTTTCCACGAAATCGATTATGACTCGAGTCTACCTTCTTCAATACCGATGAATTTACGATTGTTCGAATGGCTGTGGCACATTGAACCTAATCAGACGTGTAAATCAGAAGCAACCGTGGTGGAAGATGCCTTATAACTCATCAAAGGAAATAAACAAGCGATTTGTGTTAATGTGCCGCATTTGTTCGTGTCAATCATTCCAAAACAGCGGCGGCACGTTTTCTCCTAGAATTCAACGGCGGGAAGACATTCTCGAGTTTACTTCGCTTTAGTGAGCAAATATGGAGTACAACACAACACTTGGGATCCCTGGAAGCGCCAGCAATTCCCGGAAAGCCTCACACCAGTGCGCACTTCCTTAGATCAACTCGTTCCGGTTTACTCCTCTAGCAATCATTACGTGCGATGAATTTCTGGGCACGAGCTGCCCGGGAAGCGAAATAACTTTCCACATGGATGATGGCACAGACCGGGAATGATGAACATTTCAAATTTACAGCGAACTGTGTCTGCTGATAACAAAAGTTTAGCGTAACTTGAGAAGTCGTGTGCATGAGTTGCCTCCTCGATGGTTTTATATAGAAAGCGTTGTCACTCAGCCAGCAGGAAAGACCATCCTTGGGAAGTACATAAGAACTTGCAGTGAGACTTATTGTCGGTTTCAAGTTTCCGTCGAAATGGGTGGTGGTTCCATTCCCTCCAGCAACACTTTGTAACGGAACAAAACAACGGATTGAGTACAGTTTTAACGAGGGCAAAATAATAATTTTGTCTTTGTCACCGCCCAACTTCCACTATTTTATTAATTACACTTCGGAACTTCTCAATTCGAAAATAACTTTTACACCCATAAATCTCCTCTTAGAAAGACTCGAGCAAACGGAAAGAGTGGTGGATTCGACAGCGCTGGGCTTACAATGTAAAACAAGCATCCTCCTTGCTTTGCGATTTCATCCGGCCAAACCGGAAAGACGGTACCATGTTAGTGATGCTTTTGCAAGATGCTGCTTTCCCTCTTCTACGAATTCAAACACTACGGAATGTAAATGCTTCCTAGCTGTCTCAATGTACCGTGTTGCGCCTCAAACAGTTGTTCTCATCGGTAGCATGGGAGTAGCGACAAGGCTTGGAGATGAGGATTGCACAAAAGCAACATCATCCGTGCCGGCGATAATTTATTGGATGCAAAAGCATTAGCTGATACTCGTGTAACAAGCGTCCGCAGAGAGATTGGCAAGGAAGAGTTTAGTGTGTTTCATTTCAATTCGTAGAATACGAGATTCCTCCTGTTGAGCCCGATTTAACATGAAGTTGAAATCATGAGATCAGATCTTTCTAGGGATTGGACAGACGTCAAATGATTCTCTTGTCTGACTTGAGCTGTACGAGTACGAGCTATATAAAATAACTAGCTGACCCGTCAAATGTTGTTCTGTCATTTAAATTATTTCTAGTGAATATTTTGGCTGTTCAATAAAAAATAACTGATGTATTGTAAGTGTGTTTAAATGTTTTAACGATCTATAAAATTAATCGATTGTGGTCGATGAAGGATAGATTCCACGTGGATATCGAGCAGATACGTGAATATTTGACCGTGTATTGCATTGGACAGTGGGAAAGTGGACTTCCCGAATCTGAGTGTGATGTGGAGATGGAGATGAGATCTATAACATACAGAGGAATGGAGCGCTTTAGACGATGACCGCCGATAAAAATTTAAAAAAAAACCGAATTTTTTTTTTTATTTCAATACTAGCTAACCCGGCAAACTTCGTCCCGCTCAAATTTTTTTTTTTGTTATCAATACCTTCAAACATTCACAGTTTCTTATTAAGAGCAAGTTCATGGGTCCAATCGCAGAACTGTTCATTGATTGATCTTCTAATCGACCCCGTTGAATTCACCTTTTACTATAAAATTCCTAATATTTCTAACAAAACTCATCATTATAATATCAGAATATTTTCTGACACACTTCTCGTTCGAAATTTTTCAACCACTTGCAAATAACAAGTTTTTCCGTTACATGGAATGAATGTTTTATACAGGAAATATGATATAATGAAGAGAGCCCTAAATCGGACAATTCCTTCCTCGAGTTTTGCTCTAATCAGCACATTCAGCGATACTTTTTTATTGGTATAGAAAGAAGAAGACATAGGAGTGCGTTTCATCACATTAAAATCTATTCCCAGTTTCGAACAAAGATCAATTTCGCTATCGCAAACATCAAATGGACTAACAGCACTTGTCACTATGTAATTGTAGAACATTTGATATTTGATTTTCCGTATTTTCCCTTTTTCCTTCAGAGTCTCCAAAAATTTTCAATTATCATTTTTATTTTTTTTATTAAATCGTTTATTTTTACAGGCTCAGTTACATAAGTTTAAAGGAGCCAAACTCCTATCTGTATAGTTACAAGTATATATAAACATTTTTTATTAATTCTAATGTTAATGAAGTAGAGAACCGATTACTCGCGGCTTGCTCGAGTTTAGAAGGGTGACATTTTGTTTCAGGAAAAGGATGGGATATAAGGATATGTTGACAATGTTCACACTCACATTCGCACTCAAATTCATCATACTCAATTCTTAAGCCAATTTTATATCTAACATGTATTTACATTTCACCTTATTCTATTGTTAGTAAGAAGGGATTTGATTTCTCGCGAAGGAAAAGGAAAAGGAGAATATAAGGATATGAGAACAATCACACACGAAGATCGATAGCTTTTAGGAAGACATATATTTAGGACATGTAATCAAGGTCTAACCGAGCCAACACATCTCTCACCGGCACATTGGGCTGCCTTCCTCTAGCCCGAAGAGAGTTTTCTAAATTCGATCTGGCAACAAGATACTCCTCGCACGACCAAACAACGTGTTCGATGTCGTGGTAACCTTGGCCACAAGCACAGATATTGCCATCGGCAAGATTAAAACGAAAGAGCAGCGCGTCTAACGAACAGTGATTGGACATGAGTCGGGAGAAGGTGCGAATAAAGTCCCGACTTAAGTCCAGACTTTTGAACCATGGTTTGAGGCTAACCTTAGGGATAATCGAGTGAAGCCACCGACCCAATTCATCTTCGTTCCACTTACGTTGCCATTTAGCGATGGTATTTTTACGGACTAAAGAATAAAATTCATTGAAAGCGATTTGACGCTGATAAATATCGCCTTCAATTGCACCTACCTTTGCCAATGAGTCAGCCCTCTCGTTACCCGGAATTGAGCAATGTGAAGGGACCCAGACAAAGGTAATGACATAACAGCGTCTGGTTAAAGCACTCAAATTTTCTCGTATTCTCTCAAGGAAGTACGGCGAGTGCTATTCCGGCCTCACTGAACGGATAGCTTCGACAGAGCTAAGACTATCCGTTACAATGTAATAGTGTTCAACAGGTCGTGAGGCGACGCTGTCCAGCGCCCAATGTATTGCTGCCAATTCAGCAATATACACTGAGCAAGGATTCTGAAGACTGTGGGAGGTGCTAAAAATTTCGTTGAACACTCCAAATCCTGTGGACTCATTCATAGAGGACCCATCAGTAAAGTACATATTATCACAATTGACACGCCCATACTTTGCATTGAAGATCGTAGGAACGATCCCCGATCGATGATAATCTGGAATTCCATGGATTTTCTCCTTCATGAACAGATCAAAATGTACAGAGGAATTGATGTAGTCAGGAAAACAAACACGGTTGGGAGTATACGAAGAAGAATCAACCTGCATGGAGATGAATTCATGATATGAGCTCATGAATCCTGAATGAAAATTTAGCTCGATAAGCTGCTCAAAATTTCCGATCACCAATGGGTTCATAACCTTACACCGGATGAGGAACCGAAGAGATAATAAATTGAAGCGATCTTTTAGTGGGATTACGCCTGCCAAAACCTCGAGACTCATGGTATGCGTTGAGGGCATACATCCCAACGCAATACGGAGACAAAGATACTGAATTCGCTCGAGTTTAATAAGATGTGTTTTGGCAGCTGATTGCAAACAGAAACTGCCATACTCCATCACTGAGAGAATACTTGTTCGATACAACATTATAAGATCTTCGGGATGGGCTCCCCACCAGGTGCCGGTAATTGTACGGAGAAAGTTTATTCTTTGTTGGCATTTTTTACTCAGATACCTAATATGGGCCCCCCAAGTACATTTGGAGTCGAACCAGACCCCAAGATACTTGAATGACATAGCATGAGTGATCGGTTTACCCAAAAGTTGAAGCTTTGGTTTTGCTGGTCTATGTTTCCTAGAAAAAACCACCATCTCTGTTTTCTCCGTGGAGAATTCGATCCCTAGCCCAATGGCCCAGGTTGAAAAATTGTTCAAAGTATCTTGTAAGGGCCCTTGCAGGTCGGATTCGTTTGATCCTACGACAGACACCACTCCATCATCTGCAAGTTGTCTTAGGCTGCAATTTTGTGTAAGACAATTGTCGATGTCGTTTACATAGAAGTTGTACAAAAGGGGGCTTAAACATGAGCCCTGGGGGAGGCCCATGTAGGAGACCCGATTTACTGTCGAATCCCCGTGAGAAAAATTCAACTGTTTCTCACAAAGCAAGTTATATAACATATTATTCAACAGAGGCGGCAGACTCCGAGAGTGTAATTTGTCTGACAAAACCTCTATTGAAACAGAATCAAAGGCCCCCTTTTATGTCCAAGAATACTGAAGCCATTTGTTTTTTTTCGGCGTAAGCCATTTGAATTTCTGAAGAAAGCAACGCAAGACAATCATTCGTCCCCTTGCCCCTGCGGAACCCATATTGTGTATCTGAGAGGAGGCCATTCGTTTCAACCCATTGATCAAGGCGAAACAAGATCATTTTCTCCAACAATTTCCGTATACAAGACAGCATTGCTATTGGGCGGTACGAATTGAAGTCGGACGCGGGTTTTCCGGGTTTTTGAATAGCTATAACTCGTACTTGTCTCCAATCATCTGGAACAATATTATTCTCCAGAAACCGATTGAATAAATTCAACAAGCGATGTTTCGCCACATCAGGGAGGTTTTTCAGCAAGTTGAACTTAATTCTATCCGTTCCTGGAGCCGAATTGTTACAAGAAAGGAGAGCAAGAGAGAATTCTACCATCGAAAACTCGGAATCAAGATCGCACCTATCTTGTGGTATATCTCGAACAATTTTTTGCACAGGAACGGAATCGGGACAAACCTTCCGTGCAAAATTAAAAATCCATCGATGTGAATATTCTTCGCTTTCATTCGATGAAGAGCGATTTCTCATGTTTCGAGCCACTTTCCATAATTTTTTCATTGACGTTTCTCGTGACAAACCTCCCACGAAATTTCGCCAATAAGCACGTTTTTTCCCTTTGATCAAGTTTTTAAATTGATTTTCAAGGTCCAAATACGTTTGAAAATTCTCAATGGTTCCACGTTTCAGAAAAGCTTTAAATGCGTTCGATTTATCCTGATAAAGCTTGGAACATTGGCTATCCCACCATGGATTGGGAGGCCTTTGACGAAAAGTGGAGCCTGGGATGGGTTTCGTTTGAGCGCGAACCGCGCTATCATATATCAAACGAGAAAGGAAGTTATACTCCTCCAATGGAGGCAAACCATCTCTGGAATTGATGGCTAGAGCAATTGCGTCCGCATATTTTTTCCAGTCAATGTGTCTTGTGAGGTCATATGCCATGTTTATAGATTCAGAAGAATTCGACCCAATGGTGATGGAAATTTTGATTGGCAAGTGGTCACTGCTGTTGGGGTCCTGGATTACATTCCACTTGCAATCTAACGATAGTGAATTCGAGCAAAGCGAGAGGTCAAGAGCACTTGGGTTAGCAGGAGGTTTAGGTACACGTGTTGTTTCCCCAGTGTTCAAAACGGTCATATTGAAGCTGTTACAAAGGTCATATATCAACAATGAACGATTGTCGTCGTACTGTTCCCCCCAGGCAGTTCCGTGAGAGTTGAAGTCTCCCAAGATCAATCGTGGCTCAGGAAGGAGTGAGCACATGTCAACAAGTTGATTGCGGCTAACCGCAGCTCTCGGAGGCCAATACAAGCCTCTGATGTTTGCATGACAAGCAACAGCTTCGAATCAATCCAATCGAAAAAATGAGTGGCACTTATTGATACCCAATAGCACCCCTCCGTATCTGTCATCACGGTCCAAGCGTATGATATTAAAATCGTGGAAAGAGAGATCATCTCGCGAAGAAAGCCAAGTTTCGGACAGAGCAAAAACATCACAATTGAAGTTATGAATTAAAAATTTGAATGTATCCAATTTAGGGATAAGACTACGACAATTCCGCTGTAAAACAGTGATATCTCCGACCTCTCTAATTAAATTAGACATCAAGAGAGATAATCATTGCAAGGAGGGGCCATGTTTGCATCAATTGTTGCAAAATTGTCTTTAATACTGGAAGCATTGAAATGACAATGGTTCTGATGGAGTCGGAAACATTAAAACACTTGAAGATTTGGTTCAAAAGGTCAGACAACTTTATAAATCCCGATTGGGAAGTTGAACTGGACGGAAAAACAGGGACAGTTGGGGTTTTTGATGTCCCCTCGAGTGCTGGGCCATTCGAAGGTGAATTATTCCCACGGAAACCAGGAGGAACCTGATTTTGCTTGTCCGCTGCACTCGATTTTTTAGGCATGCTAACAGGGGGTATCACCGGAGGGGCTTGTCCTTGAACATTGGGAGTGGTCACATTTTTGCGCCGGGGATTCCCTTGGAAAATGAACGGTGTGCCCCCGTTAGCTGTGTCCGCTTCTATTTCGTCAACGGGCAACGTGGCGAAGACATTTTGTGTGTTGATTGGTTGTTGTTGTTGGGCCAGTGGAGAAGCGCCCTTTAAGATATCCGCAAAAGTGCGTTTCGAGCGTTCCTTCAAAGAGCGCTTCTGTTTCTCCCAGCGACTCTTGTAAGTTTCACAAGCTGAGAGCACGTGTGGGGATCCCCCGCAATATGGACACTTATGCTCAGTCGCACTGCAGGATTCCCCCACATGTTGCTCTCCGCAAGTTGCACAGCGCTCCTTGTTGGCACAATAATCTGAAGTGTGACCAACTGACTTGCATTTTTGGCAAGTCATGGGCCACAGGCAATCTCAATTTGCCCACCATGACGTAGTCAGGTAGAGCGGAACCAGCAAAAGTTACTCGAAACGAGTCTGACGGCGTGAATTTAGTTTTTCCCTCTTCCTGGGATACTTTTCCTAGTTGGCGGCTGTCCAAAATTTTAACACCCACCAACGGGAGTGTTTTAAATTTATCAACTCCTTTTTTATCATTTCGCACGTCAGACCAGTTTCAGTTACCACCCCCGAGATTTCTACGTCATGGGAGGGCACGTAGACGCGATACTCTAGGGAGAATCTCTCGTCGATCACAATTGCATTCGCGTGTTTCCGATCACTCACGACAACACGCAGTTTGTTCGGTCTAACCTTAGAGATTTCGACCACGGAGGAATATAATCTTGCCAGATCTTTCGAAACCTGAATGACATTAATTGACTTTCCTTTTGGTTTAGGCCGGAAAAAAACAACCCATGGACCAGCTCCAAGTGCATCGTCTGGATAGACCTTGACACGAGGAGAGGAAACAACTGAGGGGGAGGACGAGGTCGATTGTTGAACGGGAGCGGGATCAGTAGGGCTGGGAGGCAAGTTCGGTAGTAGAGCGGAAGCGGGAGCGGGAGATTGAGGGGGCGAAGAGGAAAAGTTTGCCAATTTTCTTTAGGGGGGCTTGTTAAGGTAGATTACCTCTTTCTCTGAAGAGACATCTTCTGAGGGGGGAACGCGTTTCAGCGACTTCCCAGCCCCCGTTGTAGCTAGTGAGGAGGAAACAGTAGCTTCAATCTCCATTTCAACTTGACCTTCTGCCATTACGGCAGATATAAAATAATATAATTTTTATTTTTTTTTTGTATTTCTAAACCTAATATATATTATACCTAAATCGCACACCAATGCGAATGAAATGAAACGGTGTCCCAATCGAACCGCGTGGCAATCGCTCGGCACAGATGCAACGGTATATCGCACCACAACACGATGATGGAATCGATGACGATGCTAAAGCACACACAGCGATGATACGGCACACGCACCGCGTCCGCCGTGGAGGACTTCTTCCTCACGCTGGTAGTGATTGCTGCTCTCCTCACTCGCGCAATAAAGAGAACCCCGTTAGAGCGAAATAACTTCACCAGCCACGAACTGATAACGGTATAATCTCCACTCTATAATAGACGCGAACAAATTTGCGACCGATGTCTTCGGACTGCGCGAGCTGAATGATAATAAAAGTTCAATTATCATGTTTGGTTGGAATATTTTTGGTTGAAATATGTGTAATATTTTTATGGGACCACTCTCCAATCCAAAGGAGGGAGGGGGGTGGAGTGTCTAACCACCATAGAAACATTTATTGCACCCTAGAACATCAATATGCCTAATTTAGTTTCATTTGCTTGATTAATTCTCGATTAATGCAGAAATTTATATTTAATTTGTATGGCAGCCCCCCTTAGAGAGGGGGGAGTGGTCTTAAACTATCACGAAAATCTTTCCAGGCCCCAAAAACTCCTATATACAAATTTTCATGCTGATCGGTTCAGTAGTTTCCAAGTCCATAAGAATCAGACAGACAGACAGAAATCCATTTTTATAATGGGTTGGGGAAAAAGAAATGTCGTATATTGTCAATATATGGCAACACTTAAACATATCTTGTGTTGTACTTATCGCATCGGGTCATACTATACGGCTATTTAAAGACGACAATCTGTGCTACAAGTGTTGTTTTGACAGTGTTGTGATTGTCCTTTTCAATCTCAAGATATTGCGCGTCAAAGATGGAGTCCACCAAGCAAGAAATTCGCCATATTTAACGTTTTTACTACCTGCGAGGTAAAACTGCAACGAAGGCGGCCGAAAAAATTCGTGTAATTTATGGACCCGATACTGTAACGATTCGCACAGTACACCTTTGATTTGATCAATTTCGTTCTGGTGTAGTGGCTGTCGAAGATACACCCCGTACTGGTAGGCCAATCGTCGTGGAAACCGATAATAATGAAGTTGCCTTCTACGGCGCATATTTGACTTAAATTGGATAATTTTAAGTATGTTAAATAAAGCGCCAAATTTCGATCAGAAATACGACATTTCTTTTTCCCCAACCCTATATATGTATTTTTTCAAGTCAAATTTATGCAAAAATACAACATTATTCAGAAAAAAATTCTTGCATAGGACCACCCAAATCGGTATTAAATAAACAGTAATCGGTATCGGTATAGATTAAAATAAAATCGTGGGTCATATGATGTAACTATTAACTATGAATAACGGATATCCAATATGTGGCCACGATTTTATTTTAGTCTCATCAATGCCCTTAGTGCACCCGTGGCCGAGTGGTTAGCGCCTCACATTATCTTGCCGGGTGTTCGGGTTCGATTCCCGTTCTGGCCGGGGGATTTTTCGTCAAAGAAATTACCTTCGACTTGCACTGTGGTCATGCGTATTCTAGGGCTTGCCCCTCGGAATACATACAAGGCGTGTTATTTGGCTTAAGAAATCTCAACTAAGTATTAATAAATGACGCTAGGTATTGAATACGTTGAGACGGCAAAAGTTCCACAGGGAACGTTAACGACGCTATTCAAGAAGAAGAAGATCAATGCCCTTAAGTAAATGATGGGGTGTGATAACTACTAACTGCTACATGCCTGATTATTTTTAAGGCTTTAGTACAATATCTGTATTATTGTTGGTTTTCCACTTCTTCAGTACAGCTGAAAACATCGCATGAAAATATGCGACAATATTGGGTTTCATCGTGAAGTGAACATGAGATGGATTAACTCTTTGTGGTCGTTTGTCTGCTCTCAGCCACCATACCTTTTTTACCGTTCTGGTCGTTTGTCTGCTCTCAGCCACCACAGAAAGAAACCATGCTAATCTTATATAATATTTTACTCAACCAAGTATCAGCTTATGCTTTTCCAAAACGAAGTTTGATGTCTAGTGTCCTGTTCACGAATCAATTCGGTGCTCCTATGAGTAATTGATAACGGTACTCAGTATCAAACAAAGTAGTCACCCACACAAGACAACGCACAGTGCGTTGAATGCATAGGATTGCGGGAAAACAATGTAACAGCAGAATTTAGTAATTGTAACACTTTGGTGTGATGGAAAAGATTGTTCAATAGTATCAGAACAACTGTTTGCTTAAATGTCTCATGTTATTTGAATAATTGCATAAGTGTTTCAAGAGACAAAATCTTTTTTTTATCTAAAGTGAAAAGTTTTGCTCATTTCGAATACGCTGAAAGCATTATTTGAGTATCTACTGGTTTGAATTATGTTGAAGTAGCTGTTTTTAAAGAGCAGAATAATTGTTTGCATAAGTGTCCTATGTCATCTGAATAATCTAATGTAAACAAAATCTTTGTTAAAAATGAAAAGTTCTGATATTTTCGGATACACATTCCTAGCATTAATTACACATTTATTGCATCAATGGCAAAAGTGTATCATATTCAAGGGGTAATAAAAATAAAAGTATGTGTTGATTATACTTCATATGATACTGTTGGAGTATATAGTTAAAAAAAATGAAAAAAAATATTTTTCATAATCTTGCATGTATCACTGCTTTTTCAAGGAAAAATAATTCCGACCAGTACGACACCCATGCCCAAATTTAATACGACCGCAAAGGGTTAATATTTGTACAACTCAGACGCTGTCCAAATGTAGATCGTTTGGACGCTGTCCTAACAGACTAACGTTGGTAAAGTTAGCTATGATTTTTCGCTCCATATTTTCAGTACCAAATGAGAGACGAAAAAGCTTTCTCGTTGAACTTCCGAGATAGAGATTTTCCACATCTCTTTCTCTCTGAAAAAGAATTTTCGGTGAAAAGGAAGAGACGAAAATATCAACAATACACGGTTCATCGAAAACTAGATTGATTGACTGAATATTTATCGTGCATCCGAGCGAAGATTTCGATCTCTGGTTTCATCACAATGAAACCGTTTAAATTAAGAAGTTTTTTTTTACCTTCTTTATTATTTTCTAGTTTTTTATTAATGTGGGACAACCCTACAGACATACAAACAGGTTAAGTTGAATGAAACCGTTTAAAAAAGTAATTGGATATTTTGTAACCGTGGCCATCTTGAATTTGAATTTTCCATAGATAGCTTTGATCTACTGGTCAATCCTGGTCAAATGGTCAAATGAAAGTGATACTCATATTGAGGGGGTTTTCAGAAAATATGTAATCCGCCATTTTGTAGTGGCGGCCATTTTGGTTTTGAATTTTCATGAACAACTGTATTCTGATAGTCAAGCCCTTTCATTTGATACCCATATTGATGGGGTTTTGGAAAAACCCATATTGATGTAGTTTTGAGAAAATATGTAAAAAAAATATTTTGTAGCGGCCGTCATCTTGCATTTTTAAGATCATGAAATACGCAGTTTTATAATGACTGCAGAGATGAAAGTGTGTTCCAAATTTCAGATCAGTCGGTCAACAGGAAGGGGCTCAAATTTCTATTAATGTGGTATAGCGTACAGACAAACATGTTACGAACATACAAACATGTTACAAGGCAAGCTAAATAAACCCGTTTGATAAAAAAGGGAACCAACTACTTTTTCGTCAAAGAAATTTCCTCCGACTTGCACTGTGATCACGCGTATTCTAGAGCTTGCCACTCAGAATGCGTTCAAGGCGTGTTATTTGGCATAGAAATCTCAACAAAGTACTGATAAAAATGACGCAAGTAATACTACGTTGAGACGGCGAAGTTCCTCTAGGAACGTTAGTGCCATTGAAGAAGAAGAAGAACTACTTGTTCTACAGATAAAGATCGCTAATTGAAAAAAAAACCAAGTTTAGGCTCTATCTGAACGCATTCATTCCATGAAATGTTGATAGATAGTCCATTTCTAAAACTAAACCTCTGCCGATCAGGAATTAAATACATTGACAAATACAAATAAATAATGATATAATTTTCGTGATAATTGTAGAATGTTCTTCTTTGAAAGAATCGATCTTAAAAGAGAATAGCAAAATTCCAATAAAAGCCTGAACGATTATTGAAATAACACAATCCCCGATCCTGCGAGTAAATAATTACACAAATTTGTTTCCGGCCGGAGAACTGATTTCATTATTTCCCTTACGTTATAAAAATCTCCCGCTCCGTACCAACATATTTGTTTATCTCTAGAATTCATTACTCTCGTCGCTTGTCCCACAACCGGAACACCCCACTGAAACACTCTGGTCAGCTCGCAAAACCGAGCACCGGTCTTTCTTTTTTTATAGCCGCCAACCCAAGTGATTACGTTCAGTCGTTCTGCTTTTTACCGCCGCTGAATTCAATCTATGAAACTAAGAGTGCTACTACACACATACACGCAATGTTTTTTTGGGGGCGGGGGTGGGCGTTAAAACAGCGCGATCCTGCCGAATGGTACCTCGATGGGGAAAAAACGGCGAATTGGTTGCGCGGGTGAGAACAAGCAAGAAACGACTCTCACTCGGTGGGGCATTTCGCTGGTGGTCCGGATCCAACAAAAAAACCGCTACATGCAGTTGGCACCCAAGGTGGGGAAGGATGATTGAAAACTATCGTTGCGGAAACGCGAACTAAACCAGAAAAAACCAGCGAACACTCATGCATGAGATAATGTGCACAGAACGGAATAAATTCATATTATTCAGGAATGGAATGGAGCCTCTAGTACTGATGGTGAGGCTGAGCTTCGCTTCCATTTATTGAATGGGTCGCCCGCCATTCAGATCAGATTTATGCTCTGTTTCTCGAATCTATCTAACTTTGTTTGGACGTAGTTATACCGAGTGTTGGCTTTCGAACTTGTTCATGGTTATTTGGAAGCTTTACCACATGCAAATTTCGATCTTGCAGACTGACAGGCTTCAGTAACTATTTCAGTTACGAACTGAAATTGATGATAAGTTACTACACCTGTTCGCGCGCAACCGTTCTGAAATTTTCGGATACTCTACAGACAAAATAGATATTTAAATTCAAACACAGAACTTAACGCGAACACATATAAGGTAAATGATATTGGTTTGTCCAGTTGAAAATATGATCAATATGTCCACTTTTTGAATGCTCTAATCCAGCACACCTTTGTCAAATAAGGTATTCGAATGTTTCAAAACATATGAATAAAATTGTCTTTTTCATGATTTACAGTAGTTTTATAGTAATTTTTTACGATATCACATGTTTTAAAGGATTATAAAATCCACCTTCTATTGGTGTCAATGCGCCCCTCATTCGAGCTTTAAAACATTTAATCGTTCACCAGATGAGTATTTGGCACGTATTCAGACCTTTTCTGGATTATAACACTCACAAATATTGTAAACATCATGCTTGCACACCATTTGTATCAGATTTACATAGCTAAACCATTAAATTAACGCATCTTGATGAAATCAATTCTGATCATGAGTTGTCCAATTCACATAAAAAAATTACCGAATGAAATTCTTTTCAAATGAAGCGAATAAGAATTATTGGACGATGAAAAAAAAACGAATCGTTGATTTGGTGAGTTTATTCCAGCAGAATGTAGACAATTACAAAATCCTAAATATAATGAGAAGCATTATTTCACGAGCATCTAACATAAATTTATCTTACTTTTGCTGATTCGTTACCGCTTTGAATGAATATATTTGAGCAATCTAGCGTAGTCTTGTTGCCTTTCAAATCTCGCGGGAGATTATGATATTTTCCTGGTCTTCAACTGTAGGTTATTTAGGCATGTTTATGAAATGTTATTCGACTAGAAATTTTTAAATTTAGAACTCATCAAATGGCAATTACCTGATAATTATTGACTCGAGGGTATATAATAAGGTAAGTTTTAGGAATTTGCCATTAAGTTATGCGGTAGAAAGGGAAATAGTTTCACAATCTATATAATTCTTTTGCAACCACTTTATCGGTTCACCCTTCTTCTCATTTTTTGACGTTTGTAAAATCATCACCATCTCAAGATTCTCTCACAGGTGTGCTCGTTGGGATGCATAGACTTTAGCAACAGTGGGGACCTTGGGGCCCGGCGGGTCACTGGACATGGCGGGAACAACAAGAATCAAACTTCGGACTCTATAACCGTTGATGGCTGGTTAAATTGTAATAGAACTCCAACCAATTGTTTTTCCTTTATTGGCTTGAAATAATTTTCAACAACCTCTTTTATGATATTTTCTATTTTTCCCAAAATGCTTGTCGTTTATTTCTTCATGGTTTAAAATATCGTAAGGCTTATACTGTTTCAAGGAGACGGCGCCAGTGGTTGTATGGTTAGCGTAACAGCCTCACAATCCGATCGGCCTGGGTTCAATCCCAGCTGGCGTCGTTGGGATTTTCTGAGGCGAAAAATCTTTGGTTACGTCTTCCTTCGGAGCGGAAGTAAAAGAAGTTGGCCCGGCTCATGAGTTGTTGAGTCTGATAGGTAGGAACAGGTGGAGTCGCCTCCCTGATGTCGGTGATTGGCACTAAAAGTGGCGGAAATAGGCCGACGAAAAATAAGCGAAGATAAAAAAAAATAAAAATACTGTTTCAAGGATAATTATCTAGCATTTAAATCAATCAATATTGGTTACAGACTTAAAAATTCATGGTGAGACAGTTATGCCTAGAACATCAACATGAGACGATTGAACTTTATGTTGTTTTTTAAAATACTGGTAACAAACAATAAGTTTTTTTTGTGTTTTTCCGAAAGATTATGCAACACCGTTTTATTAAGAAGTGGGTGATCTGTAATACTTTGCAGAATATAAATCTCATTGCTTTTAGACATTCACTAACAAGGTGTACCCGTGTTCTGTTAAACTTTTTTTCATTTGTTTGAGAATTAGTTCGTTCTTCCAAACCAGAGATGAATACATTAGCCCTGCTAAAAGCGTGACATAAATTTCTTGTACTCGAACTGATTTATTTGATATGGATCTACGGAAAATATATGGTGGGACAGTTATGATGTTGATATTCTACAATTGAACTTGACGTTGTTTTTTTAAAAACTGGGAACAAACTATAACTTTTCTTGTGTTATTCCGGAAGACTAGGCATAAAAACAAAAATTGAAAATTGTCGAAAAGTAACATGGGACAACTATGTGTAGAACGGCAGATATGTGTTTGCAATGTGTTGAACCTTCGTCAAATGGCTCTTTCACTTAACGACGAATCGTAAGTTCGTCTTAATGTTTTTTGTATTTTGAAATTTAAGAAAAACGTAATACCCAGTATTACTTTATTGTTTTAAAAATATGTTCGTACGTTTTGTATGCCAGTATTTATAGAATTTTTAGAGCATTGCGAAGGACAAAAAAACTGTTTTTCGAGTTTTCAATTAAAAAAAATCTAATAATCTAGAAGAAATGAACACATTTTAAAAAATACACAAACGAAACGATTTACATAACGATGTAAGTAGAACTGGATCTCAGAACAAAAAAAAAACTCATAATAACAAAAAATATTAACTTTGTCCCGCGCGGAACATACATAAACATACAAACACATTAAAATTGGAGCAGAACCGAAAAATCAAAATGTTAAATATTTGGTTTTCATTTTCAATTTCCAAACCCGATTAGATGGAATTTTTTAGAAAGATGAAATTTTAGTAATGTTTCATATTGTATCTGAAGGCTATTAAGAACGGCGTGAAAAAACGAAAAAAAAAACATTACACGAGAAATTAACCAGAAATTTGCTGAAATTTTATGCAACACGGTCGTTGCTGTCTATAAATCGCATCGATGAAGACGAGAAACTTGTCTGACGAAGTAATTGAACTAGACTTTCGAAGTTATCAATCAACATTGGCCTCACTTTATCGATACAAATAAAAAATCTGGCCGATTCCTGCTAATATTTAGAAACTAAATGCATGAGCATTGTATCCAGTGTTGTTACATATTCGTAAATACTGGAAGCGGTGAAAATCTTTTTCATCTGTACTTTTTCATTCAAAAATCGAAGAAAAATCCCATGGAAAATATATTACATAAAATTGATTACTATTTTTTATGATACTCATACATTCTCTTGCCAAACTTAGACGGCATAAAACAACCGTCAATACGAAAACACTGGAAGCGAACAACTTCAGTAATGCGTCAAACCTCTGTCCGTGCCCTCAGGCACAGGCCCTTCTACTTTTCCTTAGTCCTCTAGGCCCAAATCGACAGCTGATGGCATGGTTACTATATTTTTTCCGAATTTCTCCCACGATTCAACAAACCAAATCTATTTTGGCTACTGGTTTAATGCTTCATCGAGATATCACAGTGTGATTTCACAATTCATGAAGTCTTAAGCTAGGATACGTTTAGTAAGTGGGACAAGTGCATTCAAAAGCTCGATGATAAGGCATCGATTTTTTGAAATCGTTGCATTCTCGAAATGCTTACAAGAAACATTCCTTCGTACCTGCTTCAAAATCTACAGTTTTTACCGAGAATTGTTCACCTTCCTATGGTTCCGATCATTTTTGAGCCTAGAAAAAAAGGTAACAAAGCAAACATTGCAATATGACTGACGATGGTCTTATAGTACGAGCCATAGGAAGGTGAACCATTCTTGGAAAAAACTGTAGATTCTGCAGCCCGTAAATTATGAAACAAACGTTCCTGAATCATTGTGAATCACTCTTGTAACCTCTTGTCGAAATTCAATAATTTAAAGAAATTCGAACGTTAGTTAGAAGGCATCTCGATATCACGATACACTTATCCTCCTATTTACACGGTACTTGTTTTACACGTTTTCGCTTTTACACGGTTTTTAAATTAACAAATTTTGAAAAACTTATAAAAATGTATAAACAGCTGAATATTCGCATATACACCTTTCATTGCAAACATTGTGGCTCCCATTCATTTGGCATCACTGATGGCGATAACGAGAGACTTCCCGTATTGTTGTGTTTACATTTACGGATTTCAAAGTAGTGCATGTGGAAGCAAACGAAAAACAGTTCATATTTTTGACTACGAGTGCGAATGTTTTGTATTAGAACTGGTAAGTTATCAATTTGATAGCTTTTTTATATAAAGGTAATTTGTATCACTTTTTCAAGCTTTATAATTCCAAAAACATCGACAAAAATAGAAAAGAAAAGGAAAGTAATACCTTTGGAAACAAAAATAAAAATATTGGATCGTTTACGTGATAGAGAAAGAGTAACGGATGTTGCTAAACAATTTTCCATGAATGAAGCCACAGTAAAGACAATACGAAAAAATGGAGATTCCATTAGGAACAGTGTAGCAGCTGGAATTTGCAGCAGTATGAGAGAGATGTCACACTGGAAAATATGGAAAAAGCACTAGTGATTTGGAACGAAGACCAAAGCCAAAAGAAGATCCCGGTTGATACATATGCTATTACAAATAAGGCTTTAAGGATTTATGGAACGCTTCAAAATCAGTCCTCGTCGACTATTTCTGATGGAAAGAAGGTATCGTTTTCCGCAAGCCATAGGTGGTTTGAAAGATTTAAAATGAGACATTCTCTACATAACATAAAAATGAAAGGCGAAAGCGCATCTGCTGATTCAGACGCAGCACGACATTATCCCACACAATTCGCTAAACTAATTGCCACTGACTCTTACACTTCTGATTAGGTCTTTGATGCTGATGAGTCCGGGTTGTTCTGGAAAAAAATGCCTGAAAGAACATATTTAGCCAAAGCTCACAAATCAGTCAGTAGACATAAAGTAGAAAAAAGTCGTATAACAATTCTTTTCTGTTGCAATGCTTCAGGCGACTATATGATGAAGCCATTGGTTATAAACAAATCTAAAAATCCGCGTTCATTCAAAGGAGTAGATATAAAAAATCTTCCTGTTTATTGGATGACTAATAAGAAAGCATGGGTCACAGCCGTGGCCTTCAAGGAATGGTTTCATAATTTTTTTGTCCCAGATATCAAGAGATATTTAAGTAGAAAAGGGCTGCACTTCTATTGATTGATAATGCACCTGGTCATCCTCCAGATTTACAACACGAAAATGTGTAAGTAGTTTTTTTTACCAAAAAATACAACTTCCTTATTACAGCCCTTAGACCAATGGATAATTTCGACATTTAAAGCACTTTACCAATTCGTGGACTTTCAGCAATTCTGAATAATTTCCTGTACAATTTACTGTCAGAAAAGCACATGAATTTCTCTCATGGTAACTCAGAATCTTCTCGTTACAGTTTTATGGGCCTACCGCAAGGCTCCTGTCTAAGCCCTCTCTTGTACAGTTTTTACGTCAATGATATGGATGATTGTCTAACTAGAGACTGCATGCAGACGATGGAGTTATTTCCATCACGGGTACTAATCCCGTTGCTCTGCAAAAGTCGTTGCAAGATATCCTGAACAATCGGTTCACGTGGGCCCTCAAGCTGGGTATCGAATTCTCTACGGAGAAAACTGAAATGGCCGTTTTTTCTAGGAAGCACGAACCCGCCCAATTCCAGCTTCACCTATCCGGCAAAACGATCCAACACTCTATGTTTTTCAAATACCTGGGTGTATATTTTGATTCTAAATGTAAGGTAAATGATTTTGATTTGTCCAGTCGAAAATATGATCATGGTTTGCCCACTTTTTTGAATGCTCTAATTCAGCGCTCCTGTGTCAAATAAGGCCTTCGAATGTTTCGAAACATATAAAGGAAATTGCCTTTTACATGATTTATAGTAGTTTGATAGTATATTTTTACGAAATCACATGTTTTAAAGGATTATAAAATACACCTTCTATTTGTGTCAATGCGCCCCTCATTCGAGCTAACTTTCAATCGATCACCAGATGATTATTTGGCACGTATTCAGACCTTTCCTGGATTACAACACTTATAAATACTGTGAACATCATGCTTGCTCACCATTTGTATCGGATTTACATAGCTAAACCATTAAATTACCGCATTTTGATGAACTTAATTCTGATCATGAGTTGTCCAATTCAATAATGTTGTTTTGTCCACATGATTTCTATGGCAACCGCTTGGCGCGCTGCAGTTTTGTTTTTGTGTCCTTCTCGGATAGCAGAAATAAAGTTTCTCTGTGTTGAGTGTGTTGAGGTGAACACTTCTAAAATGCCCAAGAAAAGGCAATATTCTGAAGAAAGCCTAAATTATGAATGAATCAATATGATGAGAGTAAACTCAAGGAATGATAAATGCAACATCTACTTGTTAATTCGAATGTTTTCATTCAGAAATGGTGATTTCTAAAACCGGACAAACCATGATCATTTTTTTGAGCAAACCATGATCAGAGGTAGTCAAACCATGATCATAATTCTTCTTTAAGGAAAATCGTTAAAAACATAAAAATTTTGATAATTTCAACACCTTATGGTAGTATTAGCAACTAGAGACTTGGGGCTTTTGCAACAAACCCAAACTCGTATCGATTATGTGTGATTTTAATGAAGAAAAATCGATTTGCATTTACTAGTTGCGTAAAAACACCCCAAATTGAACAAGTCAAGATCATTTACCCTACCTGGGGGAGACACATTGCGTATTTGAAACAGAAATGCCAGCAAAGAATCAATTTTCTCCAAACAATTACCGGAACATGGTGGGGTGCCCATCCAGGAGACCTCATTCAGTTGTATTAAACAACGATATTATCAGTGTTAGAATATGGCAGTTTTTGCTTCCGATCAGCTGCCAGGATTCATATTCTCAAGCTGGAGAGAATACAATATCGTTGCTTGCGTAAAGCCATGGGGTGTTTGCATTCGACACATACGATGAGTCTCGAAGTTTTGGCAGGAGTACCCCCGCTTACTCTTCGGTTCACAGAATTATCCTACAGATTTCTCATCCGTTGCAAGATCATGAATCCATTGGTGATTGATAACTTCGAAGATCTACTCCAACTGACTCCTAAGTCAAGTTTTATGTCTTTATACCATGAGTACCTTACCCACGACGTGCACCCTTCACCAGGCATCTCCAACCAAGTTTGCTTCCCATACTTTTGCAATTCCTCTGTCATTTTTGATCTGTCCATGCGACAAAAAATCCATGGAATCCCAGATCATCTTCAATCCAATGCTATTCCGTCGATATTTTCGGAAAAATATGGGAAAGTTAGATCTGATAAAATGTTCTTTACTGACAGTTCATTCATAAACGGGTCCATTGGCTTCGGCATCTTCAATGAAAATTCCAGTGCCTCTTTCAAACTCAAAGATCCTTGTTCCGTGTATGTCGCAGAAATGGATGCAATATACTATGCTCTAGGGATCATTGAAACACTCCCCATTGACCATTATTTTATTTTTTCAGGCAGTCTCAGCTCAATAGAGGCAATCCGCTCAATGAAAGTGGATAAACGCTCATCTTATTTCCTAACAAGAATAAGACATCTATTGAGTGTTTTGGTCGAAAAATTATTCAAGATTACCTTAGCATGGGTTCCCTCTCATTGTTCGATTCCGGGGAATGAGAAAGTGAACTCGCTAGCTAAGGTGGGCGCTTCAGAAGGCACACTTTTTGAAAGGCAAATTGCCTATAATTATTTTTTTCAGATTCCTCGTCAGCACACACTCGTTAATTGGCAGACACGATTATCCCATAAAGGTTTCGACGAGTGCATGGTTCAAGGGGTTGAATGTAGGTCGTGATTTCATTCGCGTGATATCTCGGCTTATGTCCAATCACTACAATCTAAACGCGCATCTCTATCGCATTGGGCTCGCAGCAAACAATCTTTGTGATTGTGGCGATGGCTATCACGACATCGAGCATAACGGGTGTTAAATAAAAAATGAGAACTTTTTCAATCACATATAAAAAAATGTTTTTTTTTCATCGATTTCAGTATTTTTTTTAATAACATAATGTATTTTCTTCAAAAAAATGTCAGTGAAAGTTTGAGTAAGGGCCGTGGTCTGCTGTTCGACGCAACTTTGTCGCGATGCTCTCACAAGAACGTTGTACGGCACTTACGTCCGTTTTCTGGATACAATTCCGGATTCTTGTAGTCAGTTGCTTCGTGTCCTTGGCCCTCCAATTGTTTTTATACACTAGGGCACTGAGTGAGCCAAAGAAATTTCATATTGGGCGGCACTGGTGCAAGTTTGTTGGGTTACGATCTTTCGGCACGAACGGTATCTTTTTTTCCTCAAGATACGCCAGCGTCTTCTTGGCGTAATGGGAAGACGCCTCGTCCGGCCAGAAGACGTACTTCCCATCCGCGTGATGCTCGTTCAGGAACGGCAGCAGGATTTTATCGAGGCACTCTTCTCGATAGATTTGTTGGTTGACTGCCAGACCGCTCGGCTTAAGCCAAGGCTTTGAAATGCTCCGGTCGGAAATGGCGATGTACAACATAACCTTTTTTTCAAACTTGTGCTTGAACTTGTATTTCACTTCAGGCGGTGTGGGTCGCTGGAGTAGTAATTATCATTTCCTGGAATATGCGTTTTGGACAGCGGAAAATAGCTTTCGTCGTCCAGAACGAAAGAAGTCCCGCGGTATTTTTTGGTCATCCACCGACACTGTGATTGAACCGTCTCAATCTGCTCCTTCGTGTACTCCGGCGACCTCGTCTTCTTCCTGCAGACGATTCCTTCCATCTTGAGGGTCCGATGGATCAATACGTGAAAGCAGCCATATTTCCGACAACACCAAACACGCCTACTGTTTCTAGGGTGCCCAAAGAGCAATTTTCTTGGAGAAAGAAAAGTTTACGCTCTTTATTTGAGTTACTGAAGGTATTGAAAAAATTCTCATTTTTTATTTAACACCCGTTATTGTCTGGTCGTGTATCCGGTTCCATGCTGCTCGCTCTCAGTTCTCTAGAGCACTGAGATCACAAGGCAGACAATCGGATTTTCCGGTCCGGGATATCGTAGGTAGCCGTGATCCTAATCTTCTGCTTCATTTATACCTGTTCCTCAGAATCGCCGATGTCAACGTTTAATGATGTTTCCTTCGTTGTGTCCCTGTTTCATATCCCTCCTATCCGATCTATAAACTTTTACTTAGTCGCGGCAATACATACACACACTTTTTACAGATGCACGAGCCGACGGTTGTGCAGTCCACTGATGATGCAACAAGAGCCAAAGGTTGTACCGCTCATGACAACTATAGGATTCTATAGGAGGAGAAGGTTTTGAAGATTTTGCTCAAGCAGATATTGAGGAAATATTGGCAGATGACGAACTAAATGAAGAGGATTTAGTTAACATGATTCATGAAGACGACAAACCAGATGAAGATAATAATTCTGATGAAGATCAATCTGAACCAGTTACGCTCACAGCAAAATCCATCAGTGTGGGACTTGATTTGGGAAGAAATTTGGGAAATCATTTTCTACAATGCGACACGAATGTTGAACGAGCTCTTCATTTCCAGAAAGATATTAACAGATGTTTAAGTCAATACGAAGAGGTCTATAAAGGTTTGGCGAAAAAACCTACGCAACTATTAATTACAGATGTTAATACAAAATCCCCTCAATATATGCTCTTCCCGAATTCGTCGACCGTTGAAGCAGAATCGGATCAGGAATGCTCTTGTGATGAAAGTGACATCATCACAAGAGCATTCCTGATCCGATCAATCAGAAACAAAAGACTAGTAGTTCCTGAAAGAGATGACAGCGAATAAACTTATTACATATTTGATTTCTTGAATAATATATTTAATAGGTAGATTTTTAAGATGTTTTACTTTTGTTTCACTTAAATAAATAACTAAAATAAATACATATGGGGAGTTTATTTCGTTTTACACGGTTTTACATAGAAAAATCGGGGATTATATTTTACACGGTTTTGTCGGGAACCTATCTTTAGTGTAAATCGAGGGATAGGTGTACTGCCTTTCGGCATTTAAAGTAATTCTGTAATCACATTACACCCATTGGAGAATTGAAGAATGGCAGCTTACAGCTATTGAAGCAACCTTTCTTATGTTCGACAAAAACGGATTAAGCAATATCCTGTGTGGCTCACATGAAACTACATATATCTACAAACACCACCAGTATATCGCTCATGGAAAGTAAATCTACCAACCTTCGCGTGACACACACCACATAGCCGCCAGCTGTCAATAGAGCAACAGCACAAAAACCGGAGCTGCGAATTCATTGTGAAAGTGCCACGCGACCAGAGAGTTTGGTAGACAGGGAAGAAACTGAGCTGGCACACCTTCGGCAACACTTAGGAGCCCGATCCTAGCACACCCTCCACAAAAGCCCAATTTTTGTGAGTACAAACAGTAGACAATGGGGCGCAAATTACCGTTCTCCTTCCCCAAGCGCCTGACTAATGGTTCGGGACTTTTGTATCACTAAACTGTATCGTGAATCGAAAATCAGCTTAAGGTGGAATTTGTCGTAATTTTCTACTGAAAGCTTCTTCCGCCGTGAAACAGTCTAACCGACAGGTCGCGCCCTGCGGCTCCACGGCTCCTCTGTTGTTCACACATCTCTCATAACATCCGTAATGGCAAAGTGGATTAGACTGAACATCATTTGCACTCACTCTCATTCGGTACAGTGGCCACTTCAGCTACTTTTCCGCTACACTGTGCGATAACTAGCCCAGCAGGAGCAATTGTGGAACGCTGTGTGGGACGAATTTAAACTCTCCCCTTACTAGATCGGTCCCATGGTTGGGTACACGCTTTTAAACTAGGTCAGCAACCAAACATCATCACCGTCATCTGCTCCGTCATCGTTGTAATCGTCGTCATCTGGCACGGGAGCTGTGCAGGTTGGTTTCGAAATGGACCCCGCAATGGAAAGTGGGTAGGCTGCCGGTGCCGGAACCACACTCGGATGGGTTCCACGACGTATAAACGATTCACTCCCGCGGGACAGCGGGCGATGTTTCATTAAATTTTATGAAAAATTCCACTGCTGCGCGTGGGTTCGGGAATGTTCATTTCGTTTCACTATTGCTACTGCTGCTTCCAGCGTTGCAGCCGCAGATGCTACTGTCGATGTACGGAAGAATGCTCTATTGAAATACCGGGAACGAGCACAGTGATAAAAATCATTTCTACATTGATCTGAATCCTTGAAGTTTCATCATTATTTTTAGGTTGTGAAGCTGAAACAATATCTGTTCCATGTTCATTTAGTACCAAATGCGTGTCAGTTAGGGCTTATTATCCCTCCAGCCGGCCGTTGGCACCAATTGAGAGAACATCATTCTGAACTCAAAATTCAAAATTAATATATTTGATGATAAAGGAGAACCAAGGGATGATCATGCCTTTTATGTGGAGATGATCTGGCGTAGTGGTAACATCCACACCTTTCACGCTGAAGGTCACGAGTTCAATTCTCATTCCCGACATTCTTCCAAAAATGGAAGTAAAAGTGTCGATAGTACTAGCAAATTAGCCGAAAAAAAGTTCGATAGAAAGAGAGAACATACATATTGAGCAGTATCTTTCGCTCAAGGACAGTATGTGATGGTCATCAAAAATGTCGACCGTTTACAACCAGGGCCCGAAATCTTCGAAGATGAAGTGAACTCTTGAGATAACTTGTAACAAAAATCAATGATTTATCATTAGTAGCAGGGGAAAACATTATTAGTAGCGTGTGAAGACATCATCTAGAAGGGGGTGGAATATTGTTGACTTGCTCCTTGTTGAATCCCATGATTTTGGCTAGGCTGCTAGAAACCTCCACTAAGGTTTCGGGAAGACACACGATGCATCCTCATGAAGCGAGATGTCCAATCTCTTTCTGCCAGCTATGTAACCTGTTTGGATCCGTGCTGGATTTATTTATTTTTTTTTTGCAAAAACAATCACCAGGCACCATCATGAATCGCTTTGCCCAATGCACAATGATGCATTTAAGTGGAAATTAGCATTTAGAGCTCGACAGTTATTCTCTAGACAAAACTATCTTAAAAAAAGTTGTTACATATGACAGAGCGCTCATTTTTATATTATCAAAAATAGGGTGACCAACATTTTCGATGAAATCAAAAACATAACTTTCTTATCTTTATAGATAGAGGTAAACATAGTTCGACAATGTTGTAGTCCCAGTCATTTGAGACATCTTTGTAGAACAAAGTATTTTTTTCTTTCTCTTGAAATTACCACGTTAGGGTCACCATAAAAAAAACTGGTTTTTTGCTCTAACTTTTATATTTTAAATTCTACATGCGAACTGTCTTCGAAAGACTCTCAGAGCATACTAATACAAACATTCTGCGATGCAGAACTTGTCAATATCTCAAATTCACTCAAAATTATTGATATTTCTTCCCAAAAAATACGCCCTCTTCAATTGTTTGTCATTCTTTCTGGGGCAAACATAAACAAAGTTTATTAACGGCATTTGAAAGCGCATATTTCACATTACATGATGTGTGATTTTCACAACTATGTTATTTTTCGTGTTTGAGTAAATTAAAATTGGGATCATGAGTTTTTGAATAAAAAAATGGGTGGGTTATATCTATTACATAACCGCAAGGTTGACGTGGGACTTCCTTAGCTTAGCAATCATTTGTTTGGATTGGTTTAATTTTTGATTGAATGAAACAATTTCTGAATTCAATTGACGTCAATATATTTTTTTTGTGAGTAAAAAGATTGTATAATGCCAAGTATGGTCAATTCATACATTGTGATATATTATGGTCTTCGTTACAAGTAAATTTAATGACGGTCCTTTTACGTTCGGTATGATGCCTAGGACAAAATATGTGAACGGAAGAATTGTCAAACGATTATTTTATTTTACGTTTCCTTCTGAAATTTGCATCTCTCAAGTGTATGTACTTCACGAACAGCGAATTTGCTTGATTTAATAAACTTCAGGCACTCAGTTTCAATTTTGACATGTGCGTCGAATACATATTGTTTAATCAACCAAATAGTTATCAACATTTTTCCTAATCATCAAATGGTATGCGTAGAAATTCAGTGAGCAGAAGATATGAAGGCATATCCTTCAATGAAATCTCGAATAACCGAGCCAAAGTGTTGTGTTCGTACCCGCTTTTGTAATCCATGTTAGGAAACACTTTTCGGAGTGCAAAAAAGTACCCCGGCTTGCATGAATCAACAACTTCAACTTCTTTTTTTATACTATAGAGGATTTATACTTGAAAGTTCATTCGCCTCTAGTGTCTGCACGATTTTCCCAGGTTCCTAAGTTTAGGAGACCGTGTTAAGGAAACATTTCCTAGTTTGCACAAAGGCAAGCGAGTACAAAAGTACTCGCAATTTGCATTTGTTTGCAAAGCCGATTTTCCCAGACATCTTGGTTCTGAAGTCTGTGTTGGGGAAACATATTTCAATCGGAACAAAATTACCCCCGACCTGCATGTATTTGCAATGCCAATTTCCCTACGCTCCATGGATTTGAAGTCTGTGTTAGGGAAACACACTCAGTCAGAACAAAAATACCCCCAACTTTCATGTGTTTGCAATGCCGATATCCCCAAGGCAGCTTGGTTTTGATGGCTGTGTTAGGGAAATCGTAAATCTGGCCAATCAAAACGAGGCAGTTAGGGCGTTTCGATAACGCTTAATATTTTACAATTATTCAATTATTTATCCAAATAAAAATAACATTTTATTAATTGCGTTAGAAGCGTAGAAATATTCCCTATCAATTGATGCAAACATCTTTCCGATCCAGTAAGAAATGTTCGAGTTATAAGCATTCGGAATCTTTCATTTTTTCCTGCATGTTCTGTGTTTAGGTTTTCATTTTATCCCCCATATACTCCGGTTAGACGTAGTCCCACGTCAAAAACCATCAATAACTTTGAGTAGGAATAAGGTATTGACAAGCTCTGCATCGCAAAATATTAATAAGGTCCAAAGGTCGTACGAAGACAGTTTGGATGTAGAATTTGAAATCTAAAAGTTAAAACAGAAAAATCCGTTTTCTCATGATCACTCTAATGCGACTTAGAAAAAAAGCGCTAAATCGATTGTATTAAAAAATAGAAAAAAGCTTCGTTCTACAAAGTTGATAACAATAACTGGAACTAGAACATTGTCGAACTATGTTTATGGTTATCTATAAAGATAAGAAAGTTAGATTTTTTTTTATTTTATCGACAGTTTTGGTCGCCCTATTTTAAATAATGTCCATAAAAGAAAGATTTAAATCATAGAATTATTTACTAATATGAAACACTTTCTCAGAGCTGCTTCAGAAATACCGAGGTTTACCACAATCCAACGCTTTGAATCTCCGAAGCATCGTTCGGACCATTTCTTATTGAATATCCAGGTAGCTTTCCAGTATCTCTTAGCAACAACACATTTCCAACGCTCCAAAAAACACATGGAACGCAACAGAAAATTTGAACCGAATCAGGTCGCATCACACCCGCTAGCATCGACAGTTATCAGTCATTCTGCTAGCGACCAGATGGCAGCGGCAGCGAGGCTTCCCAAACGGCTTTTCTCAAGGCCGAGTGTTTCGTTTGAGTTTACAAATTACTTTTTTTTAAAGGCTAGAGGCGAATGAACTTGTAGCAATATTATATTTTCTTACAAAATTTCCCACGATTCTAATCAATTATCCTTTTTCCCACGCAGGGTTTATCTCATTTCACTTCTAGTGAAATATGATTCACCAATATCCCAAACCATATCAAATCACACGTCGTTAAGGTTTCCGGTCAGGTCGTGAAGCGCCTAGTGGATGACTAATATCATTAGGCGCTTCACGACTTGACCGGAAACCTGAGACGGCTTATGCATTTTCCCTTCCTTTTCCTCATTCTTTCTATATCCATTTTTCTCTCGCGCGATACTCAGTTTTTGAATATTCAATATGTTGTAGAATTGTAAGGAATGCTCCACCTTCTCAAGCAGACGACTTTTAATAGAGATCAAGAGAACAAGACAAAATCAACACGAGCGAACATACAGTTGTGTTATACTTTTAATATCTGGCCCTCCGCGAATCCGGAGCACATTAAATGGAGACCGTGACAGGTCTCATACCAATATATCCGAACACGCTCCTAAATTCACAGGAGCTCTCTTCCAACCGAGGTTGACCAGGGCAGGCACAATATTTTTAGCGGACATTCGACAACATGCATCAACCGCTGATCAATCTTAAATTCGAAGGACTTTCAAGCATATTTATACATTTTTGTGATTTCACCAATATTTTTTGTGATTTCAATACTTTGGGCTCATTTCACAAATATTGAGCTACGGAAAAAAGTCATACCATTTCGTTCAGCCGGAAAAGAGATATCAAAACTCAAATCCTTGCACCCCGAACGTAACGCTAATATTTTGATCTTACACCCAAGTACAGATGCAGGAATGATATGATGCAACAATACGGAAGCACTCTTCACAAGGCGACATTAAAAACCACGCGGTGCCTCCACCGAACAAAATTTCACCACTGTGTGCGATATTTTTCCTCCATTCTCCCTTTGTGTCGAGCAAAACGGTTGTGTTTGACATCAGCATTGAGAAAGACTGTCGTCTGCTAGCTGGAGCAAGACTGTGACTTGAATAATTGTTATAATGGTTTGAATTATAGAGACTACAAATTTTCCCAGTTCATTTGCCTCTAGTCTTGAGAAAGACCTATAAAAAAACCGAACTAAACTCTCAGCCTTGTGAAGGGTCATTTGGAAAACATCGCTGTCGTCTGGTCGCTAGCCGGATGACTGATAAATCGTGAGTGTCGTGAAATCACAAAAAGCTTGTTTGTACTCAATAAATTCAAAACGGGCGTAGCTTAAATTGCAATATTTTCTCTATCCACATTGTCCGTAGAACGAACGCTGCATTTATATTTCAAAAGAATTTGCCATGTTTTCTTGTTCAGCATAATTACTGAAAGATGTACTCCTACGTCCAAAAATAGGTAATTATTTTTTGAGCTTTCGTAATTGTTAGATAAAAAAAATGAAAAATAATACTATAATTAATTAATTCGGCACCGCTATTATTTCCAAAGCAATTTTAGATGAAAAGGAATGGTGCTGCGTATATCATTTAGAGCCCATATAGAACCACCGATGACACTCACAATCGTCTCTTAAAATTATGTACCTACACAAAGATTCCGTATTGTGTGAAAATATTCATTTAACACAATGAACTGAATGAAATCCATGTTCCTCTGTTCACTAGAACGTGAAATCTGATGCAACACTTGGTGCCTTTCATAGTGAGCAAAAAAAAAAGATCGTACACGAACATAACGCCACTCGCTAATACCATTAGTCTTCTTCAGCAAGTGATAGAACCGACAAAATATTTCCGTCAGCCCGTCGCTCCGCCCCGGCTGTCAACGAAGTGCACAAAATGAAGAAAAATGAACAATGCACTTAAGAAACTCGCACGCTCGCTCAGGATCTCAAGGCTTAGCATGTCGTCGGATAATGGTATGTTGTTGGGAGTGGGGGTGTGCGGAAACGCAGATGCATCCCTATTCCATTCCTCCCTCCATCGGCCATGAGATGGATGACAGGGTGACAACGAATGCACTTGCAGCTGCTGCAACGAACAAATCACGTCCCACTTTTCGCGGAGGATAAAAAAAACTGGATCTCAGCTGGAGGAGGCCCCGAAGCGACTCTGGGTGAGCATTTTGAAGAACAAAGGCAGCGCAAAGTGCAGTGTTTTATATCGCTATGTTGTCCACCATTGGGGGGTAGGGTGATCTCATGCTCGAGAAAAAAAATAATAAATGCTTTTTCGTTTCGTTTGTTTAAAACATTTATATCCTTATCAAAATTTGAATCTTTTTGTTCCGAACGAATCACTTTATTTCTGTATTCAGTTTTTTGTTTGCCTGTTCCACCTTCCCTCGTCAAACCGAAATATAATCCGCTGAATAAATGGAAACGCGCTTAAAATTATCTTTCAGATTATGTGCTCCTCCCTGGTCCGAGTGTCGCCCTCCAGACGGGACTCCTCTTGGGACGGGTATGCGGCATCCTAAGCGCGAGTGTCTGTTAGAATAACGTCCTCGATTTCCGCCTTCCAAGGTGCACCTTCGCGCGATAATGGAAAATCATAAAATGAAGACAGCCTGACAGTTGGAGGCAGTCAGTGTCGGCTTGCCTGCGAGCGCGGCGCAAAAAAAAAGATCTCCTGATAAAACGGGAAAGATGGAAAATATCTTCCCACGCCGCGCCACGACGAAGCCGACGAGGCGGCGGAGGTGACGCTGTAGAAGCTATTCCCATTGTTATCTCATTTTGCAAATGTGCTGTACAGGATTCTGTACCATAATGCTATCATCCTGTTACGGGTGAAGTGCGTCGTCGGGTGCAACTATGCTCATCACATCCGCCGCGTGTGATGATGTGATGTAGAGGATGACTATGTGTATGCAGATGTGTGTCTGAGATGTCTGAGCGGTAAAGTTGTTACTGTTTTTCGTTTGTTTTTTTGCTTCTAGGAACAGCTGTTCCTGGGAAATTGTCCCAATAGTAGCAAGGTACGCTGATCTTGTTTCACATCGAAACAAACATCGTACTGTATTTTTAAACTGACATTTGATGGTAATTCCATACATGTGTTTTGTTTTTCTTCGATTGATGTAAAGAAGAAATAAGGTCTTGCTGACTAGGAAAAGTCTTCCAATGTTTGCTTAACAGTTGGTACAGCTTATCATGAAGTAAGTCTTCCAACACGTGCCATGGATATTTCCCCCAAGCATTCTTTTCATAACTGTGCGTCTGTGGGTACAGTTGTCTCTACCACCTTGTAAAAGGGAGCTTCATCGTAATTAAAGAAGCCCTTTTGTAATGCATACAGTTGGAAATCTTTTTATGCAGACCTCTAATCCTAAATGAATAGACCCTCTTGGGGCAGGTGAGTCATTACTTTCAACGCGATATTACTACTCCGTCGAGTTCAAATTGGATAGGTAGGAGTGAAGAGGCTCAACTTGTCTTACCAACCGTACACTACTTCTGAGATATTTCGCGCCAACCCCTTTATGAAATCTCGTATCATGACGGTAGTCTTTCCGCAGCAAACATTAAAGTCTGCTTCATTTAATATTGGAACACTAACAATTGCGTGTAGTTCAGTCATTTATTAACGAATTCATAATTTGTTTTTCATACAAATGTAGCATTTTCTTTACTCTTTCATTAAAAAAAATAAAAAAAATTATTCATTGCTGTTTCGAAGAAATTCTCGTACTTTTCCCGTAATACGGCACATTAGGCGGCACCCACCCTTTTCGTCCACCGTTTTGGCGATTTGATTCCACCAGTTCTTCATTTGAGTCATGTTCCTAACAAGCTTTCCCTTTGCCTTAAGCCTCCGCTTCGTGATTGCCCAGTATTTCTCTATCGGCCGGAACTGGGGGCAGTTTGGGGGGTTGAGGTCCTTCGGTATTACGCTGACCCCGTTCGTTGCGTACCATTCCATAACCGTTTTGCTGTAATGGCAGCTTGCGAGGTCCGGCCAAAACATTACTGGACGGTCGTGGGCACGAATAAACGGCAGAATCCGTTTCTGTAGGCACTCTTTTTTGTAGACTTCTGATGTCATTGTCTTGTCAGTGAGAAAGACTTTGGTTTTCTGTCCACAACTGCATATCACCTGCCAAATCATGTACTTGCGGGCGAATTTATCCGCAAACACGAACTTAAATTTTGCAGGTACATCCCCCCGAGCCGTCGCCAAATAAAATTTTTGACCTGGGATTTGCCCAAAGTCCGCCTTCACGTAGGTCTCATCGTCCATCAGAATACATCCGTCGAACTTGGTCAGCACGGGACGGGGTTTTTACGGCAGCGATTCGTGAATGTCTTTCCCTGATTTCCCTGATTTTAGGAAATCTTCTAGCAACAGCAGATGACCTCATTCGTGAGGAAAACCGAACTATAGCTACCAGTAACCAACGAAATTGCAGGAAAAAACCAAAGGCTTTCGGAAGCGAGCAACACTTAACTTTTTACTTCCGTTCTACGTAAAGACAGTCCCATTTGATATCTATCATTAGGTGACATGGATGTTTTACGCGGATTTTCCAATTAACGCGGTTTTTTACGCGGATTTTAGAATTAACGCGGTTTTTTTACGCGGATTTTCTAATTAACGCGATTTTCTTTTACGCGGTTTTTTTTACGAGGTACGTATCACCCGCGTAAAAAAACTGGATGTACATCCATTCTATGTCAAACCGATATAGTGGTTCTCATATTGAAAAGTGGTAATTTTGATCTTTATCGCAAAACATTAGACCCGTATTTTGACGTAGGACTTCGTCTTTCATAGATACTGGGGTGATACCGGTGATACCGGGGTGTAAAATCAAAGTTTCGAAAACGAAAGCGTTACGCCGGAGACCGAGATTTTGAGCGTTAATAGCTCCTAAACAACTGAACGAAATGATAGGATAAACACTTTATTCGAAAGATGAAATTTCTACGCGTTATATACATCCAAAAACTTGTTTCAATGACCTTAAAACTGCTTACAAAACAGGCTATTGAAATCACCAATCGGTTATAAGCGAGAGCCGCTCGGAAATCCACTCAGTTATAATTGAACAGCGATTGGAGCATGTTGTCGCTGTTGTGGTGAAGCTGGTGGTGAAGTTCGTCATGAAAGTGCTGATGAACGGTGTCACCAAGAGACTGTTTGAGCACCTTAGGCCAGAAGGGAATCCATCAGGAGGAGAGTGATGCCACTGAGAAGGCGAACAAGAAAGTAACAGCATCGAAAAACGGTTCCGCTGGAGGCAACGGAGCAGCCGCCACACACACATACACGCGCGGAACTCTTTTCGTTCGGTTGTTAGCCACCATCGAGAAGATTCCGAAAAGATGTTATCATTGCTGAAAAACAGGAAGTGGGTTATATCTATGGTATAACCGCAAGGGTGACGTAGGACTATCATTGATTTAGAGATCATTTGTATGAAGTTGAATCTGAATTCATTCTAAATGAATGAATATTTGGAGAACTTCGAAAACGAGAGCGTTACGTTGGAGGCACAAGGTTTTATGCATCCAATATTGGATACGGAAATATCCTACTGATGGGGAAGAATAATCTTCAGAAGCTATCCTGTTGATTGCGATTGATTGAAAAATCACAAAACCTAATGTATTTGGTCACAGTGTTACATGGATAGAAAACATTCAATTAAACTCTTTCACATGAATATATTTTGAAAATTCCCAAAGGAACTGGCAGATTATTTTCAGTAACGATTAGATATTTCCACATTTTCCTCGATACTGGAAGCCCACCAGTGGTTAATGCTAACTCGATAACCATCTGTTAATAGCACTTGATTGAAACATATTTGGTCACAGTGTTACATGGATAGAAAACATTCAAATAAACTCTTTCACATGAATGTATTTTTAAATTCCTAGAGGAACTGGCAGATTATTTTCCGGATCTTTCTCGATCCAAACGGAAAGAATTCCGTGCGTGTATGTGTGTGTGTGTAGCGGCTGCTTCGAGATCTTCCCGGGGAACCGTTTGTAGCATCACTCTCCTCCTGATGGATTCCCTTCTGGCCTAAGGTGCACAAACAGGCTCTTGGTGACACCGTTCATCCGCGGTTTCATGATAAATGAAGAGCTTCACCACAACAGCGATAACATGCTCCAATCGCTGTTCAATTAGAACTGAGTGGATTTCCGAGCGGCGCTCGCTTATATACCGATTGGTGATTTCAATAGCCTATTTTGAAAGCAAATTTAAGACTATTGAAACAAGTTTTTGGATCAGAAAGTAACAAGTATAGAACGCGTAGACATTTTATCTTTCGAATGAAGTGTTATCATACCATTTCGTTCAGTTGTTTAGGAGCTATTAACACTCAAAATCTCGGTCTCCGACGTAACGCTTTCGTTTTCGAAACTTTGATTTTACACCCCGGTATAGAAATGAAAGACGTAGTCCTACGTCAAAATAATCTGCCAGTTCCCCTTGGAATTGAAAAATACATTCAAGCGAAAGAGCTTATTTTAATGTTTTCTATCTGTATAATATTGCGATCAAATACATTTGGTTTTGTGATTTTCCAATCAAGTGCAATTAGCAGAAAAACTTCTAAAGATTATTCTTCCCCATCAGTAGGATATGTTCGTATCCAATACTGGATGCGCGCGCAACGGAAAATGTTCATATAATCATATCTTATATATAAAAATCTGGTGTCGCGATGTTCGTGGTCGAACTCCTCCGAAACGGCTCGGACGATTTCCAAGAAGTTATGCACAAAAAACTTGGTAGGCATGAGAATAGGACGTAAACTATATATGATACCGCTAGGGTACCAATTACCATATGTTTAATACCGATTAGAGTGGCCCTATGCAAAAAAATTAGGCCCTATGCTAATTAATTATGATTTCTATTTTTTCTCAAATTTGGCATAAAACTAATTATAACCTCAAAGGTTCACCCCCATCTCCTATTTTTAATCGCGATTTCAGTATTTTGGTATGAATAATATTCAAATAATCGACCCGTAGTTTGGTTTTCAAAGAGAGCGAATTTATTTAAGTTGTTAAATGACAGATGGCGCTAAGTTCACTTCATTGAGCACATTCATCCTCACATGCGCCAATAACCTTAATTCGGCTAAAGCCATGCGTATTGCCAGCGAGCTGGAAGACTTTTTGAATGAACATAATGAATTATGAAAATTATGGAATACAAATTTCAACAACTTAAAATTGCTTCCAGGTCAGGTCAGGTGATATTGCTACCACAAACATGGTTCATGACCGTGCGGTAATCTAAAACTTTTATAGCCTTGCATGGCAGATGGAAAATGTACAATGCATTTTCTTAAAGATTTCACCAAGGACACGACCGCAACCTTAGGTGGATGTCCAATGTATCAACGACTAGAAACTGATAAAGACAGACAATCATTCATAAAAATTAACAACGCTGACATTGCCATGAAAAATCGTTCGGCAGAGCCATATTCGCCTCAGCTGAGAAAAACATTCAATGCTTATATTAATGTTGAGTTCTGTGGTTCGATAAAGTAACAACGAAATTTATATTGATATTCTTCATTTAAATTGTCTACTTTACGACAACAATATATTTCGTTTTCACTTCAGATTCGTTAATGAAATAGATCGGGAATGGAATACAAAGAATGGTTTGTGTTTTTTTTTCAATCGTCATTGACTTGGCGCTCTATATGTCCTCGGTATGTCAAACATAAAAGTAACGAGCGTTTTACGTATATGTAGATCGTTAAAACGTTTAAACACACTTACACTACATTAGTTATTTTCTATTTAACAACCAACATATTTACTAGAAATAATTTTTATGACAAAACAACGTTTGCCGACACAATCCGATCGGCCTGGGTTCAATCCCAGCTGGCGTCGTTGGGATTTTCTGAGGCGAAAAATCTCTGGTTACGTCTTCCTTCGGAGCGGAAGTAAAAGAAGTTGGCCCGGCTCATGAGTTGTTGAGTCTGATAGGTAGGAACAGGTGGAGTCGCCTCCCTGATGTCGGTGATTGGCACTAAAGTGGCGGAAATAGGCTGACGAAAAATAAGCGAAGATAAAAAAAAAAAAAACGTTTGCCGGGTCAGCTAGTATAATCATTTAATTTTCAATTTCATTTTCAGAGTTCATTCGCCTCTAGTTTGCCCTCCAAATTGCCATCGTAAACCAAACCTTTTCTCGATTCAATCACGAACAAAAAGCATACTTAAGCGATATTCTGGTGAGAAAAGAAGGCGACCAAGATAGTATCAGCATCGAAAAACGGTTCCGCTTGAGGCATCGGAGCAGCCGCCACACATACACATTTGAAATAGATCTTGTTATGACTTTATTTATACCACTTGTTTCTTTTCAAATCCGCACATGGGCTCACCAATCAAACCATCCGGCAATCACTCATTTCAGGTCCATATAACACCAAACCGGTTCTTTTCAGGACCGCTTCATAACTTTGAAAGAGTTCAATTGAAGTTTTCTAAATATCTATGATAATTTCATACATATACTCATCCACTCACAGATTTACAAGAAGAACTTTCACCAATCTTGCAATTTATTAATTCATCCATTCATTGAGAATTGATTCAGATGCAAATTCAAACAAATGATCACTAAATCAACGATAGTTCTACGTCATCCTTGCGGTTATAATACAGATATAACCCATTTCTTGTTTTTTTTATGAGGGTGGTCCAAAAAATCAACTTTTTACACTTTTTTTCCAAAAATGACTTTTTTCAAAAATTCTTAACTTTTGAACTACTACACTGATTTCGATTATCGATATATCAAATTAAATGCAATGAACCAATCTTCTTTGAATAGATATTACACTTGCAAAAAAATGGGTTTCGTTTTCATAATAATTAATCTCGAGTAATTCTGAAATTTGTGTTTCATCTGTATGGCGACGACGTTCCGTGTTTCATAATCATAAAAAATAACACTGCCAGCGGTGCACTGTAGAGATGGGCAAAACTAAGACAAGACCAGACAACTGGCTTCTTACTCTTCTTCGTCGTCCAAAAACGAAGCCATGACATGAAGATGCCAGAGCTGCCAAATATTATAAAATATCGGATTTTTCAAATTTCTATTTTAATGAATCGTAACATTTGGTTGGTGCGAATTCAATGATTATTGCATATTTTCAAATAGACAATCTCAAAAATATGCTTTAAAAGGATAAAATAAGTCTTTTAAATACCTACAGCTTCTAACTCTCCCATCTGCATAGTGAATGATGAGACTTTTAATTTCTTCTTAGCAATGGAAATTCTATTCCGAAATATGAAATCGCATTTGGAACCTAACGAAGCTGATTTGCCGAAGAAAATGGCAGGAGAAATGTATGTTTTGCCATCCACTTTATTCCATTGTGAAAAAACAAGGAATGACATTATAAAAAAAATTATATCTTTTCGTTTAAAAAGCGGAGAAAACAAAAAAACAAGGAAACGAAAATTTGATAGCAGGAGCATGGCATGGTAGAAATAAAATATATTAGTATCAGAAACCAAATAGATTATTATTAAACTAAACTTATGTCCATTTCCATTTTAGTGTTGTCCGAAAACTCATTTTTTCCACTTTTTCCCAAAAATGACTTTTTCAAAAAATCATAACTTTTGAACCTCTGAACCGATTCAGATGATCAATAAATCTAATTGAAGCCAATGAGGTAGATTTTTAATAGAAAAAATATTGAAAAAAGTATTGAACTTGGAAAGAGGGTTCTAGAGAGGTGTTTTTTTCGTTTTAGAGTCATTATTTTGTAAATTTAACATGTTTTAAGTCTTCGTTCAATATTCTTATGTGACTAGACTAGACCTATGCGACTAGAATCCTATCTTTCCGGTAAGTGTGATATTTTTTCAAAAAAGATTGGCTTATTGGCTTCAATTTAATATGTCGATCATCTCAATCAGTTCAGTAGTTCAAATGTAATAAATTTTTGCAAAAAATTATTTTTGGATAAGAGTGGAAAAATGATTTTACGGACGACCGGTTAACTTTGAAAAGTCACTCAAAAACACAAAAAAGCCTATCTGATATCGAGATATGTTATGTAATAAATCCTCAGCTTTCAAGAAAAAACATAAAATATAAAAACATAAAAACATAAAAACAAAAAACATAAAAATAACAAAAAACAACTACAATCAATAGTTACGAAAACAAAATTCGATTTCTTGGCAAGCCTAATATTTTTCCAAAAAAGATTAATTGGCTTCAATTTGATATATCGATCATCTAAATCGGTTCAGTGATTCAAAAGTTATGAATTTTTAAAAAAGGCACTTTTAGGAAAAAGTTGAAAAAAATGATTTTTCGGACCACCCTCAAATAAGAAAAGGTCACCCTAACGAAAAAATAAAAAATACGGGTTTAATATTTTGCAATAAAGAAACTACCACTTTTCATGGAAATCTGAGGAGCACTATATCGGTTTGACATGAAATGGATGTATATATATATATATATATATATATATATATATATATATATATATATATATATATATATATATATATATATATATATATATATATATAAATTTTTCAATTCAATCAAAATATAGTAACAAAATAATTAGGTAAAACGTGTATACAATTCCTTCACATTTCCTCTAAACTAAATATCGTAATATCAATTAAATTCAATTTTTTTTTAAATTCAATACAAACCCAACGTAATTTATTTGTATTGGCAACACTGGAAAAATCGACTTTGTTTACAAAATTTATCGAAATCGACCAATCAGAAATCAGAAAGACTGACAGAAATTTGGTCCGTATCTGACAGAAATTTGGTCCGTAAAAGACCCCCTATTGTCTGATCTTATCTTAGGGGCAAAACAGTTCACTTTGATGAACGGTTCACTCACTAACCGTTCATCTAAGTGAATCAGTTCTTTCGCTCTTTCGTTCAGCGGTATTAAGAACAATATAGAATGTTAGCTAGAACCCAACATCAATAGCTATTAATTGATATCGTTGGATTGGATAGTGTACGAATGGGATTTTTATTTTTGAAATTTAGTGGGGAAAGATAAGCTGCTTCTTCTTTGAAAGTTGCAAACTGTATGAGAAAAGAGGTTTATCGGTCGACAAAAGTTTATATAATAATTTGATGCGCACAAAATATGTGCAATTTTTCATATTCTCTTTTTGGACAACACACAGGTTCCATGTAAGATCATATTTCATAATGTTCATTCAGGGAAAAAAATCAGCAGCGATCTTCACTAACAATCAATCATACAAACAATCACGATAACACGTACACGCAATAAGCGAAACGAAAAAACGTTTTTCTCAACATGCCCTCACTATAAGATTTTATGTTTACCTAATCCATGAATCGCCCCAGCTTCCCCCAGATTTTTTTCTGATAATCAGGAAATATATGAATGTTACGCGGAATTGAAAAAATACATGAAATTGAAAATATATAGTTTTGCTTTTAAAACTACGAATATCTAATTCAATTTTTAACCCAAAATTGAGTATACATTAACACAATAAACCCTGCGTTACATGCATTTTGCTCATAAATAATATTATTTTATTTTCCTTACAAGCATTCTCGTTATATTTATCCATTCCGTCCATCGCAAATCAGTACAGCTGCACTCGTTAGTTCGCAAACAGTTCGCCCGCAAACACTTCGTTCTCAAACAGTTTGTTCCCAAACAGTTCCCTCTCAATCAGTTCTTTCCCATACAGTTCACTCGCAAACAGTTCGTTCTGAACCAGTTCGTTCACAAACAGTTCACTCTCAAACAGTTCACTCGCAAATCGTTCTTTCGGAATCAGTTCGTTCAGAAACCGTTCGCTCGCAATCAGTTCCTGGGGAGAACTACCGTTCTTTGAAAAAAGAACGACCGTTCGTTCACTCTTTTCGGCGAACTAGTTCTTTCGTACCGTTCGTGAATGGTTTGCCCATCTCTAGTGCACTGGAGTAGTGATCCCCGATTTTTGAAATTAATCGTTCATCAACTAATCGAATACTTTTCAGCAGTTTGTTATTCGATACGATTAATCGCCCCAAATAATCGATTAATCGATTAATCGTCATACTGAAAGCAATAATAAGTTAGACTAATATTTCAAATTTGTTAGAAAGCCATCTGGAATCAAAAACGTATTCATTCCGCCTGAAAAACAATTATTATCTTTTACGCTCCCCTAAACTCGTAAAGGAAGGTCAATTCGCGTTGACGGCATTGAGCTTCGTTTACGAGTTAAGGGGAGCGCCGTCATTGGTTGATTTTCAGGATAAAACTGCAGTGGCCGTACTTTTTTGACGTAGGACTACGTCTTTCATTTCTATACCGGGGTGTAAAATCAAAGTTTCGAAAACGAAAGCGTTACGCCGGAGACCGAGATTTTGAGCGTTAATAGCTCCTAAACAACTGAACGAAATGGTATGATAAACACTTCATTCGAAAGATAAAATGTCTACGCGTTCTATACTTGTTACTTTTTGATCCAAAAACTTGTTTCAATAGTCTTAAAATTGCTTTCAAAACAGGCTATTGAAATCACCAATCGGTATATAAGCGAGCGCCACTCGGAAATCCACTCAGTTCTAATTGAACAGCGATTGGAGCATGTTGTCGCTGTTGTGGTGAAACTCTTCGTTTATCATGAAAGCGCGGATGAACGGTGTCACCAAGAGCCTGTTTGTGCACCCTAGGCCAGAAGGGAATCCATCAGGAGGAGAGTGATGCCACAAACGGTTCCCCGGGAAGACATCGCTACACACACATACACGCGCAGAATTCTTTCCGTTCGGATGCCATTCAGCATCGAGAAAGTTCCAGAAAGATCTAATCATTTCTGGAAAATAATCTGCCAGTTCCTCTGGGAATTTAAAAATACATTCATGTGAAAGAGTTTATTTTAATGTTTTCTAACCATATAACACAGCGATCAAATACATTTGATTTTGTAATTTTTCAACCAAGTGTAATTCGCAGGAAAGCTTCTGAAGATTATTCTTCCCCATCAGTAGGATATTTCCGTATCCAATATTGTATGCGTACGCAATCGATTATTGCTCAGTCGCCGAAAGTTTCGAGCTCAGAGAGTTCATTCCCCTCTAGTTTGCCTTCCAAATTGCCATCGTAAACCACGCCTTCTCTCGATTCAATCACGCACAAAAAGCATACTTAAGCGATATTCTGGTGGTGAGACGCATTCATTTTTCGTGAGGACATCGACAAGACAACATTGTTGCTGAGGGTGCTGGACAGCGAAGGATCGAGATCTGCCCTGAAACGCAAACAGTTTGTTTGAAACTGTGAGGGAGCACAGAGAAGCCGATCCTTCAGGAGAAGAGAAGATGACCATCGAAGCAGCCGCTACACACACACATACACGCACGGAATTCTTTCCGTTTGGATGCCATTCAGCATCGAGAAAGATCCGGAAAATAATCGATCAGTTCCTCTGGGAATTTAAAAATACATTCATGTGAAAGGGTTTATTTGAATGTTTTCTATCCATGTAACACTGTGACCAAATATGTTTCAACCAAGTGCTATTAACAGGTGGTTATCGAATTAGCATTAACCACTGGTGGGCTTCCAGTATCGAGGAAAATTTGGAAATATCTAATCGTTGCTGGAAAATAATCTGCCAGTTCCCCTTGGAATAGAAAATTACATTCATGCGAAAGAGTTTATTTTAATGTTTTCTATCCATAAAATATCCATATAATACATTTGGGTTTGTGATTTGTTAATCAAGTACAGTTAGCAGGAAAGCTGGTAAAGATTATTCTTCAGAACAAGGTTTTTCGTATCCTATATTGGATGCATAACACCTTGTGCCTCCAACGTAACGCTCTCGTTTTATCGTCCCCCAAATATTCATTTATTGATTCATTCAGAATGGATTTAGATTCAACTTCAAACAAATGATCTCTAAATCAACGATAGTCCAACGTCACCCTTGCGGTTATACCATAGATATAACCCACTTCCTGTTTTTTGCTCTGGGCTTGGATCGATTAATCGACGTAAACTATTCGTTCGCTTCGATTATTGGTTGTTCAGTATTCGTTCGATTAATAATCGATTTCTGTATGAAGTATTCGATTAATCGATTAATCGAACGATTATCGGGGATCACTACACTGGAGAAAGCATCGGTTGGTGATAGACGTGCGCGTTCTCGCTCCTCGTTTATTTTTAAATTACGGTCGTAGATAGTGTTTTATTGCTCTGAAAAGTATGTGAATTTGTAACAAACCGGTTCTCCTGCCGTAGTGAATTCAATTCGAATCCAGAATTCAACAGAATCCATGAATTACATTCATTTGGAAAACCCGAAAACAGATTTTCACCGGGTTCCGTTTATGCTAGCAGTAGATGTAGTAGTGACAGCGCGGATCATTTTGCCGTTGTGTATTTTTCTGTTTGGTTTAGCGCGACTTTGTGTGTGTGTGTGCCTAGCTTTAATTCAACTAGCACAGCGCCCTTTTCAGTAACAATTTTTTCTATAGCTCTATTTTCTATATTGCAAGACACAGCTGGCAAAGCAAGATTTTCGTTCGCTTTGTCCACAACGACTGCGATCAACTTGAATGTAGCGAAGACAAATATTCAGCAGAAGAAGCAATCATGCAAGCTGGTGCTAAATTTATTCTCGCTTTCTCATGTTTGCACTAAATTGCTTGTCACTAACCTTCAAACTCTTTCACCCCTTTGTGAGTGATATCATTTGTAAGGAGGCGATCTGGCGTAGTGGTAACATCCGTACCTCTCACGCTAAAGGTCGAGAGTTCAATTCTCCCTCCCGACATTCTTACGAAAATGGAAGTAAAGTGACGAACCAGCCAAAAGTTTTGAAAGTCTGTATACTACAGACAAAAAAAATATTATACCATTTCCAATAGATAAAATAGTGCTCCCGTGGCCGAGTGGTTTTTTTTATAATTCGTTTATTTGTACAGGCTCAGTTACATAGGTTTAAAGAAGCCAAGCTCTCAACTATACTTTTACTATTAACATGTTTTCTTAATTCTACGGTTAATGAAATAGGAAACCGATTACTCGCGGTCGACTCGAGTTTAGAAGGGTGACACATTTTCCTTAGGAAAAGGATGGGGTGTAAGGACATTGTAACCATGTTCACACTCACACTCACACTCACTTTCACATTCATACTCACACATCACACTGAATTCTTAAACTATCCTCACATCTAATATGTATTAACTATTTAACTTATTCTAATGTTAGGGAACCGATAGCTCGCGAAGGACGAAAAGGAGGAGAAAATGGGGGGAAAGGATGTAAGAACAATCACACTCGAAGATCGATATCTTTAAGGAAAACATATATTTGGGACATGTAATCATGGCCGAGTGGTTAGCGTCCCACATTATGATGCCGGGGGTTCGGCTTCGATTCCTGTTCTGGCCGGAAGATTTTTCGTCAAAGAAATTTCTTCCGACTTTCACTGTGATCGCGCGTAATCTAGAGCTTGCCACTCCAGAATACATTGAAGGCGTTATATTCGGCGTTGTATCTGTCATTTCCAATCAGGCTACATAAAGTTTGCGCTCATTCTGCCCTACCTCTAAACACCTACTTTCCTTTTGGAAAATTGTTGAGTGAACATCATTTGCTGGCGAGCGTCGAGCGTGAATGAATTGTCTCTCTCAAGATTCATCACGCACCCCTAAAAAGTTTCCGATAGACGCAATTTCACGTTGATCGCACTTGATGGAAGAAATTACAAAAAAAAAGAATATATTTGATCACAGTATTTGATAAACTCTTTCGCTTGAAATAAATTTCGAATTCTGAGAAGACCTATTTGATATGCTGAGAACAAAACAAAATCTCTCGTGTTGTGTTTGATGGTGTTGAGTTGTTTGTCGCAGCTTCTGTTGTCCCCGCTACTACCGAGGAGAAGAAAACCCTAGTATAGAAATGGAAGACGCAATCCTACGTCAAAAGATAGTGTTATATGTTAAAGGGTGTGTCACATCAAATTGCATCACGGGAAAAACGCTGTAGAAATTTCATTTTTAGGAATTATATCTTCAGCTTTCGCTTATAATCAGATAAGAGTGTATAAATCACGTTGGCCATGCTTCACTGTCAATTTTTCGTAAATTTGGAAAAATGTCGTCGAACGAAAAAGAGCGTCGTGAATTAATCCTGTGCACTCATTTCGAGAATCCGGAGTTGTCACATCGGGACATCGGTAAGATTCTGGGAATCGTCCAATCCACGGTCAGCAGAGTACTAAAACGATACTTCGAGAACCTAACCATCGACCGGAAGGTGAAGAACGGCAAAAATGGATGCTCCGTCAGTGAAAAAGATCACAAGCGCGTAGTTAAGCAGTTTAGACGTGATCCGAGAAGTTCGGTCCGGGATGTCGCCAATAAGCTGAATTTGTCAAGTTCATTCGTCCAGCGGACCAAGCAGCGGGAGGGCCTGCGTACATACAAGGTTCAGAAGGCTCCTAACCGCGACGAAAGGCAAAACATGGTGGGGAAGACGCGAGCCCGGAAGCTGTACACCGAAATGCTGACGAAGCCGCATTGCCTGGTAATGGACGACGAAACCTACGTCAAAGCGGACTTTCGTCAGCTGCCGGGCCTGTTGTTCTTCTCCGCAGAGGACAAATTCAGCGTTCCGGAGGAGATTCGCAAGCAGAAACTATCCAAGTTTGCCAAAAAGTACATGGTGTGGCAAGCGATCTACTCTTGCGGAAAGCGAAGCGCCCCCTTCGTGATGACCGGCACGGTAAAAGGGCAGGTTTACCTTAAGGAGTGCCTACAGAAGCGCTTACTACCACTATTGAAGCAGCACGAGGGCCCGACCATCTTCTGGCCGGATCTCGCTTCGTGCCACTATTCAAAGGACGTGTTGGAGTGGTACGAAGCCAACGGGGTCACCTTCGTGCCAAAGGAAATGAACCCGCCCAACGCGCCAGAGCTTCGCCCAATAGAGAAATATTGGGCGATTATGACGCAGGCCCTCCGGAAGAACCCAAAAGTTGTCAAATCGGAGGCGGACTTCAAGAGAAAATGGATTTCTGTTAAAAAAAAACTACAACCTGACGTTGCACAGAACCTTATGGACGGGGTAAATAGGAAGGTGCGAGCATACGGGCTTGGGCTCGAAGTATGAATAAAAAGAAAATACCAAAAGTTGTTTAATAGTTTTTATTTTACTGTCTAAAATTTTCAAAAGGATCGGTCTACTGGGCGAATTTCTACAGCGTTTTTTCAGTGATGCAATTTGATGTGACACACCCTTTATGCTAACCAAAGACGCTGACGCTGAAGGCAGGACATCACGCTGCATACGAATGTCAAAAACAGATGACTCTCATTTAGACTGATTCAAATGACATGTGAAAAAGGTGAGATGGGAGAAATTACTGTTGATATCAAAACGTAACGCCATAGAAACGACATCTTAAAAAAATCTGTATATTATGTTATACCCCAAAAAATTAGTAATCTGTAACTACAGATTCTTAGTTTAACCCATTAACGACCAAGCTGTAAAAAATATTTGTTCAACAAAAGCCGTTGGTGTAATTTTGATTAATGGCGTTAAAGAAACCCCAATCTTCAAGAATTATTTTTTCCGTTCTTCTGTTTTCCGGAAAATGGCAAAAAATCAAAAAAGTGGCAAACAAAAACATTGTCCAATACCTATATTTTTTGTTCCTGTAGGAGGTTCAATCCAATGTTTTTTTTCCTTCATCACAATGTGTGATGAAGTAGTATTTTTTATCAAAGTAATATTGTAGAAAATTTTAGATATTCTTAAATTTTGTAAGGTTTTGTTTTTTGTTAGGTTATGTGAGGTTATGTCCTTTCCGTTGCTTCAAACCTATTTTTATGTTATTGGGCATGATATTGGGCGTGATACAAATTTGAATGAAATTGGCAGTTGGTGGTAGCTAGTAGACTAAGCCAAAAATATAGCCATACCAAAATCTTAAAGATATAACCCTACCATAATCTTAGCATTTGGTTGCTTTCCAAAGCCATGAAAAATTATCCAAGTTGCTGTTCGATTTTTCGAACGCATATAACGGTTTAATGAAGTCCGAAAATTCTGTAGAAATACAGATTGTTCGGCAGTTACGGTAACCCTGGTCGTAGATGGTTTAGTATGCGGTCAGGTAAGCTCCAAATAAAACATATTTGTTTGGAATTTAGTTTTCAAATCGATGTTTTCATTTTTTTCATTTTCTGTTTGTTGACTAACTCCAATTAATATACATAACTCTTTCTCGAACCGTACCGAGTTTATCGAATTGTTTGGTGACATACTAATTGGACGACCAATATTTATCGAACGGACGAAACGTTGCTGCCTGTAACTGCCGTTCATATTGGCTTCGCGTGGGTGCATCAGAAGCAAATTTTCGAGTAACAAAATACCGAAACTTGTTTGCAATGCACAGCATTTCAAACGGGAAAATTTCCCAGCCCACCCACTGGATTTACTGGCATTTCGGGGTCGATCCACACGAGCCCTGTAGCCGGACAGATAAATCGCTGTAAAGTTTACTACGAAGAGTTACAAAACTATGAACGTTAATAAAATTTTACGGCTTTCCGGGAGCTTCCCATTGGAATAGTTTTCAGTAAGCAAACCACTCACATTCCTGAAAATTATGGCAAGCCGGTGAAAGTAACCGTTAACTTTTGCTACATGAATGAAGTGGACCCTTTTATCAGTTCTAATCCAACCCTTTCTACTGACCATTCCTACGTGTATTTTAGATAGCAAATGCAGGATGCACGGCGTTTCCTCCCGATCCCGTAGGGACACGTAACATCTATTTGCAAAAACCAATCATGTGAACAATAACAAACGAAACATTGGAATTCGATTTCGCAAGCGTCCGTTAGTGTGCTGATAATTACATTTACTTCTCGGAAATGGAGGGAACCACCGCGTGGGAGATACGCGAGCAATAATAGGATATAGCAACATCTCGATACAAGAGGAGTTTACCACGCGCGTATTTCCGAATAAAATGTGGCGTATCACAAGTGTTCCGATTTTGTCCACTCGATACGTTCGATGATTTACGAGTTACCTTTCCATACGCTACGATTTACGGTACGATTCGATAAAATAAATTAAAATTGCAAACTCACCCGGATCCCAGTTGCTGGTCAACTGGTCGAGTGGGTGTGGTTGCACTCACAGTAATCTAACTGAGTAATCAAATGTGAGATTCTTGTTTGAGGTCTAAGCTCTCCACCTCGTGTAATCAAAACAAAATAATATAAAGAGATTTCGTATGCATTTCACGTCATAATTGGTGATTCCGTTTTGTAAAAAGGTGAAACGTTACCAGGGAGATGTATCCATGTTTAATATTTTGATCATAACTTTGTGTTTAGTTACATCATCAATGTCACGAACTCAGCTGAGAAAAATCATCGACGATGAACTTTAGTTTCTTCTCAAATATAGAATGGCAATCAGATAATCCTACGGAGTGCCAGGTTCAGTACAAAACTTTGTGTCTAGAATGAACCAGATCAAGTAGTCCATTGGATTTAGATTAGAAAAGTCATCCATTTATCAGTGTTTTTTTGGCAGACTTACTCACTTCATAACTCAATGGAATAGCAACATCGATGATGGTGACTTTGCGGTCGCTCTTGTCGTAAACCATTATATGTGGGCGATTGTAGTGGATCGAGAGGACGGTCAGAACAGTGCGACCCCAGTACAGCTTGAAACGGTCATTTTCCAGGACAAGTGCAGGCAGGTACCGGTAGTTTGGTACGTTGTCTTCCAGTAGAGCATATTGCAGCGCCAGTTGTCGATGACCAATACGGCCCACGTTGTTGTAACGCTCGGTGTAGGCTGCGTTGGCCAAAACGGGGCAGCCTCCCATAATGTGCTTTATGTTTTCACCAGGTTGATGGCATATCCGGCAAATATCATCAACGTCTTGATACCAGACGTACCGCCTGCAGTTTCTCGTCGGCATTGTCCTGTCCTGGATGGATATCATGTCGGCTTCTACTACTGAAGAGAGTTCACCACGCGTTAGCCACAGATTAGATGCGGCCTTGTCGACGTGTGGCCGGTCCAGTTGATGGGGGTGGGCACCATGTACTGCCTTCTGCTTCCAAGCAGCAATCTTCTCCTCCATTGTCTGCAGATTGCAGTTGAGTTGGTACTCCGCTCGCGCCAAGTGCGGAGCACTGTATCCTCTGTCAGCGGCGCAGATTCCAACTCCCTATTCTTTGCGTGGTAGTGAAAATCTCTCCAGTGCCGATTGAGGATGGTGCATTCCGATCTCTTTGAATGCTTTCCTCATCCTTCTCTCATGGTCCTCTAGGTAAGTTGCGCCACTTGACTACACCAAGGGGTCAGCAGGGGAATCGTGAATAAATCAGGGGAATCGTGAAATCAGCTCCGTCTTGATGTCGAAGTGTCGAATCCCGGTGAGTTGTCGGGATCCAATGTATTTGTAAGATTCGCCACGAACCATGTCTTGTATAAACTTCTCCGTCATAGCGGCACTTTTCGCGGCCGAACTCCATGCAGATGTCTCTGCTTATATCTTCGACAACTCGAATAGCTACACCTAGACGCTGACGTGAATCAGCGTAGACCTTGAGATCGTCCATGTAAAAGGTATGGGTCACTTCTTCGTGGGCGCCGTCGCCATAGCTTATTTTATAGCCATGACCGTTTCAATTGAGCGTCCTACTGAGGGGGTTCAGTGCCAGACAATTTCGAGACAATACCAAAGCGGGCTGAAAGAGTCGCTTTGGAATATCCCCCTCTTTATCTGCAGCGTTCTAGACTGCAAAACATTTTCCCCATCACTAAGGTGTAGAGACGTGCTCCACTGCCTCATCGCATGCTGCAGGAACCTAACGACGACGGGATCAATTTTATAGAGCTCCAATACCCGGACGAGAAACGGGTGAGGTGTGGAGTCGTATGCCTTCCTATAGTCCATATAGGCCATACTTAGGTTCCGCTGGTTATATACCGCCTGGCCGATTATGGCTGCGACGATGATGGCCTGGTCTTTGCAACCATGCCTATTTTTTTTAAATTACGTTTTATTTCGGAATGTTATACATTAATTACAATTAACAAAAGATCGAAAGCTAAATAACGGATTGATAAATTACTTATCACATATTGCTATCTTGATTATACTTTGTCTAACTATTTTATTACTCTAACCTCCTAGCATATGTTCAAGTTATTTCCGAAAATATTTTAAAACGCTAGTTTATTTTTCCATTTCATTTCTCTTAACTCCTTTTGGAATACATATAAGCTTGATCTGGGATAACATTTCAAATTATGTGGCATTGCTCTAATACATAGGAATGAAGCAGCATTTTCATTTTTGACGTAGGACTACGTCTTTCATTCCATTACCGGGTGTAAATTCAAAGTTTCGAAAACGGAAGCGTTACGCCGCAGAACGAGATTTCGAGCGTTGATAGATCCTAAACAACTGAACGAAATTGTAGGATAAACACTTCATTCGAAAGATAAAATGTCTACGCGTTATATACTTGTTACTATTTGATCCAAAAAATTGTTGCTTGTCAATAGCTTTAGAATTGCTTTCAAAACAGGCTATTGAAATCACCAATCGGTATATAAGCGAGCGCCGCTTGGAACTCCACTCAGTTATAATTGAACAGCGATTGGAGCATGTTGTCGCTGATGTGGCGAGGCTGACATCGTTAATCATGAAAGCGCTGATGAACGGTGTCACCAAGAGCCTGTTTGTGCACCTTAGGCCAGAAGAGAACCCATCGGGAGGAGAGTGATGCCACTGAAAAGGTGACCAAGAATGTAACAGCATCGAAAATTGGTTCCGTTTGATGCATCGGAGCAGCCGCCACACACACATGTACACGCGCGCAACTCTTTTTGTTTGGTTGTTATCGAGCATTAAGAAGAATCCGGAAAGATGACATCGTTGCTGAAAAATAATCTGCCAGTTTCCCTTGGAATTGAAAATAATATTCAAGCGAAAGAGTTTATTTTAATGTTTTCTATTCATATAATACTGTTACCAAATACATTTTGTTTTGTGATTATTCTTCCCCATCAGTAGAATATTTTCGTATCCAATATTGGAACGAGTAGGAAAGTTTCCCAAGGGTCTTTTTGAAGACTAGAGACGAATGAACTGAAAAGTTCAAAGTCTCTTTAATTCAATAAAGAAGAAGAAAAAGAAACGCATTCAGTATGTTTCGAACTGTGAGGGAGCGCAGAGGAGCCGATCCATCAGGAGGAGAAGAGAAGGCGACCAAGAGAGTACCAGCATCGATAATTAGTCTTGTTTGATGCATGGGAGCAGCCGCCACATACACACGTTGCTGAAAAATAATCTGCCAGTTCCCCTTGGAATTCAAAATTACATTCAAGCGAAAGAGTTTATTTTATTGTTTTCTATTCATATAATACTGCTATCAAATGCCTTTCGTTTTAAGATTTTTCAATCAATTGCAATTAACAGGAAAGCTTCTGAAGATTATTCTTCCCCATCAGTAGAATATTTTCGTATCCAATATTGGATGCATAAAACCTTGTGCCTCCAACGTAACGCACTCGTTTCCGAAGTCCCCCAAATATTCATTTATTCATTCATTCAGAACTCAGATTCAGATTCAACCAAACAAATGATCACTAAATCAACGATAGTCCTACGTCAACCATGCGGTTATACCACACATATAACCCACTTCCTGTTTTTTTCCTTGTGTCGATTTCGAATGATGAAATATCTTTCAAACTTTCCATTTTCAAGCCACAAAATCTTTCAATTACATTCAACGTCCAATTCGAGATAATCTGAGATTGAGGGCATTCAGTTTTTCTATGTATATTGTTGTCTTCGCCCGCACACAGTTCGCAAGAGTTGTCTGTTAAATGTCCAATATTATAAGTCAACAATCTATCTCTGTTCGGAATTAAATTGTTACAAAGACTGAACATTCTTGCACGGTTTTCTGTAGGAATGAAATTGTAATTTATGTTTTTCCAAATAATTCCCCAAAGGATTGAAGGATGATCGTTTTTTATTTTTGGAATAGTATTTCTCTCAGATATAAAATGTCTGTAAATTGATAGAGTACTGTATAGTTTATTATCTTGTTTGACTATGCGCATCTTTTCTATTCAATCTCTGAACATTCATGGCAATTGTTGTATCCTCGGGTATGACAGTAAACATTGCTATGTTGGGTCATATTCATTATACAAAACATTCTTGATGAAAAAAGATTTCATTTTCAATTCAGATTCCACCAACCTAATTCCCCCTGCATTATAGTCAAGATATAATTGATCACGGTGAGTTTTAACTATATAACCAGCCCATAGAAATCTTAATGCTGCCGTGTTGATAGAATCGATATGTTTTTTGAAAGGGGGGAATAATTGTGATACATACCAAAACATTGAAACATTGAATAAATGCGTTTAGTAACCAGCTTTTTTGAATCAAATTGAGCGAATCAATTTGAATCAAATCTCGTGCTATGAATTTGTAGAGTTTATTTTACGTTAGAAAGTATTCTAGTATAGTTTAAATTGATTGTTTCGCTAATACTACTTGTGAATTCAACTCCTAGTATTTTCAATTTCCGAGCCTCGCGGAACATTTGAAGACCTAATTTTGCGTTATAAACCGACTTTCCATAATTCATTTCAATTTTTCCAAATGATTCAAAGGAGTTTGGAATTTGGATTAGTAAATCGAACTCCTGATCATTTTTAATAAAAATATTAATGTCGTCGGCGTATGCGATAGTTTAAATGAACTTATCGGAAATAAGTAGGGCAACACGGGGTGATTTGGACCACCCATTTATCTCAAAAATTACGGCTCAACTTGGATTTTTATAACGGCATTTCCTTCTATTGTTGAACCGTATGTACCTAAAGTAAAAAAAAAACTTTGGTAAAACTTCACAAGTAGAGGGAAACGGTAGCATGAACACAGCAAGCACTTTGATCGGTTTAAGGTTTCTTCCCGCGAATTAAACAAACTTTTCGTGTATTGTGCCGTACAGTTCTGTTCGAACAGAAGAAGAACAATTTGATGTAGCGAAACTGTAAGTTTGATAACAATAAATGAAATTAATTGCGTTTTAATTTTTGCATGTTGTGTGGGGTGACATGGACACGTTTTTGTGGGGTGAATTGGTCTTACAGGTTTGAGACTTTTCTTTGGTCTAATTGATTCCAGATGCCGCTGAATTCCAAAAAGAGGATCGACAGACAACGTTGGAAGAAGGGAAACTTAAAAGAGCAACGCAGGTCATCAAGATCGGATTTCTTTGACCAAGCATCAAAAGTGTTTGAAAATGCTCGACCAACAGTGAAAAGATTCATGCAGGATTCGAGATAGTCTCAATCGAACTTTTCTGGTGTGGAATCTGGCCAAGACACCTGGTATCGATCCCAAAACATTGTTACTGATTGTAACATTATCCCAGAATACTTTACATAAACATAAGTATGTTTTTTTCGACAAAACACACACTGGACCAAATTACCCCACAGACGGTCCAAATCACCCCGCATCAAATTTTAACACGTTAACTGCCAACTACGAGATAACTCGTAGATTGCGATCTTTTTAAGGACGCCAACTACGAGTTATCTCGTCCTATGTTTACTTACCATTTTTATGAAAAAAGCAACAAAAAAATTTGGCAGTCAACGTGTTAATGCCCAAAAATCATCTCTTTTATTTTATGATATATATGGTAGAGTATGGCTTTATATAATGATATATATGGTAGAGTATGGCTTTATATAATGATTAAACATTATTTATTGAGAGAAACAAGTGTAGCTTAATATACAATGTGATATTTTTTATTTAGACCGTATTGGTTTGGAAATATTAGGCGATTTGCTTAGGTTGTCCAAATTCCCCCCTTTTCCCCTACACCCGCAATGCCATCACTTATTTTCCTCAGTAGCGGTTCAATGTACAGAACGAAAAGTAGCATGCTCAATGGACATCCCTGTCTCACGGAAGAACGAATGCTTCATCTGTAAGGAATCCACTCAAAAGAACTCGTGAAAAGGCATTGCTATAAAGGTTTTTTATGCATGCGATAAAGCTGGCAGGAAAATAATTTTTTCTAGAATTTTCCATAAATATAAATGATTAGCTGACTCAGCAAACTTCGTCTCGCCTAAAATTTATTTTTCGTTATCACATCCAAGTTTTCTTACTAAGCGCAAGTTCATAGATCCGATAGCAGAACTGTTCATTGATTGATCTTCTAATCTACCCTTTAAAATTTTTTTTTACCAGAAAAATTTCAGTACCTCTACCAAAACTCGACATTATAATATCAGATTATTTTGAAACACAATTCTCGTGCAAAATTTTTCATCCACTTGCAATAACATGTTTCTCCGTTACATGAAATAAATGTTTGATACAGAAAATAAGATAGAATGAAGACAGCCCTAAATCGGACTATTCCTTTCTCGACACATTCGGCGATCCATTTTTATTTATATAGATAGAAGACGCTATAGGAGTGCGTTTTCCACTTTCGAACGAAGATCAATTTCGTTACCGCAAACATCAAATAAACCAACAATGCTTGTCAATATATAATTGTAGAACACATGCGAATTGATTTATCGAATTTTCCCATTTTCCTTCAGAGTTTTCCGAAAATTTTCAATTGTTATGTTTGGGTGGAATATGTTTTGTTGAAATATGTGCAAATATATGGGGAACCACCTCCTTACCAGAGAAGGAAGGGGTGTCATACCATCATACGAAAATTTCTCGTACCCAAAAACCCCCCATCCCAAATTTGGCTCCATTTGCTTGATTAGTTCTCAAGTTATGCAAAAGTTTGTGTTTCATTTGTATGGCATTTGTATTTATTATTTTCAGAATGAATCATAACACGTCAGACGTGTATGCAACCATTTCATGCTAAACCGATATAGTGGTTCTCAGATTTGTGACCATTTCCATTTTAGGGTGGTCCGAAAAATCACATTTTTCCACTTTTTCCCAAAAATGCCTTTTTTCAAAAATTCATAATATTTGAACCACTGAACCGATTCAGAAAATGGACATATCAAATTGAAGCCAATGAGCTAGTTTTATATTGAAAAATAGTCAGCTTGCAAAAAAAATGGATTTTATTTTCGTAATTATTGACTAAAGTCGTTCTCTATTTTTTTCACGGCTTTGAACTAGAGGGTGCTATATTTTTTGGTATTTTTCTTGAAAACTGAGGAGTTTTTACATAACACACATAACATTAATTGAAAAAATCCGGAAGGTCATGGCATGGTTTAATGAATAGGGCTTCAGATTCTGGACAGGTCAGCTTGTTTATCATATCAAAACCCTATCAAGAACTTATGAGAAGTGATCGTACGAATAGTAGATTCAGCTTACAAGCAGTATGAGTGATTTGAAGATCTTAAACGAGCAGTATCCTCTGTGCAGAATAAGATACACATTACAACATGGCGCAACTTGGTCGAAACCACCCCGAATGGGTCATTTGAACTGACTGACAACTAAAGATGACCTACGTATTAGAAACCTATTGTAATTCATGTGAAATAGACTTTAAGTTTGTAAAATATTGAGAGCTTTTCCATCTGGTTCTATAGTTATGAAACACTGGAATTTCAGCTTTTTAAACCGTTTTATTTAGCTTGCCCTATAATTTGTATGTTTGTATGTTTGTAACATGTTTGTCTGTAGCGCTTTACCACATTAATAGAAATTTGAACTCCTTCCTGTTGACCGATTGATCTGAAATTTGGAACACACCTTTATCTCTACAGTCATTATAAAACTGCGTATTTCATTATTTTGAAAATCCAAGATGGCGGCCACTACAAAATGACGGTTACAGATGTACTCAAAACCCTATCTATATGGTGTTTATTCAAACCCCATCAATATGGGTATCAAATGAAAGGGCTTGATTAGTAGAACACAGTTATACATCCAAAATGGCCGCCACCACAAAATGGCGGATTACATATTTCCTCAAAACCCCATCAATATGGGTATCGAATGAAAGGGATTAACTAGTAGAACACAGTAATTTATGTAAGATGCAAATCCAAAATGACAGCCACAACAAAATGGCAGATTACATATTTTCTCAATACCCAATCAATATGGGTATCAAATGAAAGGGCTTGATTAGTAGAACAAAGTTATTCATGAGGAATGCAAATCCAAAATGGTCGCCACAACAAAATGACAGATTATATATTTTCTCAGGACCCCATCGATATGGGTATCAAATAAAGAGACTTGACTAGGAAGTATATAGTGTAGAATACAATATCTATCAACATTTATATGATTGGTTATTTAAACTTTATTGTTGTGTGCAGGCGCGAAACATTCAATAAAAAAAGTAAAAAAAAACTTTTTAAGTTAAACGGTTTAATGTACTAAAAGCTAGAAAATAGTTCGGTAAGTAGCTGTTAATACTTGTCACATCCCTTCCTTCATTAATCTAGGACAATGATGAGACTAAAATAAATCGTGGGGCACAATGGATTTCCATTATCTACAGTTAGTTGTTTCATCATATGCCCAGGATTTTATTTCAGTCTCATCATTGCCCTATATCAATGAAGGAAGTGATGTGATAAATATTAACTGCTACTTGCCCAATTATTTTCTAGATTTTAGTACATTAAACCGTTTAACTTGAAAAGTTTTTTTTCCTTTTTTTTATTGAATTTTTCGCGCCTGCACACAACAATAAAATTTAAATGACCAGTCATATAAATGATGATAAATATTGTATTCTACACTATATATCTCAATTCAACCGACTTCTTACATACCTCTCAGAAAACTCAGTAAAATGGAGTGGTTCTATAGTTATGAAACGCAGTGTATATGTAATAAAAAATTACAAACTCACTGTTCAATGCTTAGATTGTATTACGCCTCCCATAATGCTGCTCACGTTTCTCTCATTCTTCAAGGCTGTTCCGCCCGCATCGAAAACTCGCCCAGACCGATGCTCAACCATCGATTATGGTAATGCACGCTCCCTCAAGAGCGTCTCGACTCGATGCCGATTATATTTCCAATCAAAATTAATATTCTACCGCGAAACGCCTCTCTGTGTGCTATCAACGTTTTCAAGTTCGAAATCGCTCGAAAGTATACCTTTTCAACAATCAGACGTGCTAATAATTGAACAGAATAAGTTGATCAAATCGTGGACACTTCATCTGATATAATTCCCAACAATGCAACGAAAATCAGAAAAATAGGGAACCTCTAAAACCACCAGTGGAAAAATATCCTCACAGAGGGCAATTTCTCATCAGCTCTTGCATCTGGCTTCCAATTCCTGTCCTTGAATGTTTCTTCTTCGTGGTCTCCCTTCACGGGTGCCAATATTTTAAAAATTATTTTCCACCGATTGAATCAATTTCCAATTACGATGCCCAGCCACAGCCTGGCAACAGCAGCCAGCGAAGAGATCGTTTCTCATGCCAGCGAATGGTCGATCCAGTTGCACAATCTTTCACTAGAATAAATTATTGTTATTATTGTGGTGCACTAGAGAAAGAATGTTCCGGAACGTTTATGCTTTGCGATGCACCAGACTCCCACCGCGTGGAATAGAAGCCCCACAGGGACACAGGGATTCGTTCGTTCGAGTGCGACGACGCAATTCGCAATCGAACGCCACGCCATTCTCCATCGGGAATAGACATCAACACATTTTGCATTGTTTCATTCAATCAATTTACAAATTGGTCGGAATTTGAGTTGATGGATATATCTGGTGGCTATTTGATACATCTAGAAAATTGCTACGCAAAAGTTGTGCACTCTTTTTGGGAAACTCGAACTACAGAACAAAATTACGCTCTGGTACTTCTAGCATAGCCCCGATAAAAAAAGTTCCGTTGCACTCAAAACTATGCTCGGATCACCGACTCGGTATCCGATTCGGATTTCCTGCATCGATCCATCGCATCGAGGGGAAGAAGCTCTCAAAACGAATTCAACCTTTGCCGGAGCCAGCGATCCGAAGGAAATATCGAAATTGATATCAATACTGCAAACTTTACTCCGAGACATCCACCATCGCGTTCGCAACCCGGTGGGGGAGGGAGTTGCGTCAGCTCAAAACCCCACAGAGACGGGATTCACCGGTAGCTCGGTCTCTCTCTCCTAGCACCGGTGTACAATTCACAGTACGATGGAAAACTTGTACCACTGGGGGAAAAATGTTTTAAATTTCATTTCCGTTCCATTCAATTCCGTTCACGTTCGTGCCGTCATTGTCCGTCTTGCTCGTTTCGCCCACTACCGCTGGGTCTTGCGAGTGGGTCGCACGGGACGGGCGTTATACCCAGGGTAACGTGGTGTGGCGATTGGTCCATTCGAAGTCTACCGCCAGGGCTTGAATCAAAATGAGATAAGAGAGTTTATGATGCCCGGTGAGGAAAAGTGCTGCGTAGGGCTTACAGTGCTTTGCACGCTGTTTAGTGGGGCTTTAATTTAATTGTAAGTGGGTGGGTCAGTTGTGATGTCGTAAATAAGGGGAATAAACGGAAATGAGAATTTCTGCAACCGGTCTCCTAATCGATTACACCGCCATCCATGAAAAGACTCATCATTTATTATAGTGTCTATTGGTGTTGGTTTTCCGAATGATTCAACACCGTTCGTTCATTGTCCTCCGTGGGAGTTTTTTAATAATGTGAGAATTGATAAAAGTTGAACACTCAAAAATCCAGACACACCTAAAATGCTACCATTTATTTATTTTATGCATTGAAATATTCAAAACATCACAGAATCACATTAACACGATGACATATTTTCGAAATGCTTCGTTATGGCCATTTTTGTGACGCTGTAATTAATCTAGTACGTCATTCATTCAAATTTTTTGATGTGTATTCCTCGAATCTCGTTTTTCCAAATTGGCGTACACGATGGGCCTTATTCCCGAATACACTACACGTGAAAACAATGTGGAGTGAGTACAACCTTATTCCGGATTGCACGCCACTGTAAACATTTGGTAGAATTCATTATAAATACACCGAGTTCATTCACCGATGTTATTCTGGTTTATACTTCACGCTCTCGTTTGTGTAAACAGAGCGATTCCTCGTGCTCATCATAATCGTTGATTGCACATTTTTTATGGGGTATCTTTTAGAAATTTTAGGGTCGATTTTTTCCCATACATTCATTGGCACCCAAATATGTATACAGCGCGGACTCGATTATATACAGTCTCCGATTTTTTTTCACTGTATAAAGGGTGTGTCACATCAAATTGCATCACGGAAAAAACGCTGTAGAAATTTAATTTTTAGAAATTATATCTTCAGCTTTCGCTTATAATCAGATAAGAGTGTATAGATCACGTTGGCCATGCTTCACTGTCAATTTTTCGTAAATTTGGAAAAATGTCGTCGAACGAAAAAGAGCGTCGTGAATTAATCCTGTGCACTCATTTCGAGAATCCGGAGTTGTCACATCGGGACATCGGTAAGATGCTGGGAATCGTCCAATCCACGGTCAGCAGAGTACTAAAACGATACTTCGAGAATACGATACTTCACCATCGACCGGAAGGTGAAAAACGGCGAAAATGGATGCTCCGTCAGTGAAAAAGATCACAAGCGCGTAGTTAAGCAGTTTAGACGTGATCCGAGAAGTTCGGTCCGGGATGTCGCCAATAAACTGAATTTGTCAAGTTCATTCGTCCAGCGGACCAAGCAGCGGGAGGGCCTGCGTACATACAAGGTTCAGAAGGCTCCTAACCGCAACGAAAGGCAAAAAATGGTGGGAAGACGCGAGCCCGGAAGCTGTACACCGAAATGCTGACGAAGCCGCATTGCCTGGTAATGGACGACGAAACCTACGTGAAAGCGGACTTTCGTCAGCTGTCGGGCCTGTTGTTCTTCTCCGCAGAGGACAAATTCAGCGTTCCGGAGGAGATTCGCAAGCAGAAACTATCCAAGTTTGCCAAAAAGTACATGGTGTGGCAAGCGATCTGCTCTTGCGGAAAGCGGAGCGCCTCCCTTCGTGATGACCGGCACGGTAAACGGGCAGGTTTACCTTAAGGAGTGCCTACAGAAGCGCTTACTACCACTATTGAAGCAGCACGAGGGCCCGACCATCTTCTGGCCGGATCTCGCTTCGTGCCACTATTCAAAGGACGTGTTGGAGTGGTACGAAGCCAACGGGGTCACCTTCGTGCCAAAGGAAATGAACCCGCCCAACGCGCCGGAGCTTCGCCCAATAGAGAAATATTGGGCGATTATGAAGCAGGCCCTCCGGAAGAACCCAAAAGTTGTCAAATCGGAGGCGGACTTCAAGAGAAAATGGATTTCTGTTCAAAAAAAAACTACAACCTGACGTTGTACAGAACCTTATGGACGGGGTAAAGAGGAAGGTGCGAGCATACGGACTTGGGCTCGAAGTATGAATAAAAAGAAAATGCCAAAAGTTGTTTAATAGTTTTTATTTTACTGTCTAAAATTTTCAAAAGGATCGGTCTACTGGGCGAATTTCTACAGCGTTTTTTCCGTGATGCAATTTGATGTGACACACCCTTTATTGGTCAAATTTCTATTAATGTGGGACAACCCTACAGACATACAAACATACATACGAACAGTTCAACCTAAATAAAACCGTTTAATAAAGTAATTTGCTATTTTGTGATTGCGGCCATCTTGGTTTTGGATTTTTCATGATCTACTGTGATCTACTATTCAAGCCATTTCATTTGATACCCATATTAATCGGGTTTTGAGAAAATATGCAGCCCGCCATTTGATAGTGGCAGCCATCATAGATTTGCATTTTTCATAAATACCCATTATTAATAGGGTTTTGACATAATATGTAGTCCACCATTTTGTAGTGGCTGCCATCTTGGATTTACATTTATCATAAATAATCTACTAGTCAAGCCCTTTCATTTGATACCTATATTGCTGGGGTTTTGAGAAAATATGTAGTCCACCATTTTGTAGTGGCAGCCATCTTGGATTTGCATTTTTCTTAAATAACCGTTCCCTTTCATTTGATACCCATATTGATGGGGGTTTGGAAAACCCATTTTGATCAGGTTTTGAGAAAATATGTGATCCGCCGTTTTGTAGCGGCCACCATCTTGGATTTTCAAGATCATGAAATACTCAGTTTTATAATGACTACAGAGATAAAGGTGTGTTCCAAATTTCAGATCAATCGGTCAACAGGAAGGGGGTCAAATTTTTATTAATGTGGGTCAGCACTACAGACAAACATGTTACAAACATACAAACAAACAAACAGATTACAGGGCAAGCTTAATAAAACCGTTTAAAAATGGATTTCTGTCTGTCTGTCTGTCTGTCTATCTGTCTGATTCTTATGGACTCGGAAACTACTGTGCTGATCGACATGGAAATTGGCATGTATGGGTTTTTGGGGTCGGAGAAGGTTCTTATGATTGTTCCAGAACCCTCCCCCTTTCGAAGGGCGAGCTGTCAAACAAATGAAACACAAATCTCTGCATTACTCGAGAATTAATCATGCAAATGAAACCAAATTAGTCATATGAAGGTTTTAGGGTGCAATAAATGTTTTTATGGTGTTAAGACATTCCACTCCCTTCTCTAAGGGAGGGGCTGTCATACTAATGAAACACAAATTTCTGCATTACTCGAAAACTAACCAAGCAAATGAAACCAAATGAGTCATATGGAGGGTTTAGGGTGCAATAAATGTGTCTATGGTGGTGAGACACTCACCTTCTCTCTAAAGGGGGGCTTCCATACAAATGAAACTCGAATTTCTGCATTACTCGAGAATTAATCAAGCAAATGAAACCGAATTTGGCATGTGAAGGTTTTAGAGGACACAAAACGTTTCTACGGTGAATAAACACTCCTCCCTTCTCTTTAAGAGAGGGGGGGGGGAGGCGGGGATTTACTGCCATAAAAATGAAGCATACCTTTCTGCATAATTTAAGAACTAATCAAGCAAACGGAACCAAATTTGGCATGTGGAGGTTTTAGGGAGCAATAAATGTTTTTATGGTAGTTTGACACTCCCTTCCCTTCTCTAAAGAGAGGGGGGGAGGTTGCTGAACAACTCGAGAACTAATCAAACAAATGGAATCAATCTTAGCATATAGCGGTTTTAGGGGTCGATAAACGTTTCTATGATAGTTCGACGCTCCTCTCCACTCTCTTAAGGGGGCTCCCATACAAATGAAACACAAATTTCTGCATAACTCGAGCACTAATCAAGCAAGTCGAGCAATACTTGGCATGTGAAGGTTTTAGGGGGCACGAAACGTTTATATGATAGTTCGACACACCTACCCCCTCTCTAAGGGCATGGGGGCTGCTGGACCCATGAATGTGCGCTTAGTAAGAAACCGTGGATGTGATAACGAAACATAAATTTTGGGCGAGACGAAGTTTGCCGGGTCAGCTAGTATATTATGCAAATGATATACAAGTATTAGGGAGTAGCGAATTTTATGTTATTTTGTGACTCATTTAATGTAATAAATCGGGATGCCAAAACATGTGCTAAAACTTAATTTTGGGCGTAGTTCTGGACTGCTTCGAAGGTGAGAAATGGAAAAATCTATAATTGAAGAGATAACTCACCGCTGATTCCACCAGCAATTGCCAAAAAATTACCTAGAAATCAAAGAAAAACAAAAACTATTTTATATTTCTCTCTGCAATTCACACAACGGATTTGAATTCCGGCGCGAGATGCGATGAGTCTCAACAGACCGAGAATAAAGTGGCACCACCACCACAAACGTAGATAATCATAGATAATAAAACAGAAGCACTCCATCTGTTCCGTAAGAGGGTGCCACGGAGGCACTTGCGTCCTCTGGTGGTCTGAAACGGAACAACGTGCCGCCTTTCCGCAGCGAAAAGGCTCCATAAAGCGCGTTACGTAAATCAAACATTCGCCCACGATATTTCGCTCTCAATACGCCCACTGCCATTCCGTACCCATTCGGTACACATCCCCAAAATCCCACCTAAGAAAACATCTTCACCAGAGAACCCACCGCGCGTCCCGATACGCAAGTCACATCCAGGCGAGGCGGAGATTGTTCGCTATAAAACGCTCACTGGTACGTGCTTTATTAAAAGGGGATTACCTTTTCAGCGAGTTAATTATTTCTGACTGAATCCGCGGCTGGATTGGTGGTCCAAGGAGGAATGAAGCGGCGCAATTTGTTATATCAAGTGCGCAAGAGTTTCACTCTGCAAGGAATCAATCAAATTTTGGTGTTCCCTCGAAACATGAAGCCAAGACACGAGGCAGCCTTTTCTGCGGTCAGCTGCAATACTTTTAACTCATTTGAACATCGAAATTCAACCGAAAACCCATCCCTAGCCCATCAAGCCTTCGAATCAACGACTGCAACGAGAACTACGACAGAGATAAGAATCGCGGAACTCATCATTTAATTATCTATTAATCACTCGTCCGCTGGGAGGCAAAATCACGGAAAAGTGACAACGAAAGCGCAAAGGATAGCACCCAAGCAGACTTCCTGGCGGCCCACTCATCCGTTGTGCGTGTGTATTCCTTTCTATTGAATATCGGCTTCCATTATTTCCGTCGTTCCATTCTTGTTGTGCTCCACCGTGGCTACTTCCTCTGAGGAATCAGTCCTTTAATTTATGTGTGTGTAGAATGACGAAGGAAAACGATCAGAGATATTATTTATTTTCATTGCTATGCTCATTCATTTCTAATCACATAGCCGATTCCGTCCTTTCTTTCATTCCTCTCGAAAGGATGCCCGTGTTCCGTCGCTTCCGACGATTTGGCCATCTCGTAGCGTAGAGATGGTATTCTCCCTTGATGTAAAAGGAGAACCGCGGCGGTTTTAGTGGTGGGATTCCGGTGTGAACCGAACCGTGCAGACTAAACAATAGGGCGGCGCGCAGGTCGGCAAAAAAGAGACAGAAAACAATCCAATCAATCATTTCAAGCATAAAAGAAATAGCTTCGGTTCGCAGATTCTTTTTTTTTCGGTTACTGTTGGATATTATGGTAAAAAAAGATGGCGAGCACTTGATAGCGATGGCGTTCCGAGGAACGATGTCATGCGTTGGCTCTTTCGAAAAACGACGATCGAAGTTTACACTAAAAACAGTACACAGTGTTATCATCGCGACGGGACGGAATGAATTATATGTCAATAAACATTTTTCTTCATCACAATCAATCAACATTTTTTGTTGAATAATCCACTACATTGGCTCTATCCTCTCAATTGTGTCTCATATCAGCGATTATGATTGATGTCACTCGCGTCTAGTGAACTGAAAAAAGCTTGTGGCTATGCGCATTCCACGCGCAATCTTTTAAGAAAGTTCCTAGTCGATAGTGAGCCAGAACACATATACATTCATTGCTAGGCAAAGTTCAATCACAGCGAACGATGAGTATGATATAGAGATTTACATACTCCAGCATTTCTTGGCTTATGTTGTTTATAGCTTTTTTAATGAATTAAAAACTTCTCAAAGAAAGTGAAAGAAAGATTCTTTCACTGGCACATATGCACAATAATCGAAATTCGGAGCAATCATTAGTTTGCAGATCGTCATATTTCTTTCGATGGGTAAACAATTGATTAACGCTACTAAGCACTAAGCGAAGAATAATGTCAAAATGTTTGATTGATGACGCTCTCTACACTGGTTGCCCATCTATACCTATACCAAGAATTCCACTGTAGAGATTGCGTATCGATATTATCATGTGTTTTGTTTTGTATATGTTCAACATCAGTTTTTTATTTTCAGTATCGTCAGCAAACATGCTCATGTCGTTGTCATTGAACACCTGTTCGATGTCATTGAAATAAAGCAAGTATGAGAACGGCCCCAAAAAATTTCCCTGAGACACACCCAGATTCTCACGTTCTGCCGATGGTTTACAGTCTTCATATTCTCTCATTCAGATAACTTCCAAACCACTTCAATACTAGTTAGAGAGCAATATTATTTTATCATTATTTTATCAAAACAACACTCATTTCCTCGATAATCTGTGTTCCGATTTCAAGAGCAACAAATGAGAAGCGTTCAAGAAGATTTTTTCCAGAACGTAAAAGTTCAACATCTAACAGTTTCCTGTTTTCCTTCAAATGCCCCAGTGTTACCAAATCACTCAGATATTTTCTGCAATTGTTTTATGCCTAGATGGTTTCTGAAAAGCATAAAACCATTTTAAAATATATTCTCTTGTATTATGTAATAAAATCCAGAACGAACACAATGTTTCCTACTACTAAAACTCATCCATTATTAAGGATGATATAAACAACAGCTATAAACAACAAACCTTAGAAACAAAATAAAAACTCCTAAATATAACGGCCAATAGCCTGGCAGCCCATTTGTGAACAACGGCACGTAGCAATATTGTTATGAATAGCGGCACATATTAATACGATTGTAAACACGAATGTTGGATTTAAAATTCGTCGGCGTTTTCGGTTCGACTTCAAAAATGCCTCGAAAATTCGAGATCATTTGATTATCCTAACTGGAAGAAACATAATGGAAGCGGAAGGTATAAGCAACGAATAAAGAATTATCCGAAATAAACGCTTCTATGTCGTTTGACATTTTGACCCGTTGTTGTGGTGCATTTGGACACGCTTATGGGCATTTTACCTCGCTTAGTTGAGAATGGTGCAATATGAATGCGTTTAGAATTTTCGTTCATGCTGTTGGTTAGCCGATTCGTAATCGTTCTTGCTCATGTCATTACAAAGAAAACGGGCGTGGCTACGTTAGGGATGTGAAGAAACGTTGAAATATGTAGTAAAAATATATGTTTCATCCTGGGCGTCTTGCCCGGGCTTCCCCTATTATGTTCACTTGCTTTTTTTCAGATAAGGGACTGTCCACATACCACATGATCAGAAAAGGCACGATTTTAGACACCTCCTACTCCACTTTGTTTTTCGAACATGTAATCACACAGTAATACACCACTTTTTACGAAAATCTGAGAACTACCATATCGGTTTGACATGGAATGGCTGAATATCTAGTAGTTCTCTTGTCCATGGTAACCTTGTTCACCATTATATTATCGATCACAGAATCTCGGTCTTTAATTAACCTTCCCAAACCATTCTCATGTGCATATGTGCAAGTGTTCATGTGCATATGTGCATCATGTGCAAGTGTTCGAGAACACCAGAAACCAGTGAAACGGTGAAAAGAGAACTTTACCGAAAACAACTGTTCAAATTGAAACGTGTGCTGCTCCAAATATGACTGGAATATCACAAAAATCATTAAAAAATGATTTTTCTTGATGACAATACCTTGTCACGCCGAACAAAATCAGCCAGGGAATCTGTTGAGCTACTCAGTCGTGATCATCTAGTGCATGCTTTGAATAAAATATTTTGTACCATTCAAAAATGATAAACGTGTATGTATAATCAAAGAAAATTCGGTTTCATATTTATACACTTGATAATCTCAGATCACATGATACCTCTGTAAAAAATGAAAGCAAGCTTATTTATTAGTAGAGGCGGTTGTTTTCAATACTGTCATTTTTGAATGACATTTTCCCGGGGATTATTTCTATTGCTCTTCATTTTCCCCCAAATTCCATTTACGTTGTCTTGATGGTTTTCCCGCTGAAATTCGAATCGAAACACCGCTTATAAAGGGTTTGTCACATCAAATTGCATCACGGAAAAAACGCTGTAGAAATATAATTTTAAAGAATTATATCTTCAGCTTTTCATTTCCTCGCTAACAACTTGATGGAGCTGGATGTGCTATTCATCACTCCTCAAGCATTGTTCTCGAAGTTTTTTTTTCTCTTCTCCCCAACGAGTTGGTGTTTTTTTCTCGTGTGTTCTGTGGTGAATTAGTGCCCAAAGTGCCCAAAGCAGCCAGAACCGAGGAAGCAGCGCCTCTGCAGTGGTCTGGATCGGCGTCTGTAGTGGATCAATAACCATAACGGCATCGTCAACACGTGGTTGACGCTCAGTTGAGTACAACAATAACTTCTGCTATTGTGTTGTCTCCGTAGCGCGTGACTTTTGTGTCTCCCTTAATAGGGTAACAGAGCGCATATCGGAACAACAAATTTATGTGATTATTTTTATTTTATTTAAGTTTTTTTTTTTTTACAAGTGAGATAAAAAAATTGTAAAGATAATAATCGTTCGTTCTAAGAATGGAGGAGGGTGGGGGTCTAGACATGGACATTTCAGACTCCCCCTCGCTTGCTCAAGCAGGGTGTAGTAAGTCCCTTAAACGGACTCCTATGCCCGAAGATTCTTCTTCTGGGGACGAGTCAACTCACACTACCAAGCCCCCCTCCAAAAAAAAGATTGCAAACCTTTCCCCTGATTCCTCCAATACTTCCACCCAATCATCGACATCCCTTCCCCCCTCTGATGTTACTGTCCCCACTCAAACCTTGTCCTCGAATTCCTCTCCTATTGTTTCCGCTCCCCGTGTCAGGGTTTATCCGGACGATGCGCCTGACGCTGGTCCTTGGGTTGTTTTTCTCCGGCCCAAACCTAATGGTAAAGCCTTGAGGGTCGTACAGATTATGACAGATCTGAAAAGATACACCTCTGTTTCGGAAATTTGCAAAGTAAGACCGAACAAACTGCGAGTTGTCGTGACTAACCGAAAGGACGCGAACGATATTGTTGCTGATAAGCATTTCATCCTCGAATATCGAGTTTTTATTCCCTCCCATAACGTAGAAATTGGGGGCGTTATATCTGAAACGGGTCTGACGTGCAAAACTATAGAAAGTATGGGAGTTGGCAGGTTCAAGAGGCTTCCTTCGATGGAAGTCAAAATCTTGGAATGTCGCCAACTTGGAAAAGTTACCCAGGAAGGAGTAGAAAAGAAATTTACGCCGTACGACTCGTTTCGAGTCACTTTTGCTGGTGCCGCCCTCCCTGACTACGTTATGGTGGACAAATTGAGGCTGCCGGTGCGACTCTTCGTGCCAAAGCCCATGACTTGCAACAAATGCAAGTCAGTTGGTCATACAGCAGCTTATTGCGCCAACAAGGAGCGCTGTGCCACATGCGGAGAGCAACATGAGGGGAAATCCTGCAGTGCGACTGAGCATAAGTGTCCATATTGCGGGGGATCCCCACACGTGCTCTCAGCTTGTGAAACTTACAAGAGTCGCTGGGATAAACAAAAGTGCTCTTTGAAGGAACGCTCGAAACGCACTTTCGCGGATATCTTAAAGGGCGCTTCCCCACTGGCTCAACAACAACCATTACCAACAAACAATGTCTTTGCTTCACTGCCAGTTGACGAATTGGAAGCGGATACAGCTAACGAGGGCACACCGTTTATTTTCAAAGGGAATTCCCGGCGCAAAAATGTGTCCACTCCCAAAGTTCAACGACAAGTCCCATCGGTGGTACCCCATGTTAGCTTGCCTAAAATATCGAGTGCAGCGGACAAGCAAAATCAGGTTCCTCCTGGCTTCCGTGGGAATAGTTCACCTTCGAACGACCCAGCACTCGAGGGGACATCAAAAACCCCAACTGTCCCTTTTTTTGCGTCCAGCTCAACTTCCCAATCGGGATTTATAAAGTTGACTGACCTTGTGGATCAAATCTTCACGTGTTTTAATGTATCCGATTCCATCAGAACCATTGTCATCTCAATGCTTCCAGTACTAAAGACAATTTTGCAACAATTGATGCAAACATGGCCCCTCCTTGCAATGATTATCTCTCTTGATGTCTAATTTGAATAGAGAGGTCGGAGATATCACTGTTTTACAGTGGAATTGTCGTAGTCTTATCCCTAAATTGGATGCATTCAAATTTTTAATTCATAAGTTCAATTGTGATGTTTTTGCTCTGTCCGAAACTTGGCTTTCTTCGCGAGATGATCTCTCTTTCCACGATTTTAATATTATACGCTTGGACCGTGTTGACAGATACGGAGGGGTGCTATTGGGGATCAATAAGTGCCACTCATTTTTCCGAATTGACCTTCCACCTATTGGAGGGATCGAAGCTGTTGCTTGTCATGCAAACATTAAAGGCAAAGACCTCTGTATTGTCAGCTTGTATTGGCCTCCGAGAGCTGCGGTTAGCCGCAAACAACTTGTTGACATGTGCTCACTCCTTCCTGAGCCACGATTGATCTTGGGAGACTTCAACTCTCACGGAACTGCCTGGGGGGAACAGTACGACGACAATCGTTCATTGTTGATATATGACCTTTGTAACAGCTTCAATATGACCGTTTTGAACACTGGGGAAACAACACGTGTGCCTAAACCTCCTGCTAACCCAAGTGCTCTTGACCTCTCGCTTTGCTCGAATTCACTATCGTTAGATTGCAAGTGGAATGTAATCCAGGATCCCAACGGTAGTGATCACTTGCCAATCAAAATTTCCATCACCATTGGGTCGAATTCTTCTGAATCTATAAACATGGCATATGACCTCACAAGACACATTGACTGGAAAAAATATGCGGACGCGATTGCTCTAGCCATCAATTCCAGAGATGGTTTACCTCCATTGGAGGAGTATAACTTCCTTTCTCGTTTGATCCATGACAGCGCGGTTCGCGCTCAAACGAAACCCATCCCAGGTTCCACCATTCACCGAAGGCCTCCCAATCCATGGTGGGATAGCCAATGTTCAAAGCTTTATGTAGAAAAATCGAATGCATTTAAAGCTTTTCGGAAACGAGGAACCATTGACAATTTTCAAACGTATTTAGACCTTGAAAATCAATTTAAAAACTTGATCAAAGGTAAAAAACGTGCTTATTGGCGAAATTTCGTGGGAGGTTTGTCACGAGAAACGTCAATGAAAAAATTATGGAAAGTGGCTCGAAACATGAGAAATCGCTCTTCATCGAATGAAAGCGAGGAACATTCACATCGATGGATTTTTAATTTTGCGCGAAAGGTTTGTCCCGATTTCGCTCCCGTGCAAAGAATTGTTCGAGATATACCACAAGATAGGTGCGATCTTGATTCCGAGTTTTCGATGGTAGAATTCTCTCTTGCTCTCCTTTCAAGTAACAATTCGGCTCCAGGATCGGATAGAATTAAGTTCAACTTGTTGAAAAACCTCCCCGATGTGGCCAAACATCGCTTGTTGAATTTATTCAATAAGTTTCTGGAGCATAATGTTGTTCCGGATGATTGGAGACAAGTACGAGTTATAGCTATTCAAAAACCCAGAAAACCCGCGTCCGACTTCAATTCGTACCGCCCAATAGCAATGCTGTCTTGTATACGAAAATTGTTGGAGAAAATGATCTTGTTTCGCCTTGATCGTTGGGTTGAAACGAATGCCTTACTCTCAGATACACAATATGGGTTCCGCAGGGGCAAGGGGACGAATGATTGTCTTGCGTTGCTTTCTTCAGAAATTCAAATGGCTTACGCCGAAAAAAAACAAATGGCTTCAGTATTCTTGGACATAAAGGGGGCCTTCGATTCTGTTTCAATAGAGGTTTTGTCAGACAAATTACACTCTCGGGGTCTGCCGCCTCTATTGAATAATATGTTATATAACTTGCTTTGTGAGAAACATTTGAACTTTTCTCACGGAGATTCGGCAGTAAGTCGGTTCTCTTACATGGGCCTCCCCCAGGGCTCATGTTTAAGCCCCCTTTTGTACAACTTCTATGTAAGCGACATCGACAATTGCCTTACACAAAATTGCAGCCTAAGACAACTTGCAGATGATGGAGTGGTGTCTGTCGTAGGATCAAACGAATCCGACCTGCAAGGACCCTTACAAGATACTTTGAACAATTTTTCAACCTGGGCCATTGGGCTAGGGATCGAATTCTCCACGGAGAAAACAGAGATGGTGGTTTTTTCTAGGAAGCATAGACCAGCAAAACCAAAGTTTCAACTTTTGGGTAAACCGATCACTCATGCTATGTCATTCAAGTATCTTGGGGTCTGGTTCGACTCCAAATGTACTTGGGGGGCCCATATTAGGTATCTGAGTAAAAAATGTCAACAAAGAATAAACTTTCTCCGTACAATTACCGGCACCTGGTGGGGAGCCCATCCCGAAGATCTTATAATGTTGTATCGAACAACTATTCTCTCAGTGATGGAGTATGGCAGTTTCTGTTTTCAATCAGCTGCCAAAACACACCTCATTAAACTCGAGCGAATTCAGTATCTTTGTCTCCGTATTGCGTTGGGATGTATGCCCTCAACGCATACCATGAGTCTCGAGGTTTTGGCAGGCCTACTCCCACTAAAAGATCGCTTCAATTTATTATCTCTTCGGTTCCTCATCCGGTGTAAGGTTATGAACCCATTGGTGATCGGGAATTTTGAGCAGCTGATCGAGCTAAATTTTCACTCCGGATTCATGAGTTCATATCATGAATTCATCTCCATGCAGGTTGATCCTTCTTCGTATATTCCCAACCGTGTTTGTTTTCCTGACTACATCAATTCCTCTGAGCATTTTGATCTGTCCATGAAACAGGATATCCATGGATATTCAGATTATCAACGATCGAGGATCGCTCCAACGATCTTCGATTCAAAGTATGGGGGTATCAATTGTGATAATATGTACTTTACTGATGGGTCCTCTATGAATGAGTCCACAGGATTTGGAGTGTTCAACGAAATTTTTAGCACCTCCCACAGTCTTCAGAATCCTTGCTCAGTGTATGTTGCTGAATTGGCAGCAATTCATTGGGCGCTGGACAGCGTCGCCTCACGACCTGTTGAACACTATTACATTGTAACGGATAGTCTTAGCTCTGTCGAAGCTATCCGTTCAGTGAGGCCGGAAAAGCACTCGCCGTACTTCCTTGAGAGAATACGAGAAATTTTGAGTGCTTTATCCAGACGCTGTTATGTCATTACCTTTGTCTGGGTCCCTTCACATTGCTCAATTCCGGGTAATGAGAGGGCTGACTCATTAGCAAAGGTAGGTGCGATTGAAGGCGACATTTACCAGCGTCAAATCGCCTTCAATGAATTTTTTTCCTTAGTCCGTAAAAATACCATCGCTAACTGGCAACGCAAATGGAACGAAGATGAATTGGGCCGGTGGTTTCACTCGATTATCCCTAAGGTTAGCCTCAAACCGTGGTTCAAAAGTCTGGACTTGAGTCGGGACTTTATTCGCACCTTCTCCCGACTCATGTCCAATCACTGTTCGTTAGATGCGCTTCTCTTTCGTTTCAATCTTTCCAGCAACAATCTCTGCGTCTGTGGTCAAGGTTATCACGACATCGAGCATGTTGTTTGGTCGTGCGAGATGTATCTTGTCGCCAGATCGAATTTAGAAAACTCCCTTCGGGCCCGAGGAAGACAGCCCAATGTGCCGGTGAGAGATGTGTTGGCTCGGTTAGACCTTGATTACATGACCCAAATATATGTTTTCCTTAAAGCTATCGATCTTCGTGTGTGATTGTACCTATGTCCTTATACCCTCCTTTTCATCCATTGCGAGCGATTGGCCCCCTTGGTATAAACAGTAAAATAAGTTGAAATGTAAATATACAATAGATTTAAGAATCGAGTGTGATCATCAACATTGTAACAATTCCCTTATATCCCATCCCTTTCCTGAAAGATGTCACCCTCTAAACCCGAGTAAACCGCGAGTAATCGGATTTCCACCTTACTAACCATAGTGTTAGGAAAATTATTTATGTATAGAGGGAGGGCCTGCGTACATACAAGGTTCAGAAGGCTCCTAACCGCGACGAAAGGCAACAGAAGCGCTTACTACCACTATTGAAGCAGTACGAGGGCCCGACCATCTCCTGGCCGGATCTCGCTTCGTGCCACTATTCAAAGGACGTGTTGGAGTGGTACGAAGCCAACGGGGTCACCTTCGTGCCAAAGGAAATGAACCCGCCCAACGCGCCGGAGCTTCGCCCAATAGAGAAATATTGGGCGATTATGAAGCAGGCCCTCCGGAAGAACCCAAAAGTTGTCAAATCGGAGGCGGACTTCAAGAGAAAATGGATTTCTGTTCAAAAAAAACTACAACCTGACGTTGTACAGAACCTTATGGACGGGGTAAAGAGGAAGGTGCGAGCATACGGGTTTGGGCTCGAAGTATGAATAAAAAGAAAATGCCAAAAGTTGTTTAATAGTTTTTATTTTACTGTCTAAAATTTTCAAAAGGATCGGTCTACTGGGCGAATTTCTACAGCGTTTTTTCCGTGATGCAATTTGATGTGACACACCCTTTACGCTTTATATAACTTACTTCATGTCCTTACCGTTTAAACACTCTAAACAATCATTCTTTCGACTTTATTATACGTGTTCTGAATAGAAATTTGAGGTATCTTGAGGAAAATGTGAGAACATTCGTTGTGATGTTATTTGATTATGATGCGATGTGATTTTTTCAATCTGTTAAGATAGCGTAGGATGAACGGACAGGGACAACAAATTTCACATAACAACACCTTCCATAATGAACGTTTAGCATAATAAAAGTCACATGCCTTCTTTCTTGTAAAAAACACTTTTCCGAAAAGCTCGTCGTGCCAAATATTTTAATCAAAAACAGTCCTTCTCCGTGCAATGCTACTTTTATAATAGCAATTTTGTTTCAGAACTACAAATCATGTACTAAGAAGCTCATAAAATCATGTACTTTAAATTCATAAAATCAAACTCATCTTAAAGGAAAAATTTATCTTAGATTGAAGTGTATTGTTGTTCTCATATATAGCACATAACGGTAAGAACTAAATAGTTCAAACTCATCAATTTAATTGTTGATTTCAAGCCTAATATGTAGTGTCTTTTTTCTTCAGGCATCAAGGGACAAAGCTTCTCGACAATGTTTACTTTCCTCGCCTGCTCAATTCCTCTTTCGGATAAATTACAGCTTAGTGTTGATTTAAGGGTAAATGTCGGTTTTGGTGAACAGGTGCACTCTTCTAAATGCTCCATCGAAACGCATCTTGCAACAAAACTCAAAACATCCTCGCGTAATCGGTATCTATTTAACATCGGATAATTTCGGATGGCATTATCTTATTTAAGACGGATGGTTTCAACTGCATTTTGAATTCGAATTCTGTCCATAATTATTACAATCGGGTTCTGATGATGCTTCCTCATGCTTCACTCAACGGCGGCATGCTGGAGAAAATAATTGGAAACAGATTCTCGCATACGTTGATGGATGAACGCCAATTGGTTGTGGAAACAGCGATTTAAATTTGCTGTTTCCACAACAAATTGGCGTTGGTTGCATGGCTTGAAAAAAACTGCAGTTTTTCAAAAATCAAACCGATGGCAATGGTTTTCCATCAACAATGCACATTTTGTACAGATCAGATTTTCGTAATGTACGCGTATGCTGATTTTTCATACAAATTCACAAAAACTCTCGTACTGAAAATTCTTCCCTCTGGCGCTTGCGTCACTTTGCGAGATTACGGCAGTGGAGGGCTCTATCAACTCTATCAATCTATTTCCGAACTTCAGAAAATGAAAAAAAATCCATTTTTTCAAATTTCCCCCTTACAATGAAACGTCTAAATCCACTGATATCTCGATTTTTTTGTGAAATTAACAAGGAAAGCAGAGAGAATAAACATCGATAGACATCTTATGTGATTATAGGAGAATATATAAATTCCTATTATTTCTATAATTACTATATCTATAATTAGTAGTAATACTCAAATTCACGTAATACGTTTCCAAGAAATTTTCAGTGAGATCCATGAAACTGAAGAAATTGATTTCAAAGCTCAATCAACTCCAATAACAATACGTTGCACCGAATCTCAATAATTTTTTTTAAAAAATGTGTAGGCTCATCTAAACGAGGATCGTTGGAAAGAAGCACCGCGTCGGTTTTCATACCGTCAGGTAGAGTGTGCTTGTGTATTACGGAGGTAGATTGAAGTGATAGTGCACCCACGGCCGACTGGTTAGCGTCTCACATTATCATGCCGGGTGTTCGGGTTCGATTCCCGTTCTGGTCGGGGGATTTTTCGTCAGAGAAATTTCCTTCGTGGTCACGCGTATTCTAGAGCTTGCCCCTCGGAATACATTCAAGGCGTGTTATTTGGCTAAAGAAATCTCAACTAAGTACACTGGAGTCGCTATTTACGCGGGGGATACGTGTCGCGTAAACAAAAACCGCGTAAAAGAAAACCGCGTAAGTTCCAAAATCGGCGTAAAAAAACGCGTAAATTCCAAAATCCGCGTAAAAATAAACTGGGTAATTTTTAAAATCCGTGTAAAAATCTAACAAACAGTGAATAAGTAGTTTAAAATGCAACCCATACTCTAACAACTGATTTCCTCAATTTTTTGCATGCTACAATCATGCTGTCTGTATCTTCTTTTAATTCTCAGTTACTAATCAGTGATACAATACAAACTTTTTTCGTGAAATGTCACATCAATTAGCATATTCAATTTTTATGCGGTTAACGCGAGCCGCGTTGGAAAAACCGCGTGAATTTCGAAATCCGCGTAAAAAAAACGCGTAAATTCCAAAACCCGCGTAAAATAAAACCGTGTATAAAAAAACCGCGTAAAAAGCGACTTCAGTGTATTAATAAATGACGCTAGTTAATGCATACGTTGAGACGGCAAAAGTTCTATAGGGTACGTCAAAGCCATTCAAGAAGATTGAAGTTGTGGTGGCGGAACAAATACATAATCGCCTGTAATCGCAGTGTGGGTCAGCTTGATTTTGATGTTTTAACAGAAGCACATACATATTCAGTGCGGTGCGTGCATTGACAAATTGCGACATATGTTCAGCTTGTTTGATAATCTCGAGAAGACAAGATGATTCATTAATCAACCATATTGAGCTGCTTTCACAAAACCGTGTGAATCATTGGTCAATAGCGATTTTCGTGGTTACCACAACTTTCTATTCAAGAGTTATTTGTATAGTTTTGATGCATTCATAAGTTACAAGAAGCGAACTGAATTTTATAATTTTCGTTGCCACAGGAGAGCTTGTGTTAGTTCAGGAGTGTATTCGGTCTTATTTGGGGACTTTTTTCGGTCGACCATTCAATTTTCATGAATTCTACTATTGTTTCCGGGTCAAAAGGGCTGTCAAAGTACAGCATATTTGAAGCTAGATGCATTTTCCAGCGGAGAAAACTGAACGTAAACATTTGTTGTATAAAAAGTTTATACAACATTGCTTCGACAACTCGCAAGCAGATCGGTCGAACCTATATTTGATCCGATACAGGTGTTTTTTTTTACATCCGTTTCTAGTGTGTATTTTTTCATCTGGTGCGCTGCGAGCGAGTAAAGCTCATAAAAAGTGGTGCGCTATCGAGCAGTGTTTGGATTTCGATCAAAATCAAATGATACACAATGTGTCATGCAAGTAAACTCTCACGAACATATAACCAAATATGAGAGGATCATTCAGATACTTGTATGAATGTCAGCAATCACTTTTGTAACATTTAGTGATTAAACTAAGAGAGGAACGAAGACTGTTGTTTGCATATTCGAGTTGTATCAAACATGGCACACTATTTTCGAAGCCTGCATACAAGTTTGAACCGCATATATCGTCTCATTTTACTATAGCGAAACCCACTGCACAGACAAGTGTAAAGCAATAAATGATACAAGAAAAATTACGTCATCATTACGTCACCATTTGCGGAGAGCAGCGAATGGGAAAAGAGATAAAACGCGAGAGTTTTTGCTTCTCACTGGAGCGGTGTTGCTAGTAAAACTATGCGGTCTATATGAATATACACATTTCAAGGGATAGCGGCGTTAAAAATGGAAAATATAATCTGACTACCCTTCCCTTAGCCTCTATCGAGCTAAATAATCATATAGTTTGCACTCTCCGAGACTTAAAAATCAGGATCTGCTACATTAGCTGAATATGAATCTTTCGCTTTGCGTTGTCCGTATGATCCTGCTGTTTCATGATGCATGGAGAGGTCGGTATGCATATGTTAGAGGCAAAGAAGAAAATAAGCTTTCTGCACTGAAAGCGTATATGATAGCTTTGCTTGCATGCTGGTGTGCAATGAAGTGCGAGCCGATGCAGAGTTGTCTCGTTCTCTTTTGTGTCGTGATTTGCAGCACATAACAATAATAGAATACCGCTGGGGGAAATGTTTCCTGAAAGATCATATTTGAACGAACGAAAGCGATTTTTTCAATGAGTGGATCATTTGGCAAGCACTGCTATCGAGACAATCCGGCAGCAAGTCACATCATCACACACGCTACACAGCAGCGGGGCAAGTAAAAGTTTATTTTCCTCTTACCTCTTCCATCATTCTGTATAGCTTCTGTGCTCGATTTATACCATTATTTATCATTGTGTTTATCATATCGGCAAGCGTTGGCATTAGGGGTGTTCATTTCTTACATCACCGTTGAACTTTTATTGGAACTTTTTTCATTTTCAAATTACACATAATAACAAAAATTGAAATAAATAAAATTTTCAACAATAACTAATATAGAAATATAATTTCTTTCACTAATTTATATTTTCCAAATTATTATATTCAGTTCATATCGAACAGTTGTCTACTTCTTCGTTTTTATTAATATGGCAGAGGGCGGGGAGGATCCCCCACCCACGCCAAAGAATATATCAGATAATGAACCTCCTCCTGAAGAGCAGGAGGATGAAACAGAAGATGAGGAGGAAAATTCTGTATACGAAATAGAAAGCTCTGAAGATGAGGAAAAAGACGAGAAGCAGGATTTTCGTCTAAAAGAATACCCTGATGGCGCCAAAGGCCCATTTATCGTATACTTTAGACGAAAATCCAAACCTCTTAACGTCATTCGCATCTCAAAAGAGTTGACACAGAAATTTTCCGACGTTACCGAGATTACTCGGATGGGGCCAGACAAATTACGAGTTGTCGTCTCCAGCAGAACCCAAGCGAATGAAATAACGCGCTGTGATCTCTTTGCGATCGAGTATCGCGTATACGTACCCTGTTGCAACGTTGAAATAGACGGTGTAATAAACGAAAAGGGTTTGACTCGCTTCAAGTCGCTTCAAGAACCCTTCACTTAAAAGTGTGAAGATTCTTGCATGCGATCGACTGAAATCTGTGTCACTTAAAAATGACAAAAGAGTTCTCAATCGGACAAACTCTTTTCGTGTGACATTTGAGGGTTCCGCCCTTCCAAACTACGTTGCAATAGGTGCACTTCGTTTACCTGTTCGGTTGTTTGTACCCCGGGTAATGAAATGCAACAAATGTATGCAACTCGGTCACACGGCCGCCTATTGTTGCAACAAAAAACGTTGCGCAGATTGTGGAGAGAGCCATGATGAGAATCCTTGTCCGAAAGAGCGCAAGTGTCTTCATTGCGGCGGGACTCCTCATGATCTTACTCAATGCCCGGTGTACATACAACGAGGGGAAAAAATCAAGCGTTCCTTAAAAGAACGTTCCAAGCGGACTTATGCAGAAATGCTTAAGAGTCCCGTTCCAACGACTCAGGACAATCCCTACTCCATTCTGCAGAACGACGAGCCTGTTGCTGACGCTCCCAATGCAGGAAGTTCCGGTACATCGCAGGGTGCCATCAGGAAAAGAAAAATTACTTCTTTTCCATCACTCCCCAGAAAGGAAACCGAAACTTCCCAAGTTGGAATGAAAACTCGAATCGAACGTGCTGAGAATAGACCGAAGCAAGTACCTCCTGGTTTAAACGGTTCTTCTACGCACCAGGGGTCCTCAGCACTTCCCGGAGCAGCACCCAACACGTCTGCTCCTTTTTCGCGGTCGAGGCAACAGCCACAATCTGGCTTGCTTGCGCTTTCTGACCTGGTGGACAACATTTTAAATGCTTTAAATATAAATGACCCTCTTAAAAGCATAGTATTATGTTGGCTTCCGATTGTGAGAACATTTTTGAAAGAAAAATGTGGTTTTTTGGCAGCGTTCATTTCCCTCGATGCCTGATTCAGGGCAAGAGGTCAAGGATTTGACCACTGTACTACAGTGGAATTGCAGAAGCATCATTCCTAAACTAGATCAGTTTGAATTTTTAGTTCACAGCTCTAACTGTGATGTATTTTCTCTCTGTGAAACATGGCTTTCTTCAGCCGATGAGCTGAATTTCCACGATTTCAACATTATTCGCCTCGATCGAAATGACTCGTTTGGTGGCGTACTATTGGGGATCAAAAAATGTCACTCCTTCTATAGAGTCACTCCCCCATCGATAACAGGCATTGAAGTTGTCGCTTGCCAGACACAAATCAATGGCAAAGACCTCTGCATTGCCTCGATATATATTCCTCCAAGAACTATGGTTGGCCGCCATCAGTTTTTTGATATCATCGAGGCACTGCCGGAGCCGCGGCTAATCTTAGGTGACCTCAACTCCCATGGAACAGCATGGGGTTCACTCTACGATGACAACCGTGCCACTTTGATTTATGATCTGTGCGACAACTTCAAATTGACAGTTTTGAATACTGGGGAAGCAACCAGAATAGCCAACCCTCCTGCACGGGCAATCATGCTAGACATATCTCTATGCTCTTCTTCGTTATCCCTGGATTGCATGTGGAAGGTAATCCAAGATCCCCACGGTAGTGATCACCTACCAATAATTTTATCGATCGCTAATGAATCAAGCTTTCGTGAGTCAGTCAATATTTCGTATGACCTCACGAAGAATATTGACTGGAGAACATTTGCGGAAATAATATCTGAAGCAATTGTTTCAATGCATGAACTTCCTCCACTCGAAGAGTATAACTTTATATCGAGTTTGATTTACGAAAGCGCACTTCAAGCTCAAAAGAAACGTGTACCGGCTACCACTTTCCGACGTCGTCCTCCATCACTTTGGTGGGACAAGGAATGTTCAAAGGTCTACCTTGAAAAATCATCCGCTTTCAAAAAATTCAGGAAAACTGGATTAGTGGAATGGTTTCTAAAGTACCAAGCTCTAGAAGCCAAACTAAAAGGTTTGATTAAAGCAAAAAAGCGTGGATATTGGCGGAAGTTCGTCAATGGTTTGTCAAGGGAGACCGCTATGAGCACTCTTTGGAATACGGCTAGGAAAATGCGTGGCTGGAACCATACAAACGAAAGTGAGGAATACACTGACCGTTGGATTTTTAACTTTGCAAGGAAGGTTTGCCCCGACACCGCTCCTGCACAATACGTCGTACGCGACATTCCACTTCAAAGCGATTATGAGAATTTTTCGATGGTGGAATTCTCAATTGCCCTTCTCTCATGTAACAATTCAGCTCCGGGGTCGGACAAGATTAAATTCAACTTGTTGAAGAATCTTCCCGACTTGGCAAAACAGCGTTTGCTGAACTTGTTCAACAAGTTTCTGGAGCTGAATATTGTCCCACATGACTGGAGGCAAGTGAGAGTGATAGCCATACGGAAACCCAACAAGCCGGCTTGCGATCACAACTCGTATAGGCCGATTGCAATGTTATCCTGTATTCGCAAATTGTTAGAGAAAATGATTCTACTTCGTTTGGACAAGTGGGGTGAAGCGAACAATTTGCTGTCAAATACGCAGTTTGGCTTCCGCCGAGGTAAAGGGACGAACGATTGGCTGGCGCTGCTATCTTCTGAAATCCAAATCGCATTTGCTCGCAAAGAACAAATGGCTTCCGTTTTCCTCGATATCAAAGGGGCATTTGATTCAGTTTCCATGGAAATTCTCTCAGAGAAACTTCATAATCGTGGACTTTCACCAATTCTCAATAATTTCCTGTACAATTTACTGTCAGAAAAGCACATGTTTTTCAATCATGGCAGCTTGAAATCTTCTCGATACAGTTTTATGGGCCTACCACAAGGCTCCTGCCTAAGCCTCCTCTTGTACAGTTTTTACGTCAATGATATGGATGATTGTCTAACTAGAGACTGCACGTTGAGACAACTTGCAGACGATGGAGTTATTTCCATCACGGGTACTAATCCCGTCGTTCTGCAAAAGTCGTTGCAAGATACCATGAACAATCTGTTCACGTGGGCCCTCAAGCTGGGTATCGAATTCTCGACGGAGAAAACTGAAATGGTCGTTTTTTCTAGGAAGCACGAACCCGCCCAATTCCAGCTTCACCTATCCGGCAAAACGATCCAACACTCTATGTTTTTCAAATATATGTGTGGGTGTATATTTTGATTCTAAGTGTACCTGGGGGAGACACATTGCGTATTTGAAACAGAAATGCCAGCAAAGAATCAATTTTCTACAAACAATTACCGGAACATGGTGGGTGCCCATCCAGGAGACCTCATTCAGATGTACAAAACAACGATATTATCAGTGTTAGAATATGGCAGTTTTTGCTTCCGATCAGCTACCAGGATTCATATTCTCAAGCTGGAGAGAATACAATATCGTTGCTTGCGTATAGCCATGGGGTGTTTGCATTCGACACATACGATGAGTCTCGAAGTTTTGGCAGGAGTACCCCCGCTTACTCTTCGGTTCACAGAATTATCCTACAGATTTCTCGTCCGTTGCAAGATCATGAATCCATTGGTGATTGATAACTTCGAAAATCAACTCCAACTGACTCCTCAGTCAAGTTTTATGTCTTCATACCATGAGTACCTTACCCACGACGTGCACCCTTCACCAGGCATCTCCAACCAAGTTTGCTTCCCATACTTCTGCAATTCCTCTGTCATTTTTGATCTGTCCATGCGACAAAAAATCCATGGAATCCCAGATCACCTACGCTCCGATTCTATTCCGCCGATATTTTCGGCAGAATATGGGGAAGTTGGATCTGATAAAATGTTCTTTACTAACGGTTCATTCATAAACGGGTCCACTGGCTTCGGCATCTTCAATGAAAATTCCAGTGCCTCTTTCAAACTCAAAGATCCTTGTTCCGTGTATGTCGCTGAACTGGGTGCGATATATTACGCATTAGGGATCATTGAAACATTGCACATCGACCATTATTTTATTTTTTTCAGACAGTCTCAGCTCAATAGAGGCAATCCGCTCAATGAAAGTTGATAAATGCTCATCTTATTTCCTAACAAGAATAAGACAACTATTGAGTGTTTTGGTCGAAAAATTATTCAAGATTACCTTAGCATGGGTTCCCTCTCATTGCTCGATTCCGGGGAATGAGAAAGCGGACTCGCTAGCTAAGGTGGGCGCTTCAGAAGGCACACTTTTTGAAAGGCAAATTGCTTATAATGAATTTTTCCACATTCCTCGTCAGTACACGCTCGTAAGTTGGCAGCGCATGTGGAGTGGAGACGAGTTCGGTCGTTGGTTACACACAATTATCCCTAAGGTCTCGACGAGTGCATGGTTCAAGGGGTTGAATGTAGGTCGTGATTTCATTCGCGTGATATCTCGGCTTATGTCCAATCACTACAACCTAAACGCGCATCTCTATCGCATTGGGCTCGCAGCAAACAATCTTTGTGATTGTGGCGATGGCTACCACGACATCGAGCATATTGTCTGGTCGTGTATCCGGTTCCATGCTGCTCGCTCTCAGCTCTCTAGAGCACTGAGAGCACAAGGCAAACAATCGGATATCCCAGTCCGGGATATCTTAGGTAGCCGTGATCCTGATCTTCTGCTTCATCTATACCTGTTCCTCAGAAACGCCGATGTCAACGTTTAATGATGTTTCCTTCGTTGTGTCCCCGTTTCATATCCCTCCTATCCAAACGATAAACTTTTACTTAGTCGCGGCAATACATACACACACTCTTTACAGATACACGGGCCAAAGGTTGTGCAGTCCACTGATCATTCAACAAGAGCCAAAGGTTGTACTACTCATGACAACTCTACACGAACTGATGATTGCGCCGGCTAGTGACCATTCTATCCTGGATTCCTCGAGTCGAGAAAGACGCACCACGCTAGATATGGGGTACAGACTAGGGGGGCGTTGCTGATTAATGGTCAGCTGCATCCCAATAGGAGGTATCCCGTGTCGGGCACACGTACAGAGCATCGAAGACTGCAACATACCAATTATGAGAACACTTGTAATACTAACCTCGAGCCAACCGCGAGTAATCGGTTACATATTACTAACATAGTTGTAAGCAAACATTGTCGAAATATTGAACTCCCGGCCCCGTTAGGCTGACGCCATATGAGCCTTGATAAAAATATATATTTTGGATAAAAAAAAAAAAAAAAGTTTATTTTTAAATTTTTATGTTTGTACGCATCGACAATAATTTCGTAGCCCTACGTTAACATTCATTTCTTGAACACCCCCCTAATTCTAATTATTTTTATTCTACCCCCTTGTATTCATTCATCCAAACATTGAACATGAGTCGATTCACCACTATGGATGATAGAAAAGACGTAAATAATTGAAATGAAGTTTGCGATTGCATCATATCAGTATGGTGTAAAAGTTTAAAGAAACTTCATAAGAAAATAGACTTTCAATTTTCCAAGCAAACTCGATCAGCGACATCGCGAACGAACAAGTTTATATACTCGTATGACTTTATTTAACTATTCTCAACATCTATAGTTCGATCGGAAAAGTGCAGTATCTGCTGTAATCAGCAGTGCAGCGATGTTTGAATTAGCTGCAATATAAAGTTACGGGTATAGAAAATTTCCGTAGAAAATATTCTCATCCTTTCTAGTTCAATGAATGAAACATAGTGGGAGAAGTATCAATAACATTCTTCCGGAGAGAATTGACTGAAATGCTTCGATTGTTTCAACTAACTCTTGATTGATTGGTCCGACACAACCCAGCGATTGATACGCATGTAACGTGCCACAAAGAAAGGGTTCACATACAATTGCGTCCACAGGATGAAGTAATCACGCGAATATATTTGGCATTAAATCCTCCTTGCAGTAGGTTTATTGAATTTTAATTCATAAATATTCATTCACAGCATGAGCCATTCAAACAGAAGCGATTAATTCAGTTCTGAATCCATTATTGTTTGTCCGATCGCTATTTCATCTACAAGGTCTACACCCCAACTTTTAGTCGTATCCCACGACATGCGCTGATGATGATCAGTCTGTAACAAATCCGGAGTAGAAATTTCTCTCCGATTTCCAAAAAAGTCACATTCTGAATCTAGCCATGTTTTCCTCTACTCCATCGGAGTAACATCGGAAAGTCATTCCAGGAAATGACCCAGGCAGAAGTATTGTAATTACACTCTCATTTTGTGCCATACGTTTATTCGTCGTTCGACAATCAGACTAGCCTCACACATCAGTCCAACATGTTAGATTAAAACTCAGCGACCCGAGCTATCGATACCGCAACATAAACAAAACCTCTCTGAAATTTACATTCAACCGAAAGGGTGAATCGATTGTTATTAGGCTCCGAATTGGAGCGAATCTGAACGTTTCCGATTGGGACTTTGTGAGATGTCAAAGGGGAACATGTATACCTATGTATATCCATTGATATCCTTTGATACCATCGCTCGCAACCCCACTCTCTGTTCAAGTTTCATGTTGAAATGATTGACAGGAAACGTTTCGAGATTTGTAGCGGAACTGATTGCTGCGGGAGAACTCACTCTCTTGAATGCAGGAGTGTGCCAAAAACCGGATGTTTCATCAAAGACCCACTTAGAAACGAGAAACATGTTGTTGGAGCGGAATTACTATCCTTCTCGTGATAGCGGAAAAGTCACCGACTATTCGGAGCAATTCCGGAAGCGAAAAACTTCAACGTTATCCTCTATTAGTGTACCATTTTTCCAATTACCAAATTTCGGAGGGGATAATCGACTGATTTGGATCAGCGTTGGAAGCTTTGAACGTGTTATTGGAAAATATCTGAATCGGAAGGAATTGGAGGTTTCGCGTCAAGCAACAGCGATAAAACTCTCTCTCACTATTGTATCGTCCTGTTTGGTATGCACAGTCATGCCGCAATATTGTATACCACCAATGATATTATTCAAATTGCGCAACGTTCGATTTCGTCGCGTGACGGATTGAATTTCAATTGATGGATAATCGAACGGGAGAGTGTGCAAAAAAGAGGGTTTGGCCAGTGCCAGAGATTGGAATTTCCATGGAATGAGCTGAATTTCCACCCATGGAGTGAACTGAAGAAATATTAAACGGTTGAAGGAATATTTATCATCATGGGAAGGCAGAAAGATTTTTTTCCAATAAATATTCATTATGTGTATTTTTTTTTTTGTTTTTTATTCATATTTAAAAAAAATTGCCAAACCAATATAGTAGTGGTTCTCAGATTCCCGTGAAAATTGGTAGTTTTGTTCCTTATCGCAAAATATTAGATCCGTATTTTTCATAATTTGTTCATTAGGGTGCATTTCAGGGTGGTCCGAAAAAATAATTTCTCCTCTTTTCTTCCAAAAATGATTTTCTTTCAAAAATTCATAACTGAAGGAGAATGAATGCTTTATGAACATACAAAATGACAATTTCCTTAACCCATTAACGACCAAGCCGTAAAAATTTTTTTTGATGAAATCCATTGGTGTAATTTTGATTATTGACGCTGAAGAAACCCCGATATTCAAGAATTATTTTTCCCATCTTCCATTCTCCGTGGAATGACTATTCGAACAATCGAACATTGACCGAACCCGCACTTTTTTTGCAAATTCAAACTAAAGCGAACTAAAAGCTGACACAGTAATCATAACATAACGATAACTGAACCTGTACTGTTCTTGGCCTAGTTAAAAAGCAGAATTTTATAAACAATTTACGCCATATTCAATTTGAAGACTTGCTGAGAGGGCATTCGAATGTAATTTGAGATGTTATAAAAATTGAGATTATTTTCGCATGACAAAAACAATGATTAAATTACAAAAAAAAATAATTTCCCCAAATTATATACCATACCTGTTGTCGCACCCAATGCATAACTTCCAGCGGAAACCTTTTGTTTATAGAATTCTACGAGTAACGCGAGTCAAACAATTCATTGAAGTTCCCCTCGATTTGTTTTGACGTTTTACATGGCGGTTTATATTTATTATTTGTTAGATTTTCCTGTTTTAACTTGTGTTGTGTTTGTTTATATGACCAATTAAAAGTCTCAATCGCCTCTAATACGACACTGAACGATGCTTTGGCATGTCCAATTAGAGCCAAATCTCGGTACATCCATTTTCTAATGACTTTTTGACACAGTCAACGTTGATAGACCGCGACCTAAAATTTGAACAAACAGTATATATAGGGTAACTCGTCAAATGCTAGGCATGTTCATATATTTGTGATTTCTTCGTGATAACACATGAAATTACTGAAAACTCCCCAGCATCATTCTATAGCAACCATTAAGCGTCATTTCTTGTTATATTTATTATGCTTGCATTGTTCAAAAAAACATATTTTTTCAGCGGTGTTCTGTAACCTTAAATGTTGAACACATATCCATCTAGAGATGGGCAAACCGTTCACGAACGGTACGAAAGAACTAGTTCGCCGAAAAAAGTGAACGAACGGTCGTTCTTTTTCAAAGAACGATAGTTCTCCCCACGAACTGATTGCGAGCGAACGGTTTGTGAACGAACTGTTTCCGTAAGAACGGTTTGTGAACGAACTGATTCCGTAAGAACGGTTTCAGAGTGAACTGTTCGAGAGTGAACTGTAGGAGAAAGTATGGGAAAGAACTGATTGAGAGTGAACGAAGTGTTTGCGGGCAAATTGTTTGCGAACGAACGAGTGCAGCTGAACTGATTTGCGCTGGATGGAATGGATAAATATAACGAGAACGCTTGTAAGGAAAATAAAATGATTTGTCATTCATGAGCAAAATACATGTAACGCAGGGTTTATTTTGTAAATGTATTCTCAATTTTGGGTTAAATATTAAATTAGATTTTCGTAGTTTCAAAAGCAAAACATCATATACATATCATATACTTTCTGATTATCAGAAAAAAATCTGGGGGAAGCTGGGGCGATTCATGGATTAGGTAAACATAAAATTTTATAGTGAGGGCATGTTGAGAAAAAAGTTTTTTCGTTGCTCTCAATTCATTGTTTGCCCTATTGCGTATACGTGTTATCGTGATTGTTTGTATGATTGATTGTTAGTCAAAATCGCTGCTGATTTTTCTCCCTGAATGAACATTATGAAATATGATCTTACATGGAACCTGCGTGTTGTCCAAAAAAAGAATATGAAAAATTGTACATATTTTGTGCGCATCAAATTATTATATAAACTTTTGTCGAACGATAAACATATTTTCACATAAAGTTTGCGACTTTTAATGAAGCAGCTTATCTTTCCCTACTAACTTTCAAAAATATAAATCCCATACGTACACTGTCCAATCCAACGATATCAAATAATAGCTGTCTATTGATGTTGAGTTCCAGCCAACATTCTATGTTGTTCTTAATATCGCTGAACGAAAGAGCGAAAGAACGGTTCAAAAGAACTGATTCACTCAGATGAACGGTTAGCGAGTGAACCGTTCATCAAAGTGAACTGTTTTGCCCATCTCTGTATCCATCCATTCAACCAAATGTTGAACGATCCTCGCTAGATGTTGAACCGTCAACAACATTCGTTCGAGAGACCAAGACGCATAGAAGTATATCCTGAGGTGGGCCAATAAGTGAAAACCACTCTGTAGTTATTTCGAAAGTATGCTGTGTTTTGTTTGTAAACAAAACACAATCCGTTTGTGCGAAACCTTGCTTGTGATCAGCCTGTCTCTTTCACGCTTCAGATTAATAATTTCCCTCCTGCTTTGTTCCGTACTGTTTTCATATACCGCTCTCCTAACCTGCTTAGTGACAAAACGGCCTCACCTAGTATCATATGATCGTCTTGCGTGAGAAAACCGGTAATGTAAATAAACCCAATGACGAAAGCAGGGATGCCAGATATAGGTAAATTGAAAATCATTTTGTTTTATTATTTTCTTCGAAGTTTTTCAAGGTGCAAGAATTTCCAAGTAATATGTAAGAAAATAAAAAAAGGGTATAGTCGCATATTCAAAATTATAAAAAGGTAAAATTGAGTATGGTCATATGTATTAGATTGTTTACGAAAGTGGACATTTCAGTTACATCGGATTGTTGTCTTTGGTATATTTTTTCATTTGTTGATTTGCACACTAGAATACACCAAAGTAATTGAATTTGAACTGCAGTTTTATTAACACTTGCACATTTTTGAACAAAAACGTTATATCATGTTCTTGAAAAATTTCTGGCTCCCCTTCTAATGGAAAAGACAATTTGACAATACATAGGAAACACAAATTTCTGCATAACTTGAGAGCTAATCCAGCAAATAGAGCCAAATTAGGCAAGTGGAAGTTTAAGGGGGCAACAAATGTTTCTATGGTGATTTGACACTCCTCCCTTCTCATTGAGGGGGGGGGGGGCTGGATCGCCAAATGTTTTGTGTAATGTGTCAAAAATGTGTAAGCGCAAAACTCGAGGAATGAATCGTCCTATTTGAGATGCCTTCACTTTATTATATTTTCAATATCAAGCATTTATTCCATGTAACGGAGAAACATGTTATTTGCAAGTGGATCAAGAGTATTGAGCTGGAATGGCTGGGTTGGATGAACAGAGAGTCACAGTTGACGAATATGCTGCAGATATCTTCGCACATAATTGGAACCGCTAAACTCACGTTTCCTAGAGGCGGTAGCATTTTTCAATTTAAAGCAAATGTGACATTTTTTGTCCAATGCAAATTTAAGTATTTTTTTGCGTACGTGCCCTTTTAAATCTCCGGAACAGAGTCTCGCACTCTTGAAACGTAAAATTGGCACATGAATAATTCACTCGTGCATAAAATGCAAAACAATATGTTAAAATAAACATTGTTATATTGCTACAAAGTCCCAGCTCGGCAAATAAAATAGACCGTTCCGCGCGTCCGCCCGCCAAGGAATTCCACATTATCCACAGAGGTAATCCAGGTAAATAACATGTGGCCACCTCGTAAATGGTGCCGGGAATAAAAACATTCCTGCCAAGCAAAACGGCAGCGTGAACGAACCATCTCCGGTGTTTCGCACTCGATAAAACTGTTGATTATCCGGCATTGTTGCACCTCACTCAGTTACGATGGTACACTGACTGACTGGCTTGCACCGGTCCTGTGGAACACCAACTCGCCCATTGCGGGGGTGTATGTTTTACCTTCAATACAAAGTGCTAACTACATTCTCTTTCCGATACTCCAAAGTCTGAAGCCTATATCCGGTTCCGAGCCTTCCATTCCCATCTGGCGTTGCTGTCGGAAACGGGGCGGGGACTTAGTGGAAATCGTGTTATAAAACTGCACTGCTTTTCATTTGCACTGACTGTGTGGTGTGACTCTCGCTGGGACCATCGTCATTGAAGCCATCCAGCGGGGCTGGGAATCGTTACGATGCTCAGGCCAAATGTGGCGAAAAAAATTCCTCATGTAGAATTGTGACGAGAAGACACAGGGCCGTTGAAAAGACTTTATCAACCGGATACAACGTGCCATTTGCTTACATCATATACCACATACATTCGTACATAAATGCTAAGAAGCAATGAGAGACAGTTGTTCATGTATGCCGATCCCAACTGTATGCCAGGCGGTGTAAAGAAATCGGGCAAAGCCTCTGGAATGGGGGAGCTGCTTCCTACATATCGGAAATGGATTCTCCGTCCTCTCCTGCTTCTCCGTTTTGCCTATTCCGATTGTCGTTGTGGGAAACGAGCGAGCGTCTTTGGATAGCATATGTCACCAGTTGTGCTCCATGGTGGGAATCAAGCGGATTTCCCCCACAGTGGAAACTACATACGCTCTGTTCACCTCTGTTTTTTTTGTCCGTCGCGGAAAACATTTCTCCTGTTTCTCCGTGGTTTCAATTTGTTTTTTTTTGCTGTATGTGCATGGGCTTCTGTTTTCTGTCGTATGTGTGTATCAGTCGACCCGACAAAGTGAATAACATGGTTGGAAAATTGAAATACAGTTGGTGGGATATCCGAGCGATGTCACATAATGCCGTGACTTTTGCTGTCATGCTCCAGGAAGCTCATCAACGTAATGCGCAATTAGCTCTAATAGAGTAATTCCAAATGAAATCGACAAATGACAAACATGAGTATTTTTGATTCGAATGAAAGTGTGTATTCCGTTTGGGTTAGAGGAAATATGAGTTTTCCACAGCAATTGGGAATTTTTTGACTCAAGCGTAACTTTTGAAAAGGGCGTATCGATTTTAGTAAGAGAAATCTTTGATAATTTATGTCTCAAAAAATATGAGTCGTACCGAAATAGTGTGTTAGAAAGAGTTACAGAGTATTGTTGGCTTAATTTGAATAAAATATACACTGAGAAGAAAAAAATAGTACTCTTTTTTTTATTTACAAAATAAAATTTTAATTAGCGATATCAAAAAATATGTATTTTTTTGTATTTTTTTCAATTTTTCATATAAAATAGAAGTCATGTAGAAAATTTAAAAAATGGGCCCAAGATGGTAAAACTATTTTTGACGAAATTTGTGGAATTTTTAGGAATTTTCGAAACTCCGAATTTTTGTATGTTAGCAATTATTCTTAGCCACAAATTATGAATTCTGATGTGATTTAAAACAAAAAAGGTTATTATCAATCTCCTTCTAAATGCAACCATTCTCGGGATATTTAAAAAAATATTTCTAATTTATAATCTTTTTTTATAGTAAATAATCTCTTTTATTATGTTTGTCGTGTTATACCGTCATGTTCATGAAATTTTATGAATTTTCTTATAATTTCCAACATTTTTTTTGATTGATTGAAGTTTGTATTAAAATAAAAAAGAGTTTTTAGTTTCGCTACGTTTTGTATTAACCCACATGTCTTCGAATGTTTCGTAACGTAACTCTTAAACATATGTCTTTACCATAACGATGTATTTGGAAAAGTTGTTGGAAATTATAAGCGAATTAATAAAATCTCATGAACATGATGGTATAACACGACAAACATATTTAAAGGGCCTATTTACTATTAAAAAGACAATAAATCACAAATATTTTTTTAAATATCTCGAGAATGGCTACATTTAGAAGGAGATTGATAATAACCTTTTTTGTTTTGAATAACATCAGAATTCATAATTTGTGATTAAAAATGACTGCTAACATACAAAAACTCGAAGTTTCGAAAATTCCTAAAAATTCGATGTTCCACAAAGTTCGTCAAAAATAGTTTTATCATCTTGGGCCCATTTTTTAAATTTTCTGAATGACTTCTATTTTATATGAAAAAATTAAAAAAAATATATAAAAAATACATATTTTTTGATATCGCAAATTAAAATTTTATTTTGTAAATAAAAAAAAAGTACTAATTTTTCTTCTCAGTGCATATTTTTTTCAAATTAAGCCAACAATACTCTATAACTCTTTCTAACACACTATTTCGGTACGACTCATATTTTTTGAGATATAAATTATCAAAAATTTCTCTTACTCAAATCGATACGCCCTTTTCAAAAGTTACGCTTGAGTCAAAAAATGAACCATGATTATGTATTTGGAAAAGTTGTTGGAAATTACAAGCAAATTCAAAAAATTTCATTAACATGACGGTATAACACGACAAACATATTAAAAGGGATTATTTACTATAAAAAAGACAATAAATTGGAAATATTTTTTTAAATATTTCGAGAATGGCTACATTGAGAAAGAGATTGATAATAACCTTTTTTGTTTTAAATCACATCCGGATATATAATTTGTGGCTAAAAATGATTGTTAACATACAAAAATTCGAAGTTTCGAAAATTCCTAAAAATACGATGTTCCACAAAGTTCGTCAAAAATAGTTTTACCATCTTGGGCCCTTTTTTTTCAATTTTCTGCATGACTTCTATTTTGTATGAAAAAATTATATTTATATTATTTAAAAAAAAAAATCAAAAAATATGTATTTTGGATATTGCAAATTGAATTTTTATTTTGTAAATAAAAAAAGAGTACTATTTTTTTTCTCAGTGTACGTATTTTCATATTCAACCACCAATACTCTATAACTCTTTCTAAGACACTATTTCGGTTCGACTCATAGTTTTTGAGATATAAATTATCAAAGATTTCTCTTACTAAAATCGATACGCCCTTTTCAAAAGTTACGCTTGAGTCAAAAAATCATATTTCCTCTAACTCAAACGGAATACACACTTTCATTGGAATCAAAAATACAAGTTTTTAAAATCTGCTTTTTCAGGACGATTTCATTTGGAATTGCTGAATATGATTGCGACTTTTCTTGAACTCGAACCCTCAAAACTTTTACCGAAGCTGACAGTGGAAAATTAAAGTTCGTTGGCTGGACGAATTACAAATCCGTTGTCCGCGACCAACAGTTGCAGGCTCGTTCTTTTCGATACGCGGTGTGGTCGATCTGGGGAGCTAATATTTTGTTAAGCACAACACGCCACCACACAAATTACCGCCCAGTCCCGGGGTCATTTCTCCTACGCCAAAAAAGTGGAGAGCGAAAAAACACATCGGGCTGATGGCAGTCGAACTTTGGCGCGTGCATAATTGAATTCATGGCGGCGCAACAAGAGACCACAGAGAGCAAAAGTACGCCAACGCAGCAGCGCGGCACGTTATGGCCGTATAATCTAATTTGATTTAATAAATAAAAAGCCCTCCTCGTCTACGACTGTCCGCTATGAATACTACATAGTGCCGCGAGGGGCTCATGGGCTCAGTCGGTATCCACCCTAGAAATAAGCAACAAACGGCGAGGCGGCAGTGGCTCGGTTGGCTGTTTGTTTGATGGGCAAATATAAAATGCATTAAAAATATAGGAGTGACGAAATTTCAGTACAAATGATAATACCATTCGAGTCAGTTTGATCTGTTGGAGACGTGATGACCCATTTGGGGTGGGTTTGAACTGTTTGATCTGTACAGGGCTAAGAATTATCCACGGCATAATGGAATCATTCATTTGTTGGGGAAATATGGTAAGACTATAATGATTTGAAATATGCCTCAAGATTTAATTCTGGAGCAGTGATAATTTTGCTCAATGTGTCGTATAATTAATTCATAATTTAGTAATAAGAGAATAATAATAATACCAGCTTTTTGTGTTCAATGTTTTAGGCCATTTACACACCAGGCAACGTAGGTTGGAAACCAACTTAACAAATGTCGCATAAAATTTGAGAGCATGTGTAATCAAATGGGAGCATGTACACTAGGCAACTGGCAACATAGGTCAGACCAACTTTTTCGATTCAACCTAGCATGTCGAGTGGCGCGCGATGTGTGTCGGCAACCTTTTCGTTCAATTGCTGTTGACATTTCAATTTCTGCGTTCGTGTGGTTTCAATCATGGATGGCAGGGATTTTTTTCAGATGTTTTCACATGGTACAAAAAAAATGTCTTCACAGTCATATTGAAAGAAACTAACATTCATAACTTAATTTTGAACAATGTTTGATAGATTATTTAAGGTTTGTGATAATTGTCGTATATAGAGCATTCATTAAATTTACCTTGAGATTTTGAAGTTTATTTCAATAAAAATATATATTTTGCGCGACCACGAACTAAATTACATGAGTTTAAAAATGAAGTAATAAATGTTCTATGAGGGTGGGCTAGATAGATTTAAATGGCAAAAATATTTGTCAATTTTTCTATAAATAACTCAAATTGTACGTAACCGAAAAACCTTCGATTGTGAAGTGAAAGTGAAAGTGAAAGTCGTGAAAAACAAGGGAGTGAATGACACCGAGATAAAAAGACGGGTGGGTAATGTCGGTGACATAACCGAAGTGACGTAGGACTATACAAAAGGGACAGCTTTTGCTAAATATATATTTTAAATATATTGTTTAATTTTCTTCCCCTACGTGAATACCTACCTATCTACCTGAAAAATGGATTAGTTTACTGTTTACTCTTTATGAACATGTTGGGGGTTCTGAAAAGAACCTTTGGTGTTGTGTTTTTGCGTTTTTATTACAAACTTGATTCTTGATTTTTTTCTGAAGGCTTTGTACTTATTAAATGTTCAACGTCGGGCATCTTTCGGCGTATACACATATCGTACAATCAAAATGATGGCTGTGATAGGGAATGCATAGGTGGTCATCAGCTCATTCACTATCATATATTTCACTATTGAGCACATTACCGTACCTTAAGCTGTGGTTTCGGAGACGAATGAATTGTAAGATTTGTAGTCTCCGCAAACAAAGTAAATAAAAATGAAAAAGAACTGAGGTTTTGGAGACGAACTCTACGATCTGTCGAGAAATAAACGAGCTATAAGCGTTCTGAAAAACCAACAGTAAATACAGGGACGGATGACCTTCGGATTAAAGCCCTTTAAAATAAGAACAGAGCAGTAGGAAATACATAGCTCATCGTGTTCCTCCTTAGTTATTTCTCTATGCAATGCATATGTAACGTCAGTCAATTTTCAACGTCAGTTATCAACCAAAGAAAGCAGTTCTTGCTACCGAGAAAATTCGTTAATGCCATCCTGCATACAATGTGTTGTAATTTGAAGCCACTTTTAATTCGGAAACCATACATGGGTTTGTGAAAAATGAATGATCAATTTAAAAGAACCCAACCACCAATAAGTTCAAGAACAAGCATAAACAAAAAAAATCAGTTTATATCATATGTCATATTATGTCACTTATAGTGTATCGGTATTGTGAAAAACTTTTAATAACTCTTATTTGAAAGGTTTAATGGCCCTGAAAAGCGCCGTGTTTTACGGTGGCTGGTTTTGCCACCAAAGCAGTCTGTATAAACAAACTTTTTCTTTCTTCTACCTGCTGCCGTTTTGCAATTGCGTTTGCCTCTCGCTGAAACTAGTTGTTGCCTTGATGAGCGCCGAACCGAAGCTGCTCTGTTCTTGATGCGTGTTTTCTGATTGTCGTGAGCAGCTTTGCAAGCCAACTCGAGCACTCCGACGGCCGAAACTCTATAATCGCTGTTAGGTATACTGGTGCTCCGGCACCAATCCGTTCGGCCTAGTTACCCTTGCGGAGCAATCAGTGAATGCGACCAACTGGGAACTGGAGACCTGCACGGTTCGAGTGAGACTTTGCCTTTCCCTTAACTTGTCCTCCTTTGTTACGTCCACACGTCCACGTTGCTGCTTGTTTTCTTTTTATGATGTGATGCGATGCGATGTTAAACGATGCCGTACAACCACACTGGTTTACGGTTGAGAAAATGAGATATTTTTTTGAGGTCCGCGCGTTTTATACCCTAGCGGTACACGCTCACAGGATAGAGATAAATCGGCAGACTCAGCCAAAGGGGCGAGTCCAACGAGACGAACGAATGAGCGTTAAAAGCCAGCGATGGCAAAAAAATACATTCATTACGATTTGTTCGCTCGTTGGATTCACATTCACATGCACACGCTAAAAAGGGTCCTTTTCAGGATCACAAAATTATCTTCAATCTAAAGAGTTTATTGTTTTGTTATCACTCGATATCCCCATCTTGTTCGGCTAAACCTTCCTGTTTAGCGATTTGTTGCCACTCGCCACAGCTTTCACAGTTTGAAAATTTCTTCCCATCCAGCTTTGTGACATGTTGTACAGTAAATTACATTAATGCGACGTGCCGAAGCACCGCTCAGTGTCGCATTGGAGTCGATTTTAACCTGTAATTGAACATTTGCGATGACAGTGGTACAGTGTCGACTTTCAATGTGGGGTCATAATTTGGATCTATATGTTTACAAAAATGTCCAACTAAATAAGTCGCATTACATGTCCGTCCAATTAGCTAAATGTCGAACTAATTGTAAATTACTGTACTTTAAATCTGGAAACAATTTAAGAATTGGTGAAAATTGAATAATCAGGAAAGTCCCCAACTATCAATAAGCTCAGAACAACTGCCAAATTCACATATTCATCAGATCCTGGCAAACAAATTATGAAAAAATCAATTTGTGTTTTATTATTATTTTGGATAATGTTTTAGAAAGCATTGAACTGTATTTCCTAAACTCTTTTTTGGAATGTTTAATGGCCCTGAAAAGCGCCTTGTTTTATGGAATGGTTCCAATTTAGAAAACTTTGTACTCGTGGTTTTGAAAAAAAACCATTTCGAACGCCCTCGATGCCGCCTTGTTCTGGATTTGCCACCAAAGCAGTTTGAATAAAGAACAAACTTTTTTCTTCTGCTACCTGATGCCGTTTTGCGATTTTGTTTGCCACTCGCCACTCGCTGCAACTGCCTGTTGTCTTGATGTCCACCGAACCGAATGTGTTCTGTTCCGAATGCGGGTTTTCTTATCGTCGCGAGCAGCTTTGCCAGCTAACTCAATCACTTCGGCGGCCGAAACTATATAACGCCGACTAGGTGGACTGGTGCACTGGTACTAACGCGCTCGGCCTAGCTACCCTTGCGGGGAACTCCAGATCAACACGAGCGGGAACCCCAGATCAAGGTTCGAGCGGGATTTTGCCTTTCCCTTCACTTTTCGCGGAGCGGGGATTTTTAAGCTGACTGGCTGGCTCGAGAATTACTCATGTGTGAGACTGCGACCAATGTTTCGTTAATTTTTTTTTCTTTTTCCTTTCCAATCGTGTTTCATTCTACTTCGCTGCTGTTCTGGTTGCCCGTTTTGGTCGGTACGATTTGAGGAGCACAAAATGGACCAATCAAAAATGGGCACATAGTGCATTTGGACAATGCTTGATATTTCACAATTATTTAATTCTTTATCTCAAGAAAAATGAAATGTTATTCGTTATGATAGATGCGTAGATATATTTCCTATCAATTGATGCGAAAACCTTTGCGATCTATTGAGAAATGCTTGAGTTATAAGCGTTCCAAATCTTGCATTTTTTCCTACTTGTTCAGTGCCTAGATTTCCATTTCACCCCCTATATCTTCCGGTTAGACGTAGTCCTACGTCAAAAATCTGACTGAAATGACTGAAATGACATACCTTATAATATCTAAAAACTATATCTACAAAAATGGATTTCTGTCTGTCTGTCTGTCTGATTCTTATGGATTCGGAAACTACTAAACCGATCGACATGGAAATTGGTATGTAGGGGTTTTTGAACCGGGGAAGGTTTTCATGATAGTTTGAGACTCCTCCCCCTGTGGTGGTTAGATACTCCTCGCCCCTCTCTTAGAGTGGGCTGCCATGCAAATGGAACACAAATTTCTGTATAACTCGAGAATTAATCAAGCAAACGAAACCAAATTAGATATATGGAGGTTTTAGGGCGCAATAAATGTTTTCACGGTGGTTAGACACTCCATTTTATGCCAAATGTCTTGAAATTGCATGAAACGTCGAGATCTAGTGCCATCTCGAAAAAAAAAATTGTCAAAAATCGGCATTCTGGGTTTTTTTCGGAGTACGAAGCGAAAAGTATGGTTTTGGGTGCCAATAAAAATAGTTATCTCGATTTTTCATTCGAAACTTGATACGAAATGTTGATTTGCACGATAATATACCCTATGCAAAATATTAGCTCATTCGAGCTTCATTTACTGATATCATAAACGTTAAAATTTGAGTTTTTTTGAAAAACGAAAAATCTCCAAAAATCGAGGTTTTCAAAAAAAAAATATTGATACCAAATGTCTTAAAATTGCGTTACTTGTCGAGATTTATCGTTTTTTCGCCTGAAAAATCGATTTTTGACAAAAAAAATTGTTTTGATATAACTGTAAATCTCGACGTGTCATGCAAATTAATTTTAATTTTAAGACATTTGGCACCAATTTTTTTAAAAAAAATCCATGATTTCCCAGTCCCAGAATGCCGATTTTGACAAAATGGGTTATGAGGAATGATAAAAAAATCAAAAGCATAAAAATATAGTTTTTATACTACTTTTTATACTTTTAAACGGTTTTATTTAGCATTACCTACTGTAAATATGTTTGTATGTTTATCTGCAGGGTTGTCCCACATCGATAGAAATTTAACCTCCTTCCTGCTGACCGATTGATCTGAAATTTGGAGCACGCCTTTATCTCTGCTATCGTTATAAAACTACATATTCTATGATCTTGAAAATCCAAGATGGCGGCCGTTACAAAATGGCGGGCTACATATTTTATCAAAACCCAATCAATATGGGTATCAAATGAAAGGGCTTGACTAGTAGAACACAGTTATTTATGAAAAATGTAAATCCAAAATGACCGCCATCACAAAATGGGACATTTTTTCAATTCATCAGTATGGGTATCAAACGAAATTGACTAGTAGAACTGTTGAAAAATCAATATCTTTATGTCGTTTGGTCGGTGTTAAGACAGAGCGGACCAAGTCGCAAAATTAAAAATTTCGAGTTTTTGATTGCATTAGGTTAAACGTTTTGTAAGCTACATTCCACATTTATCAGCGTACAGCAGGAATAATTTATCGAAATTGTTTTGAGCGCCCAATAAAAACCCCTTATAGCACCAAATTTCAAACTCGTTTTTCTTGAAATCAGAAAAATATCACATGGTCCGGTCTGACTTAACACCGACCGTCTATAGTAAGTTCTTCTAACATATCGTCCAGGTTTTCTCTTGCGTATAGTTCCTCAATATCCTAATCGGAACTCGATGAGATAATACTCGAAACTTTTCTTCTAACGCTTCACACTATTTCGTCGTTACTATTTTCCTCGCTTTCAGATTTACTATTACGCCGTCCGGTGAACATTTTAAGGATGACAAAAACCGAAAAAAATAATAATAGACATATTGTTTTTTGGAATAAACAGGTGCTTCTCCGCGTTGCGCAATTATTATTCTCATTCTCAGAGAAAAACCTGCAACTTGCTTCTTCTTTTAGCTTTTCATCTACCAAGCGCAAAGAACAATGAAAACGAATCACGTGGAAAGTCGGAGTTGCCAAATGTGATGTAGTTTATGACGATTATTTTCCCACAAATGTGACATATGTTCTCAGTATGATATATCCGCAGAATCTTCGCAATCGATTGAACAGAATATTCCATACTATCCAATAAAATTGTAGCTATTCATCGCCATCGAATATAGTATATAAAGCAAGTACGTTTCGTTGAATTTCATTTTTCATTATCATTTTCAGCATTGTATAATTGACTGAAAACTTACTAAAACTTTACTTATTTATATTAGGAAACTTATACCTAATCAGCAGTCGGTTGATTTCATTCTGATTCAACAGAAAACTAATCCTGAATCGAACCCGAATTCATTATTATCGTAGCCCGCTTATTTCTCTGGCGCACCGACAGTTGAATTTGGGCCCCGCAAGAAACTCGACCGAATCGCTTTGGGCGACGAAGGTGTTAAGACATTTGGCATAAAAAAAATTTTTTAACACCCCGATTTCCTTTAATCCCACCCCCCTTGGGTGATTTTTCGATTTTCAAAAAACTCAAACTTTGACCGCTTTGCGCCACTCTCCCTTAAGCCCGGCTGAAAATCGGCATAGGGTGTTTTTTCGGGGTGGTGAACATTTTGTATAGGGTAACTTTTTGAAATTCTAGAGTCGATTTTTTCCCATACATTCATTGGCACCCTAATGTACATCTCTTTCTTCGACAACTCGGAATATCCCTGATTTCTGCTCCAACAAATTTATCATGATTGAATATTTAAAAATATTTTTAAAAATTAAATTTAAAAAAATGCGCCGAGGACACCATGGTTCACATGTTTGATACATATCGTGTTCATAAGGCAAAGTATTAGAAACACAATGAATAATATTAGGCTGTCAAAAAAGTCCTGCGGTATTTCCGCGAGGTGTCGTTGTAAGCGCGTAGTTCTAGTTGTATTCATTGTATCGAGTCATACTATAGCTTGTTGGAAAGGTATTTTTGCTCGCTATAATATAGTCCTTGACAGTGTTTTGTTTGGTTAAGTCGTTCGTGAGTTATAGTGTCGCAAATATGGAGCAAAATAAAGAGAAAATCCGACATATTTTACAGTACTACTATGACAAAGGCAAAAATGCATCTCAAGCTGCCAATAAAATTTGTGCAGTTTATGGACCCGATACAGTTTCCATTTCCACCGCACAACGATGGTTTCAACGTTTTCGTTCTGGTGTAGAGGTCGTCGAAGATGCGCCACGCTCCGGAAGGCCTGTCGTCGAAAATTGCGACAAAATCGCTGAATTAGCCGAGAAAGACCGGCATAGTAGCAGCCGTAGCATCGGCCAAGAGCTGGGGATAAGTCATCAAACCGTTATTAACCATTTGAAGAAGCTTGGATTCACAAAGAAGCTCGATGTATGGGTGCCACACACGGTGACGCAAAAAAACATCTTTGACCGTATCGCGCATGTGAATCGCTGCTGAATCGCAACAAAATCGACCCGTTTCTGAAGCGGATGGTGACTGGCGATGAAAAGTGGGTCACTTACGACAACGTGAAGCGCAAACGATCGTGGTCGAAGCCCGCTGAAGCGCCTCAGACGGTGGCCAAGCCCTCATTAACGGCCAGGAAGGTTCTGATGTGTGTTTGGTGGGATTGTCAAGGAATAATCTATTATGAGCTTCTTCCCTATGGCCAAACGCTCAATTCGGACCTGTACTGCCAACAACTGGACCGCTTGAAGGTAGCACTCATGAAGAAGAGGCCATCTTTGATAAACAGAGACCGCATTGTCTTCCATCAGGACAACGCCAGGCCACACACTTCTTTGGTGACGCGCCAGAAGCTCCGGGAGCTCGGATGGGAGGTTCTTTTGCATCCGCCGTATAGTCCGGACCTTGCACCAAGTGACTACCACCTGTTTTTGTCCATGGCGAACGAGCTAGGTAGTCAGAAGTTAGCCACAAAAGAGGCCTGTGAAAATTGGCTATCCGAGTTTTTTGCCAATAAGGAAGCGAGCTTCTATAACAGGGGTATTATGAAGTTGGCATCTCGTTGGGAACAAGTCATCGAACAAAACGGCGCATATTTGACTTAAAACAGATGATTGTAACTAATTTTATGAACAAATGAAAATTCAAAAAAATACCGAAGGACTTTTTTGACAGCCTAATATAATGTGATTAATTGGAAGCTCTGATCTTAGATCATTTCTTTTCGATGTACACATCACTGACGAACCCATTCCATCTATACTGAAGGGCTTAGCTAGTGTTGTGCTTGCGTGAGTGATCGGTTGCCTGATATTACCCGCATTGGGAGAACTATACTCGAAAAGAAAAGGCACCCTAAACCGCAAATAAAACGCGAGCGTCTTTGCGAGTCGGTCATTGTTCGCAAAATAATCCAGCATTTGAGGAAAAAAGGATTTTGGGAAAGGATGGGGAAGACGGACACCTTAAGTAAACGTTAATTTTTTTCGTGAATTTCACAAAAAAATATATAGCCATCTCACCACAAATTGATAGTCAAGGCCCTTTTTTTATATTAAAATTTGTTTTTGAGGCAGACATTTTGCAAAACGGGATGTGTAATAATGAGTCGGGAAAGTCGGGAAAGACGGACACTTGACGGAAAAGATGGGTATTCACTGAAAATTCTAGTTTATGTACTCGAAGTATTAGAAGTCTTCAAAAATTCGAAAAAAAAAATGATTGAACAAAAAGGCTTGACTAAAATCACCTAGAAGGGCCCCGAAATTTTTCTCATTTTTACATGTCTAAAATAGCTTCCAGCATCCGAAATGACAGATTCGGATAGCGTTTTCAAAACCGCTCTGCTGATTCGTCCATGATATCTGGTTGCTCTTGCAAACGTAGTTATTGGCCATCTTTAAAAAAAGAAGAAGGATCAAATTGTTTTCAATACACAATGTTTGTCTTTGAAATTCCCGACTTTCCCATATTAATTTCAAAAATATGTTTTTCACAAACATTCACGTAAGATCATGTGTGCATACATTCATAAGAAAGCATACATTCATCAGTTGTCAATCCCACAGCTGCATAAATAATCCAGAACGCCGCTTCGTAAAAATCCTATTTTTTCATCATCATAATATAATTTCCAGCAGCTTTGCCCCAAATACAAAACCGAATGAAACAACATACTTTTTTTCTCACTTGCTTCCTTATCTCGAAATATCCACCAGTAAATCCTACTGTTGCGAGTTGCTTTTAGCTCTCGCATCTAAATTAAATTTATTAACATAGTAAATCTTGGTCCATCGTGTGCGCCCAGCAGTAGCCATCCTCCATCGTCGTCCTCCCAGCACTTGTAATGCGCCTCGTTCATTATTCGTAATTTATTTCACAGCATCCAGTGAATGCCACCACAGTGAAGTCAGAAGTGTGAAGTGTATTAGCTTTGCGCCTTTGACTCCCACGCCCGGCAACCCCAAATTCTATCTGCTGCTCTTTTTCCATACCATTACGTCTAATTCGATTTCTAGTGGCGTTTCGTCCTGCCAAGTGCGCCCCTTACCGGAGCGCGAAATAAGCACAGGGAGAAAGAACAGCCGCGTGATTATCCGGTAATATAATCTCGCACTCATACTCCATCCCCGAAACCCGCTCGGGGCGGCTTCCCATGGTGGTGTGCCATTCCTGCTCGCAGCCATCATATTTTCCCCGGCTTAGGGAAGGTCTGAAATCGCCACCATCGCCGTTGTCGTTCCTTCCGGATGTTTGTTCCCTTTCTCAAAATATGTTGATGACACGTCAAGTGATGATTATTTCACCTTCGGAAGGGCAGATACGTGACACCGATGGAATACTGATGGCGCTCGGAAATATTTTGTTTTGTCTAGTTCAGGTGCACGGATGGGAAGTTATAGCGCTCACGGTTCACCTGTACTTAAAATACATTTCATAGCTCGAAATTTTAGTGGAAATACCTACAAACTTGACCCTAAATCGTGACGTTTGCTAACATTTTCGTTCAAAGGTATATCAACCCAAACGAACAAATGAACCAATGTAAACATCAAGCGAATGCCACGTTTAGCATTGTCGATGCGTTCATGGCAATTATTGATTTAGCTTCTGTATCGGTGCAAGCGAGTACTTTCATTCCTGCATTTAGGGAACAACGTTGGTAGAGTCAGAAAGCATCACCAGTGTTCATCGTCAAATACCCACCCAGTTGAATCTCAAACCATCCCGTCATTATCATGCTTAAAACGTTGGAACAAAACGGGTTGAGGAGCCTTCTGTGTCACCGAAACCCGGAGGGGTGGAATACTACACGATGGCAGTACACCGAACAGTACCAATAAGAGTGCCGATTCGCTAAAAGCCGAGAGCCTTTCCAGGTTCTGTGTCATCACACGGAATGGAATAATAACCACATGACGCTTTATATTAGTCTCTTTGTTGTCGGCCACACGGTTCCGTTGAACCAGGGTACCCCATGTGCACTTAGCATCAATTTTCAGCTGACAACACAGTATATCATAAATCAAAAGCGTTTCCTTCGAGGAACGAAATATCCTGGTTCTGGTTGGTTGGTTCCTAGGAACGCACTCGTATGGTGGTACATCGTATTTGTCCCGACTTGCAATCAATCATTAGCTTCCCCGCGTGTGAGTTCTTGGAGGGCTTTTATTATTACAAACGTTCAGCTACAGACAAATGTTGCCAGTGGATGTGGTTTACGAGAGTACTTACATTCAGAACTGACCACACTTATGGAAAATATATTCAGACTTTGGGAAGGGCATACCTGCAAAGAGAGACAAAAATGCGAAATTAGAATTCAATGATCAAATTTGAATATCGTTTTCAATCGGTTTCAAAAAATATTCTAATGCGTAATAAAACAGGTCTGCATTTTGCACGCCTGACAACTTGCTCCTAGAATAATTTTCATAATTTTTATAAACTGTCTTACTTGAACGCTAAACTGTAGTATCAAAAATAGGGTGATCATAATTGTCGTTAAAAAAAAAATATAACTTTCTTATATTTATAGATAGAGGTAAACATAGTTCGACAATGTTGTAAAGGGTGTGTCACATCAAATTGCATCACGGAAAAAACGCTGTAGAAATTGAATTTTTAGGAATTATATCTTCAGCTTTCGCTTATAATCAGATAAGAGTGTATAGATCACGTTGGCCATGCTTCACTGTCAATTTTTCGTAAATTTGGAAAAATGTCGTCGAACGAAAAAGAGCGTCGTGAATTAATCCTGCGCACTCATTTCGAGAATCCGGAGTTGTCACATCGGCACATCGGTAAGATGCTGGGAATCGTCCAATCCACGGTCAGCAAAGTACTAAAACGATACTTCGAGAACCTAACCATCGACCGGAAGGTGAAGAACGGCAAAAATGGATGCTCCGTCAATGAAAAAGATAACAAGCGCGTAGTTAAGCAGTTTAGACGTGATCCGAGAAGTTCGGGATGTCGCCAATAAGCTGAATTTGTCAAGTTCATTCGTCCAGCGGACCAAGCAGCGGGAGGGCCTGCGTACATAAAAGGTTCAGAAGGCTCCTAACCGCGACGAAAGGCAAAACATGGTGGGGAAGACGCGAGTCCGGAAGCTATACGCCGAAATGCTGACGAAGCCGCATTGCCTGGTAATGGACGACGAAACCTACGTCAAAGCGGACTTTCGTCAGCTGCCGGGTCTGTTGTTCTTCTCCGCAAAGGACAAATTCAGCGTTCCAGAGGAGATTCGCAAGCAGAAACTATCCAAGTTTGCCAAAAAATACATGATGTGGCAAGCGATCTGCTCTTGCGGAAAGCGGAGCGCCCCCTTCGTGATGACCGGCACGGTAAACGGGCAGGTTTACCTTAAGGAGTGCCTACAGAAGCGCTTACTACCACTATTGAAGCAGCACGAGAGCCCGACCATCTTCTGGCCGGATCTCGCTTCGTGCCACTATTCAAAGGACGTGTTGGAGTGGTACGAAGCCAACGGGGTCACCTTCGTGCCAAAGGAAATGAACCCGCCCAACGCGCCGGAGCTTCGCCCAATAGAGAAATATTGGGCGATTATGCAGCAGGCCCTCCGGAAGAACCCAAAAGTTGTCAAATCGGAGGCGGACTTCAAGAGAAAATGGATTTCTGTTCAAAAAAAACTACAACCTGACGTTGTACAGAACCTTATGGACGGGGTAAAGAGGAAGGTGCGAGCATACGGGCTTGGGCTCGAAGTATGAATAAAAAGAAAATGCCAAAAGTTGTTTAATAGTTTTTATTTTACTGTCTAAAATTTTCAATCGGACTACTGGGCGAATTTCTACAGCGTTTTTTCCGTGATGCAATTTGATGTGACACACCCTTTATCAGTGAGAATCTTCAAAAATAGAGTTCAAACTGCCAGAAAAAGTATACTTTTGAACTAAAATAGAGTATTTATTCGCCAATTTCTGCAAGTTGGTGATATATGTCCTCCATAATTGGTACACTTACCCTAGTGTTGTAAACAAAATCTTCGTTTATAAAAATACCTTTTTTGGTCAGGCTAGAAACGTTTCTAAAACCAAATTAGGGAGTTTCGAGAGAGAAATCGTTTAAACGTAGAGAAAACTTATCGTTTAATTTCTTCTAAGCTTCTTTACTTATAGTTTTCTTCTCATATTATTTTACTAGGCGGAAGGTACTGTTATCATGTGCCGTGGCATATGCGTAGTCAATAGATCCAAAAAAGTATTTTAATATTGTGTAGACAGGTCCCTCAAATGAACCTTCCGGAGGATCCAACAGAATCACAAATATCCAAGATAATCTACAAAAATAAAAATAAACATTCTAATAACGAGAATTTTCACGCTAGCCAAACAGTTTATTCTATTGCTGGCAAGGTTGATCAGTCACAGCCATCACTCTTGTGATACATGTGCGATGTATTTCCATCACATCTCCTTTTTCGGATCATTGCACAAACACGGTTTGTTTTCGCCTTACTACCTGGAAGTGTTTGTTCCTAATCAGAGCAAATGGATTTCCAGAAAGCTCATGTTTATGTGTGCAGATCGCTGGAGAAAAAACCGGAGAAATCAGAATTAGAATGCGATTTCGTTATTATGAACACACCTCCGACGTGTGCTACACTGTCTTTGGAACCTTATGAGCACACAAAAAAATAGCGAAGCAACAGGGACACACTGAACAGCTACTTATACTTAATTTTGAGCTTTAAATCACGGCTCAGGGCACATGCCGGAGGAGGATTTCGAAAAATTGCATATTCCATCACAAACAAGTCAGAAACTCTTCTGCCCGGTACCTACTAGGTGTTCATTCTGAAGGCTGGAGAAACAAATGAGCTTCTTTGTATCGCTCTCTGATGTTATGGTACACGCTAATACATTGAGCTCTATTTATTACAATGCACGCTCATAAATAGAACAACTAACGGTTGCATCCCGGGTGGAAAATAGGTCACACGTAGGAAAATCTGCTGGGCTGAACAAACAAAGCCAATAGCAGATGGGCCGAAGGGAAGGCGGGCAGGCGTTTTGATGCTAGAATCCTCTGTTCCGAGCAGTGTGCTGCACATACACATTAAGGAAGGATCCCAAATAGTGCAGTCACACAGGCAAACATTGGACCCACGTCGGGGGGACGAAAAATGCAAACACATTCCACGTTCATACTGCTGGACGGAGTCTTTGTACAGAATCCCCCAAGAGGCACATTTGGTGGTACTTTGATGATTTCCGACTGCCTTAACAAGATTTTCTGGTTGTGTGTTTTGCGCTATGTACCGTCCTAATTACACTGATGGAAATCACATGTTTGTGATTTGGCGAGTTACGTTCGGGAATTACATAGTTTGTTTTGGGTTATTCCGAGTCTTCTAATTAGTTTCCCAACTGGAGTGGTGGATACGGACGCCCGGAGAGTAATTCGCGTACAAATGTCATGTATAATACCGGCAATGATTTACTCGTTGTGTGCAGATATTTAAAAATCTACCGGGAATGTAGGGCGAGCGAAAAAAAATGACTCTATATAAAAAGATCTGAATTGGATTAGTGCCATAGACCACTAAGAACATCAGATCTCGCAATTTGTTCCCCAGTTAACAATATTATATTCCTTCGAGCGAAACCTGAACCTTGATAATATTTCTGCATTAATGCGTTAGCGTCATTATTTAATTTCTATGATAATGAGTTCATCCATCAGTCAAATGCAGGCAACCTTATACATTCCTTGTGCACAGCTATCAGCATAAGCATCAGCACAGCGCACCAGCTGTACAATGTTTGCAACGCCCATCTCCGAGCGTGTAGTTGAGCTATGCTTGCGGAAATTCAACACCCACTCGTTTAGATACCGACGTCGACCGGAGCGGGGGCCCATAAGTTAACAGCGTACGAACGTACGACACGCAGAGTCATTAATTGCTGTCCTTCTTGGTTCCGAGAGTAGCAAGGAGGATGCTGGTGTGTACTTTCGCAACGACATGCACAATCATGGCCAGCTATTCTATTTCAAAATGCTAGTATCGGATGATAGAGCGAGCTCCGAAGGGTCACACAGCGAACATTCTTCACATCGAATTGTGAACTGGTGATAATGATGAAGGGCAGGATTTGTATTCTTTTCGAAGAACGTTAACGTTGTCAGTTCCAACAAGGCATTCCTTGTTTGATTTTATGGATATGATAATAACGGGTCTTTCATTATGGACTTGCCAACTTTTTTTTTCAATAAAACATTTTTTTTTTTTTGAGATATTAAGTTCAACTCTATCAACTCTACCTATCAGGTAAGCTGAATGACTTAACGAATATCGTAAACATGATCAACATTGATATTGAAAATATTATTTCTTGGAGTAATAACAATGGACTAATCCTCAATGCTTGTAAGACTCAAGCTATAATTGTTAAATCAAGACACATAGATGTACATGAAGCTCCGTCTGTCAAAATGGATACTAAGAACATAAGTTACTCGGAAGTTGTGAAAAACCTAGGCATCTTAATGGACAGTAGCCTAAACTGGAAAGCTCAGACTAATGCAGTGTGTCAAAAAGTGTACTATGCGATGCTGACCTTGGTGGCACTCAAACAATTTACTCCTCAGCATATCAAATTGAAACTTGTTCGAGCATTAATCATTCCACTATTTGAGTATGGAGGTGTACTTAAAGCCAAATCAATGACCCAAAATTTTCGCAAATTGCAATTGGCCTTTAATTCAGTTACCAGACTCGCGGACTCAATAGATTTGACCATATCTCAGAATTTTCAAAATCAATCCTCAACTGTAGCTACAGCGAATATTTGGATTTCCGGACTATGACTTTTAAAATACTAAGAAATGCCCCAATATGCTTGGAAAACCTTTTCGTTGCTTCATCACTTCCACGAACCCATAATTTGCTACTCCCAAGATGTGAAACTAATATTTTAAGAGTTTCTTACGAACATCGAGCAATAAGGCTATGGAACAGCCTGCCACGAACGATCAAATCAACAACCTCATTCAATAAATTCAGAAAAGCGGGTGAAATGCATTTATGTGATTAGATTCGTTATAGATAGCGGTAGTAATACATACTTTGAGAACCATTATTAGGTTACTTGTATTATGAATTTTATAGAAATAAAATAAATAAAAAACTAGAAATGGATTATATCTGTGATATAACCGCAAGCTAGCGGTAGGACTACCATTAGCTCTGTAATCATTTGTTTGAAATTGGATTTGAATCAATTCTCAATGAATGAATAATTATTTCTAAAGATTGCTGAAAGTCTTCCTTGTTAGTGTAAAATTTAACTATTTCGAAATTGTTGGTGGTCCAGAAAAGAACCGTTGGGTTTGCATGGTTTTGCAAAAGCAACTGATGAAGTTTGATACATAACTATATTTTGTTCTCGTGAGAATAATACACGAGTGTTTTCATGACCACTCCACGCGACTTAAAATAAACGGGCACGAGATTACTTTTTAAAAAATGATGTATTCCATTTGACGGTCAAACTAAGACTAACTTTATACCCTCATAATGCTAACATAATCGCTTATCTGCTAAACCCTACATATGACAACTCAGCACCATGCGGGCGGGCCTCGGATAATGTTTATTTTATGAACACGCTTCCAATTTCTTCGCTAGCGGATCCGATGTTTTGTTTATCAGCCAAGCAGCATAATATTCGCCTGGTCTGCAAATTCCTTGCGATGCTCGATCGTTAACTCGCGGAAGCAGAATAGAAACTGATTTTGCGTCCATGTTCGGGAACACATTCCGATCACCACAAAAGCAATACTCATTAATGAGCTAGATTGTTATGATTTCAATAGCCTGTTTCCAAAGCCATTTTTAAGCTATTGAAACGATTTTTGGACCAATAAGTGACAATCATATAACTCTTTGACATTTTATCTTTCGAATGAAGTGATTATTGGACGATTCCATTAAGCCGATAAAGATGTATTAACGTGCACTCCAGCGTCACTCTCTCGTTTTCGAAACTTTGAACTTACAACCCCGGTACAGAAATGAAAGACGTAGTCCTCCGTCAAAAAACTAAACTTTTATATTTAAAGAATGAAATTCGATTTCGGTCTTATGACCACCACGGGCACGTTTACAACAATCGATCCGTTGGACCCTATTTTCCACTACTCGGTCACACACTTCTGAGCTAGACTAAAGTTGCTGACTGGTTGGCATATACCAGTAACTTGACATAGCCCCATAAAAAGAAATCCAATGGCGTCAAATCGTACGAACGAGGTGACCAATCGACGGGTCCATTTCTCAACATAACACATTCACCAAACTAACTGTGGCAAATGACACCGTATTGTTGAAACCCCATATAATTGATGTTAAGATCCAATTCTGGCCAAACAGAGTCTTCCAACATTTCGCGATTGCGCTCTCCATTGACGGTAACATGACGATAGCTCTCATCGACGAAGAAATACGGCCAAATCACGTTCTACGGCATGAAACTCACACTAAACAGCATTTTTTGCGGATGCAATGGGGTTCATGGCACACATGACTTTGCATTTAGTCAATAATGCATATTTTACTTGTTGACAAAGCCATTCAGCCTGAAATTAACCTCATCGCTTTAGAAGCTTTTGTGATAAGAATCATCATTTACTTCAAGATTCGCCAGAGCCCAATTGGAGAAATTTCAGCTCTTCATATGGTCAAGTGGCTTTAGTTCTTGAGTCAATTTGATCTTGTCAGGATATAGCCCAAGATATTTTCGCAAAACAAGCCACAATGAGGTTTGGGAGATGCTTAATTATTGAGAACGCCGTGCAATTGACCGCTTTGGGTCGTTTCGGATGGATTCACTTGTGGCTGCGATATCTTCGTTGTCACGGAAACATCCGCGAAAATGTTGACTCAAATTTGATCACTAAAGTATGCAATTCATTATTCATTGTTCATTTTGTTCATTGGGCCAAAAAAAAATGACATGTGCAAAATTTCATCCCAATCGGACATGGTTTAGGGATGCCTCAAAACGCTCAAATGGACTAACAACGCTTGTCACCATGTAATTGTAGAACATATGGAAATTTAATTTCCCGAATTTTCCCATTTTCCTTCAAAGTTTTCCGAAAATTTTCAATTGTCATGTTTGTTTGAAATATGTGTAATATTTTTATAGAACCCCCTCTCCATTCCAGAGGAGGGAGGGGTGTCATACCATCATAGAAACATTCCTCGTACCCCAAAAACCCTCACATCCCAAATTTGGTTCCATTTGCTTGATTATTTCTCGAGTTATGCAGAAATTAGTGTTTTAATTGTATAGCAGACCCCCCCCCCTCTAAGAAATGGGGAAGGAGTGTCGAACTACCATAGAAACGTTTGTCGATCCCTGAAACCTTTATATGCCATATTTAATTCTATTTGCTTGATTAGTTCTCGAGTTATTCAGACCCCCCCCCCTCCTTCAGAGAGGGTGAAGGATTGTCAAACCACCATAGAAACAATTATTGCCTCCTAAATCCTCCACATACCAAATTTTGTTATGTTTACTTGCTTAGTTTTTTAGTTATGCAGAATTTTTTTTTTTCATTTGTATGAAAATTTGTTTGAAAGTTCTAAATGCTTTTCAATGCTCTTCAAAAATTGTCTGGGAATGCATTTCCCTTTTACGGCAATTAAGTCAGATAAGTTTGGTACAATTGTACTGGAGTCCTGGCTCACCTTTCACTGATCCAAACCCATTCTGTGGACTTTCTGATTGTGTGTTGAAAAGTGAGCTGAATAAATGTCCCACCGGGAAGTGACAGCCAATTGGATGACTTCAAAACAGGCGAAAAAATTTGTTACGCCGAGTATTAAAATTACTCAACAGCTACTAAGCCTTAGTAAGAAAGACTTCAGCACATTCACTGGTCTTGTAACAGGACACTGTCCGAGTAAATACTAGCAAAAGCGAACCCTCGGAACATTTGCTCTGTAAATGCGGAGCTCTAACTAGACGCATACTTCAACACCTTGATGAAGCTATTCTGGAGCCCAAAGAAATTTGGTCTGCGTCGCCGATCAGGATTATAAATTTTATCAAACAGATTATTCCTGATTGGCACCTATCTCGCTATAGCTTTCAGTCTACTCCTTCATCAATAAGTAGTAGATAAGCTTGAAGTGTAGTAAAAAAGTTGTAAACCACAATAGTTCAAAATAATGGACGCAGTGGTTCACACCCAACAGGGGAAGAAATAGCAGCCCCCCCTTGGAGAGGGAGGAGGGGTCTTGAACTATCATAAGAACCTCCCCCGGCCCCAAAAACCCCTAAATACAAATTTTCACGTCGATCGGTTCAGTAATTTCCGAGTCCATAAGAATCAGAAAGACAGACAGAAACCCATTTGTATATATATATTGCAGTGTCGTAGCCTGAAATTGCCTGGCGCTCCCTGGGGATAGGGGTCATGTTTTGAGAATCGAAAAAAATACATCGCCTTGTTACAGCTCATGGACCAAAATATTATTCAAATGGTCAATTTCAACTGCAAGCAAAGGCTTATGCGTGAGCAAAAGCTTGGTATCCAAGAGTCAAGGAGAGTTCAATGACATGGTTAAGCGAATAAACATTAGGGATGCTATGTTTTGGGTAACCGAGGCTTGGGACGAGGTACCGACTGATTCCATTGAAGAATCCGAAAATTAGGTTTCAAATGAAACAACCTTATGTGGAATCGGAAAAGTTATTACTTGGACTAATGAAAACGAATTGCCATTGGAACGACAATTCCTGCTGCGAGAATTACGTAAATATATTTCAGAGAAAATTATGAGTTTTCAATTTTTGCTTCGTTGCATTCTATGCACATGAGAGTGTCAATGAATGTATTTGAAAAAAGTGACTTTAAAATTTTCAAAAGGGAGTTCCTGCAAAATGTTGATTCCCACCAATAAATGCCCTATGCAAAATTTCAGCAAAATCGAATTTTATTTACTAGTGTCGCACAGCCGTATCAAAAATTGAATTTCGGAATTTTGATGACAAAAAATCGAAATGACAGTAGATCCCAACGTTTCATGCATTTTGAAGACATTAGGCATTAACATTTTTTTTCAAAACTTCGATTTCATGCACCCCCCTCTAGGGGGATTTTACGGTTTTCGGAAGACTTAAACTTTGACGTCTTTGCGAAAACAGTAAATAAAGTCCGACTGAGCTGAAAGAACAAGTAACAGAACAACACCAGATGTTCAATTGTGTGGAGCGAGATTATTCAGTAGTTACTTTTATCAAGCAGCAGCAGAGCTTAAAGCTCTTCTAATCGATTTGTCTTATACATATCTTAATGTTTCAAAACTTTAAAAAACCATACGAAGATCACTCCACAGAATGTAGAAAAAAATACAGAGCAAAGGGAAAAATTCACACCAAAGTTCTCACGTCCCTTTTGAGTACAGTTTCGAAGTTGCAGCAGCAGCTCCCATAGCAGCTGGCTGGTTGCAATGAAAATGATCTCAACGATTATATGTAATTGCGCTGCGCATCTAAAGCACCACTTAATACACACCGAAATCCTTTTCCCCACTATCTGCTTTTATTGCATACTATCCTCTTCGGGGTATTTACAATTGCCTCTCGAGAACTCTCCTTGCTCACTACGGGAAAGAATTAAATGTTTCTCTCTTCCCGGCTGAGTGGTGTTCTGGAAATTCTTTTGTTTTACTTGCCATCCATAGGGTCTTCATATTTTTTTCCCACAGCGGTTCGGTAGGTTAATATTGTTCTGATGAACAATGTACGAATGCTGGAAAACGGCTAATGAAACTGAGTTCTATGAATGTGCCGGTAAGCAGAGTTGTTAAAATAATTTTTCAAACAGGATGCAAAAACAAACCCCAACCTACATCGTCGTCCCAAACTTAAGCTTCCGAAGGGCAGAACACAATACCCTACTAAACCACTCAACTACCAGAACGCGGAAATAACAATGGCGCAGTTTTCTTCGCCCTGGCCAAGTGCCGGGAAAATGGGTTTTCCTTCATTTAGACATGAACGTGACTGGAGTGTGAACTTATCCTCTCACGTTGTCCGAAGGAGCGGTGTGGTAGTAGTTTCAGTAGTTCCAGTGCATCAGTGCCGTCTTGCAGTACCGGTTCGCCTTTGCTCGACATTGACAACTTTATAGAGCAAACGCTGTGATAACTGGACTTGGCAGCCTCTAGAGTTCGAGAACGTTAATTATAATAATCTGGCAAACGAGGATGCATGACGGAACCGGTTGTAGCTGATGATGAGTGGGCGAATGTGACAAACTTCGAATTAAGTTAATCGATGGTAAAGTTTCGTGCAAACAGCAACAGTTAGTTCCCACGCGGAAGGTTTTGTTCCCGGAAACGGTTAAAGTTGATCGAAACAAGTGCGGAGCGAAATTATCCGCTCGCTCGAGGCTAAATTTCAATAATAAATTAAGCCAGAACACGTTGCTATCACCGCCACCGCTACAAGCAAATCATTCTACATGAATAATGATCCTGCTAATTTGGGACTTGTACACCATTCATAAATAATAAATTCATAATAAGCAGCTGTATCAGATCCTATTCCCATGGTTATCATCCAAGCGGAAAAGACGCCGGGACCCGGGCTTCAGTATGTGAAATCAGGCTGAAACACCTGCTAAGCAAGAATTATTAATCTCGCTTGGCCGAACATAGCGGCAACAGCAGCAGCACAAGCGACTGGGATGATTTCCGTGAAGAAATATGAATGCTTTTACCGGACCGAGAGTATGATTTAATGGTGTCGAAATTTTGATTGCCAGAGAATGAAAATAACATATGGGGGTCTATTTTTCTGCATTTCAATGGTCGATTCCACACGATTAAACTCCCTCCCAACGGGAAGCTTCTTGCAACAAGCGTTGTGGGAAATTACCATCCGTTTCCTTCATCTGCGCTTTACGGTGGAGACGCATTGTGTTTCAGGGCTTTCATGAAACAAATTTCAAAATCGATTTAAAGAATTCAACCCAGAACCATTCAAAAGGGAAAATAACAAATGACAACAGCTGCTGCAACATTTAGTTTCAATTAAACAGATGTTGTAGGAGGAACAACACTTTGTTGCGAAAACAGCTAACTCTTCTGCATCCACTTTTGAGGTACAGAAATGCTTTTGAATCCCGACACTTTTTCATTATAGACGAATTTCATGCCAACTCATCTTACGAGCAGGGTTGCCATAATAAAATCTATGTTTTTGGTCTGAACAAATATTTTTATCTACGTTTTTTCTAAAAAAATCTGTTTTGGAATCTGTATTAAATTTGTATGCAAGCAAGCATATACACTGTACTCAAAATACAATGCTTCATTGAGGTGTAATGGAAGTTTATTCAGTTACCAGGACATGCATGTTTACATTGCGTAATGTAAATAACTTCATTATAGTATATTTCAAATGCACAAAAAAAAAAGAAATGGTTTCGATGAATTGAAATATAGCATGATAAGACAACAATTTAAAAACTGGAGAACTGTCAACGCTTGAAAAGGGGACAAAAAGCTAATGGTTAAGAAACAGAATGGTTTCGATATAATTTCTCATTCAAAATAAACGAATCGGGTATGTTTTTATTTAAATTCCTTTTTTGTATTCAAACCTTCGTCGTTCAACTATTTGATGATTTAGTAGATGGTGCTAAAAGCTATTGTTTGGTTCTCGCCCAATTCCGAGCATCTGTTTCTACAGCTTCAACAGCGACGTAGATATCTTCAAATGTTTTCCAAAATCCCCAAAGTCGTGTCCTGCTACATCAGATTGGATGTATTATTCTTGGCATATATTACTCAAGAGAATAAGATAAGGTGTCCAGGTCTTCGAATTAATCTGAGTTAGCAATTCAACCATCGCTAACAAAACGTAGTTCAAAGAACAGTAAAAAAAATGGTTTGGTCATCCAGTCGCTCAAATTGTTCAAACCTCGTTTTATTTTTTGGTTTCTTCCATAATTGAATCTTTCTAGGCTATGTTTTACGGCGGATTCCAGTGAATGTCATTTTGTTGCGGGCGAATTCAGCATTTTCAATGGTTCAATATTCTCTGAATTGAGTTAATCCCTTCTTTTCGCGTTGAGTTATGCGAAAAAAGAAACTATAAATGTCTAGACCGCAATGTGTTTTTCTAATACGGAATAGACCGATTTTCTAGACCGGGTTAGGGAAACGCCTTGCGGTCGACATAAATTTATGGGAAATTAAAAGCTCTATTTTCAACGATATTTTGACAATTTTACAATGGCATTCCAATAGATTGTTAGGTAGTGTCCAAATCGATTGGTGCAAAAACGTCATGAATCATGAAATCAAAGTAGACAAATATTTTTATATGTACAGCTAAACCTTTTTTTTGTGCGGGGGATAGGGACCGCATAAAAAAATCGCTTTAAAAAATCATGCAAAACTTCACAAGTAGCTTTAAAAAAACGTATTCGGTAGACATTTTGAAAATAACTTTTTCTGTGCGGTAGATAGGGACCGCATAAAAAAAGTTTCCCCCAAGAAAATAACTCAAATCCACGTCATTCACCGTTCAATTTCCTTTTGTTTCCCTGCTTTGCGATGGGACACTTTGCCTTTTCGGTTGCGCGTTGCTGTTTTGTGCTTTTAGTTGCATATCGAAACGTGTTGCTGTTGGAATACATGTCATGCAAAAACTTAGAAAAACTTAGAGCATTTGATGGGAGGAGGGGAATGATTTCAGAAGTGGATAATTGAGACGCAAATATGCTTTTTCGCACTGAAATGCATATAAAACATCGAAAAAAACTGAATGGACGACAACTTCGCCAAATATGCTTCTTTTCATATACAGCACAAGAAAAATCGCACAAAAAAACCACACAAGAACGGAAAATCGCACAAAAAACCGCACAAAAACAGGTTTTACTGTACTTCCCATATGTTTTAGAAAACGTAATCCTGTGCCAGAACGTATCGATGCTTTTTTTCAGATACAGTGATAGACATTCGTTTAGCTACTCTTGAAAAAAAATTGAAACACTCACAAAACAACTACGTATGTTCTTTTTATCGGGATACTTATTTGCTGTAGTGGTAGTATATTTAAGTCAATTTTATTGAAAGGACGTGTGTGTCACAATCACACACACACAAGGCGGCATCGGTGGATATAAACATTCAAACGTCGTTTTTTCCCGAGACATACGTTTAGCCGCAGGGCATAAAAATCAGGTTTTCGCATAATCACCAAGCCTGTATCTGTTTTTTTTTTTTGAAAAAATACTTGGGAATGTTCAATTTACAAGATAAATATTAGATGTGCAACGTAAGAAGTTGGTCAGATTAGTGATTTACGTAGAATTGAAAGGAATAGCGAAAGGTATTCTATTGACGGAAGAGGGGCGGAAAATAATAAAGATACTCAGTGAACAAAAGTTTTCTAATCGCTCGATCGTAACAAAAATTGGTCGATCTGAGAAAGTGGTACGGAATTTCTTTGAATAGTGCTAGAAATATGGGATATAACGACCAACAAATGGGAACAACAAAGTTACTTTGCGTCCTTAAGGTCGAATAAGACACGAAGCAACCAGGAAACGATGTCCTGCGCATACATTAAGGCAGAATCGGTTGTTCCAGTAACGAAGAGGCATATTGCGCGCATCTTGAATGAGTCACCAAACATCATGTGGAAGAAACCTCAAGGGAAGCCAAAACTGACCGCCATCCATAGGCAGAACCATCTCATTTTCACCAATACATGGAATGGAAACTAGAATGGAGAAATGTTGTATTTTCCGGCGAAAAAGTTCAATTTGAATGGTCCGGACTGTTACAGTTGCTATTGGTACAGTTGAGGTCAACGGCAAGTCGTGAGATCGAAGCGAAACTTTCGAATGTCCACCCTGATTCCACATTTTTGAGCTACTTAGAAAACAAAAAGTGAATTTATACTTTTTTTTTAAATGAATTCGATGAAAATAAACAATGATAGTGTTTTATGAACAAAACTGTACAAAGAATTGACTTATTTTTAAAATATTGAGGAAAAATAGGGTGCGGCTAAACGAATGTCTACCACTGTAGGCTTTTAGAAATTTAAAAAAATCAAAGCAAATGAATTTTCACGACATTTATGAGCACACTTTTGTATTTTATATTCTCTGTGCTTTAGTGAGAAAAAGATAAACAATGTTAATAATGCAGATGTTTGCATCAGAATGTAGAACATCATGAGTATCGAAACCAGATGATTCTCATTCAAGGTGATTCGAAGGCTATAAGAATAAAATAGGTGAGATAATAAAAAATATTATTAACATCAACCCGTAACTATCATTGGAACTTTATTATAGTGTTTCTCAGATTGTCGTCAAAAGTGGTAGTTTTGTTCTTTATAGCAAATCATTAGTCGTATTTTTTTATTTTTTTGTTAGGGTGACCATTTCTCTTTTAGGGTGGTCAGAAAAATCTTTTTTTTTTTCATTTTTGCCAAAAATTACTTTTTTTAAAAATTCATAACTTTTGAACCACTGTACCAATTCAGATGTACGACATATTAAATTAAAGCCAATTAGCTGGTCTTCACTACAGCTGCAAATTTTACAATTACAAATTTGAATTATGTTTTCGTTATAATCGATTGTATTTGTTGTTTATAGTTTTCATGGTCTCGGGACCAAGGGCATTATATTTTTTTATATTTTTTCTGGAAAACTGAGAATTTTTCACAAAGCATATCTCGAAACCAGGGAAGCTTTTTTTTTCGTTTTTGAGTTATTATTTTTCAAAGATGACCGATGTTCTGAAAAATCGTTTTTTCCTATTTTTTCTACTACAAAAAATCATAACTTTTGATCTACTAGACCGAATCAGATGATCGACATATCAAATTAAAGCCAATAAGCTAGTCTTGTTTGAAAAAATAATACACTCTGAAGAGAAATGAATTTTGTTTTCGTAATTATTGATTATATTTGTTTCCTATAGCTTACATCGTTTCGGGACCAAGAGCGCCATATTTTTTTAATTTTTTTTCGGTCTAGTAGTTCAAAAGTAATAATTTTCTGAAAAATTTGAATTATGCGTCGAAACTTGATTCAAATTCCGAACACTACTTGAACGATAATTTTAATGAAGATTTCAGCATAAAAGATCATTTTTCATCCATTTATAGTAGATTCTAACCTTTTCTAGCACTTAACATAAAAACAGCAAACAAAATAGATAAAACACCTACAAAAACTGAAAACTTCCGATGCTCCGAATTCCGTTTTTTTACGGAATTTACTAACGCAAACATTTTATCACTGGTTTTGACTTTGACATTTTAGAAAATGTTTAATATTATAAATTATAGGCGGTATACCTGTATTCCTTAATAACTGTAAAAAATTAAGCCTATACCCCAAAGAATGTTAGGGTTTTCATTATTCAATTATTTAGAACATGAAAGTTCAGTAAATTTACATTCAAAAATGAAGTGTTCAGAATTTGAGACTGTACGGAGTATTAGACAAAACGGTATATTTTTTTAAATTCTAAAAAAAAATTTGTGAATAGCCGTTACAATTTCCAACAAGTTGTTCATACATTGAGAGATGGGCACTTTTACAAGGAAAATGTCTCTCCAGCAAACAACTTTTACATGTTTGCTTTGAAAAAATAACAACTAATCAAAATTTTGTTTAATGTCAAAACAAGGTTTTAGAAGGTTTGTCGAAGACGTCTACCTTCTATCTTTTATAAAGAAGACTCCTGAAAAAAGTAACGTTTTATTCGTAACATTTTTGTGTGTAAAAACGTTTGAAATGTTCATGACATGTTTCAAAGTAGAAAAAGTTTTCGGAACATGTAAATCGCGATAATATGCATATATATATATATATATATATATATATATATATATATATATATATATATATATATAACAACAACGTTCTTGATGAACGGGAGGGAGTTTTTAAAAAACAGGAAAGAAAAGGTTTTCGAAAGATTACGACTTACCAGTTTGAGCTGCTGACAAAAAGTGATTTATTTTAATTCATATTTTCCCTATCGTTGCCCTACTAACTACCAGTTCTCAGCTATTTGCTGCGTCCGCGGGTTCTCGAGTTACTTTTGCCGCCGTCCGTTGTGATGACACCGGTCGTTTATGTCGTTCGCCGAGACTAGGCTTCCGATTTCGATGACACCGTCAGCGCCCGTTCTAGCGCGTGTAAAGATGAAGCCACCGCTTGTTGTTGTTGTTGCAGCTCGTTCAGTTCTAGGTTGATGCTATCAGCTGTGACCTTGACTTCTCCCTCCCTTAAAGAAGAATCGTCTCGATTCTGGAAGATTCCTATGGTTGGAATTTTCACCTGGATTTCCTTCTTCTTTGTTATGTAGATAGCGATAATGATGCCGATCGGAACGCAGATAAGGGATATGGTAATTGACGAATATGTGTGGATATTTCGCTCACGGATGAACGTTTCGAGGTGATGTCGATTCGTGAAGTTCAGGTTTTCAATTTCTGTATACTGCTCGAAGTATTTTGCTGAAATCTTCAATCCTTCTAATGGTAATATAGCCAATTGTTCGGATCTTGTGATCTCTATGTTGGAGAAGGTGGAATCATTGACTTTCACCGTACAATTGTGGAATTCAATTAGAAATATTCCAGAGAGATTGCGGTCGCTGATACCGCAGTTGGTTTTAACTTCCACGTTGTTCACGTTTTTCAATATTATGTGATTGTTCGTCAAAGGTTTGATTTCGAACGCTTTTCTGAATGGTACAAACGTATAATTAGCGGGTCTTCCATTCAGCAATTGCGTGACGCATTCTTCTTGGGGGATTATGGTTAAATGAGACCTTTCACACAGGTTGATGCTTCCTACGCGTGAACATGCTTCATCGATGAAATAACTTTTCTCGTTGCTATTCAGGACCAGTGGTTTCGGTAGCTCTATAACTTTGTTGCCTACTAGTGGTAAGGATTCTATGATAAAGTTCATATAAATTGGTTTTCCTATGATTGGAACTGAAATTATGAAGATTAATTTTGTCTTATTGTAGAATGCAGATATCCCTAGGAATTCGTAAATCTCTTCTGTATTGTAAATAGTTATGTTCTGTTGATCTAGCATTTGTCTTGCAAAATTTAATTCTCCTGGTGATAGTAACCTTTTGGAAATAAAGTTCATTCGTGCTGCTTGCATTGCTTCGAAAATATCTGAGAGATGATTTTTTGTATGATCTAGACTGTATCCTATTCTTATAATTTCTTTTAGAACGTTCATACTTTGTGTGAGGTTGCTTAGATATCTAGCCTGGATGATATTCTTCGTTATTTCCTCATGTTGAGCATTTATTTGTTTAATGATTCTGTTCATTTTATCTTGAAACATGGAATTAATTTTTACCTGTTCGTTATTCTCGTTGATTAACATCTTGTTGTTAAACTGTAAATCTTGTAAATCTTTAGAAATTGATATCAAGTCATCATTGTCTAAATTTCCTGTAATCGCTTTTATTCCACTACCTATAAAGTTTAGCAAACCTCTCTTATTTCTTGACAGCGGTTGAAGGTCGTTGTATAGACTTTTGACACTTCTAAATTTCGTTTCCATTATAGGTTAATTCCGAAAAATTTCCAAAGTTTTTTAAGCCATTTAGCAGAACAGAGAATCTTTCAATTGTTTGATCATAATCTTTAGGATTGATTATATGGAAAATTCTATGTTCTCCTTTTTTCACGTAACTTTCTCCGTTTTGAAGTGCTAATAACCCGGGATTTTCGTTAAGGGAGGTAATTTGGATTATTTGAAAGGAGTGTTGTACCATTATGGCTAATATGGGGGTTATTAACACTTTCATGGTAGTAATTTTGTTAGTTAGATTGGTTACTTATTGGGGTTAATTCTGGAGCAGGGGATAGCGTCTGGTAAGCCTGGTAAGTATGTCTTCGTATGGTTTCTGAAAAAGAAAGAAAATCGAGTTACAAACTATGTTCAAGTTATTGTTTTTATTCTCGAATCCGCTTCATTTTAGCCTTGTGTAGAAGTCGACCGTCGACATCATTATAGGCTACGTTAATGTCTCGGGCTACTTCTACTGCTTGGAAAGGGTTTCTAGTTTTCGATTTTATTCCTTGGGTTTTGTTTAGGACAAGTTGTCCTTCTTCTAGAGCAGGTGGATCCTCTCTGCTTTTGTTGTGATAGGTTAGTTGCCTGTGTTTCTGTGTTTCCTGAATTTTTATTATGGCTTCATCGTATATTTTGTTACTAGATTCAACCAGTTCTGTAGCATCGAGAGATCTCTCTTGGCCATTTTTAATGCCGAAAAAGACTTCTCGAGGTTTTAGATTAATAGATGTGTGTATTGTTCCGTTATATAACGTACATGCAATTCTGTACATTTCTTTACCAGAAATGTTAGGAAATTTATGTCTATTGGATCAGAGGTGGCATCGACCTTTGTTCCCCAGGTCTAAAAGGTCTGGTTTGGAATTTTTCCTTCTTCCTCTTTACGGCATTGACTAAGTCAATCGCATTTTGATAGGCGGTTAGTAAATCCTTTGGTCTACTAACTCGAGTAAGCGACGAATATGGTTCATGTAATCCATCAATGAAGGAGTTCGTAATCATTAGCTCGTACGATTCAAGCATAACTTTCGCGTGTGGTTTTGTTTCATCATTCAGCGTAATTTTTGCACGAATGTCGGATAATAGTGTCCGACATTGCGTATAGAATTCTTCTACTTCCATTTGATTTTGTCTGAGATAGCAAAGCTTTGATTCTTCAGATTCTATCCACGTAGAGAGTGTTTTCGGGTCTCCACCATAGTTCGGAATCAATTTTATTGGGTCCGGAATACGGTCAATAACCTATTGGTATGCGTCGGTCCTCTGAATATATATATATGTATACATATATATATATATATATATATATATATATATATATATATATATATATATATATATATATATATATATATATATATATATATATATATATATATATATATATATATATATATATATATATATATATATATATATATATATATATATATATATATATATATATATATATATATATATATATATAAAAATGGAGTGATGTCTGTCTGTCTGATTCTTATAGACTCGGAAACTACTGAACCGATCGACATGAAAATTGGTATGTAGGGGTTTTTGGAGCCGGGGAAGGTTTTCGTGATATTTTGAGACCCCTCCCCCAAACAAATGAAACACAAATTTCTGCATTACTCGGAAATTAACCAAGCAAACGAAACCAAAGTTGGCATGTGGAGGTTTTAGGATGCAATAAATGTTTCTATGGTGATAAGATACTCCTTCCCCCTCTCTTAGAGGGGGCTGCCATACAAATGAAACACAATTTTTTGCATTACTCGGAAATTAATCAATCAAACGAAACCAAAGTTGGCATGTGAAAGTTTTAGGATGCAATAAATGTTTCTATGATGGTTAGACAGTCCTTCCCCCACTCAAAAGGGGGGCTGCCATACAAATGAAACACAAATTTCTGCATTACTCGAGAATTAATCAAGCAAATGAAACCAAATTTGGCATGTGGAGGTTTTAGAATGCAATAAATGTTTCTATGGTGTTAAGATACTCTTTCCCCCTCTCTTAGAGGGGGCTGCCGTACAAATGAAACACAAATTTTTGCATTACCCGAGAATTAATCAAGCAAATTAAACCAAATTAGGCATATGGAAACTTTAGGGTGCAATGAATGTTCCTATGGTGGTTAGATACCCCTCCCCCCTCTCTTAGGGGTGGCTGCTATACAAATAAAACACAAATTTCTGCATTACTCGAGAATTAATCATGTAAATGGGCGGGACGAAGTTTGCCGGGTTAGCTAGTTTGAAATATAAAAATTAAAGCAAAAACCCCATTTTTTCATGGTCACCCTAATGCAACTTACAAAAAAAGCGCTAAATCGATTATATTAAAAGATAGAAAAAAGCTTTGTTCTACAGAGTTGTTTAAAATAACTGGGGCTGAAACATAGTCGAACTATGTTCATCGCTATCTATAAAGATAGGAAAGTTAGATTTTTTATTTCATCGACAATTTTGGTCACTCTATTTTTCATAACATAATAATGAGCGCTCTACCATATGTAACAACTTTGTTGAAGTCAGTTTTTGTCTAAAGAACAAATATCTCCCACAATGTTGTTTTTGGCGCTTTCTATCTAAGTTGCATTAGGGTGACCATGAAAAAACGTGTTTTTTCTGCTTTAACTTTTATATTTCAAATTCTACATCAAAACTGTCTTCGTACGACTTTTAGAGTTTATCGTTACCAACATTTTGCGATGCAGAACTTGTCTATATCTTAATCCTACTCAAAGTTATTGATGGTTTTTTTACCCAAAAACTCATGATTTCAATTTCAATTTACTCAAACATAAAAAATAACATAGTTTCGAAAACCACATATTATATAGAGTGAAGTTTGTTCTTTCAATTTTTTATGTTTGCCCAGAAAGAATGACAAAGAAATGAAAAAAGCGTGTTTTTTGGAAAGAAATATCAATAACTTTTAGTAAAGTTAAGATATAGACAAGTTCTGTCTCGAAAATTGTTTGTATTAGAAAGTTCTAAAAGTCTTCCGAAGACAGTTTGTGTGTAGAATTTGAAATATAAAGGTTAGAGCAAAAAAACCGTTTTTTTCATGGTGACCCTAACGCAACTTAGAAAAAAGGCGCTATATCGGTTACTTCAAGAGATAGAAAAAAACTTTGTTCTACGAAGATGTCTCAAATAACTGGGACTACAACACTGTCGAACTATATTTACCCCTATCTATAAATCTATAAAGATAAGAAAGTTAGATTTTTTTAACAACAATTTTGGTCACCCTATTTTTGATAACATAAAAATAAGCGGTCTGTTGTATATAACAACTTTGTCGAAGCCAGTTTGTGTCTAGAGAATAACTGTCGAGCTCTAAATGCTAATTTCCACTTAAATACATCTCCTGGACCATTGTGCAATGCACTATATCTACAAGCATTTGAAAACTGTTGAGAAATTCTGTCATCTGACACCATGTGATCCTAACCACAACCATATACCATTTGGCATGAAGCATTCCGCATTATACGCTGACTCGCATCTTTTATACTGATAAATCCAATTCAGTTTGAAATTTCAACTAAATGTGTTCGTATTTTTTGTGTTTTACAGCCTTGGGTGTCACCGCCGCGTGTGATGTCAGTTTAACCACTTTATCATATGCTCTCAAGTGTTCCACAATGCCAAGCGAACGCTAGAATGGAACTGAAATAGTGTGCTAAAATGCGATTTCGGTATCTTATAAGTGGATGAATTTCAGTGAAAACTCTCGAGAAACCTGAAGGGAGCAAAACAGACAAAAACCAGCGGTCATAATTCAAGTTGGGATGTGTTGCTGAAATCCTGGATTTTTAAATCGTCGCAATTTATCCACACGAACACCCTCACCCTCCGCCGCCGCTCTTGTAAAGTAAATACATACACATGCCGCGTTCGTCGTTTGAGCAACGAAATCAAGCGAAAAGTTGTCGAAAATCATTAGACAACGGCATCGTGAGATCACGCGGGCTGACGTCAATCCTCTGCTCTGTAAATTTTCAATCACCAAACAATCTCCTGGAATTACTTCTCGAGAGCAAAAGGAAGGCACTCATTTTCCCCGAAATGAATTATTCACCCTCGATTGCTTGAAATATCTGCGTTCTTACGTCTGAAATACTTGGTATTAATTTCTTACGCCAACGCGATAAAAAAATTGAACTGCTCTATCGCTCGTGTCGTACGGTAAAAATCCATCCATTTTGATACTCCAAATCCCCCGAAACTTACGCTTTATGTGGGGGAGGCTCCCAAAAGTACGCTTAAATTTGTATTCTATCCAAAAAGTAAAGTGTCGCAACGGAGGATTTCCGGCCCCCAAAATGCTACCTACTGCTGTGTAAATTACAATCCTTATGTACACACATACGGCGAAGGAGCTCTGAATAAAAACGCCAGAACCCAGCATGACCAGAGGAAGAGGAAGTGGGTTTACGGCAGAGCCATAAGCGTTCTTTTCCTCCCCCTTCGCATATGGACGATTTCATTACTATATGATGCTGCCGTTTGCATATCTCGTTCGTTTGTTGTGAAATATGCTTCAACCAACTCAAAGCATTTGGGTCAGAAATTCCAAGCGCCTCAACTTTTTTTTTTCTACTTCGTCGTGATTCCACTTTTTTAAACTACACTCACCATCTTGAGAAGCATTTCATTCCCGCGTTGAAGCACTCGCGAAAAGGATTTTCGCGACGTTAATTCCATTCTCTGAAAGCCAAGTGAGAATATTTTTTCTCCCCGCTGTGTTGCTTCTCCGCCTTCGTTCCGTTCGGTTTCGCTCATCCTGCCAGCAGCCTCACCAGAATCCGACCGAATCTGGGGCTCGTGTCGTGGTAATTGTGTGACAGCAAACGCCGATCAAAACCTCGAGTTGAAAACCCTTGTTAGCTCGCTCTCCTGCCTCGGTGCTCGGTGCTTCTGTCAGAGCCCGGCCCGGCGTCAGGTTCTCGAGGGTAAATGTGATATATTTTTAATTAGCCCGGAGAACATTTATTCTTGTTTCTCGACGCCGCCCGGGGATGCACCGTTTTATGAAGAACTTTCCCCCGAACAATATCTTTAATCCCACGTTTTGAAGACCCGAGCACCAGTCGTCGCTAGAAGGTTGGCTCGTGAAGGAGGATAAATACGGACATACACACAGTCACAAACGCACATACACCAGGGAGAACGGCTGACGGTGTTTAAACAATGCTTTAGAGTCAATTTACTTTCTCGCCCACTGACACAATCCATTGGAGCCGCTGTCCGCCATTTTTTTTTCACCCAGTACCTCCGACACAATAGCACGGCATCGAGAGCCAAACCAGTTAACCAGCAGTTTGTAAATAATTAATTAAGTTTGGAGTGCTATTAGGGGCGATGGCGTAGCATGGATCAGTATTCACAAAGAAGGGATCAGGAATCTCTGGGAATGACTCTCGGGGACTTGTTTGATTAAACGTTTTCTCAATAACATTATAGGGTCTTTTGTCGCAGCTTCGAATTAACGCAATTGGTGTAAGCAAACTTTAGTGTGACAGATCAGAAACCATTTTTTATTCTAGTATCATCTGAATTGAATAGTGGAAGTCATTATTTCGTGGTAAGCTTACCTACTATGTGTACAGGTATGGAACCGGTTTTTTTTGTTGAGAAAACAAACGTTTATTGCATTAACCCCTTGCCGTACATATTAATTTCCAATAGCACGACCCAAACACAATCACATCGAGTTGTTCCGCTAGTCTGCTGGGTGTGTGTATTTTACTTAGGCGCTATATGATGTACAACTAGGGTAGAAATATTTCTCATCGCAATAGTACCTATTATGGTAATACGAGTGGGTTTTTTATTATTTTAGAAAACATATTTTATTTTTAAAGGCTCTAATATGATTTTTAAACATCATAAATCACTTCTTTGTCGATATAGGTATTAGATACCATGCGAAACATTGTTCTTTTGTTGAAAAATTTAGTTAGAAGATAGTGTGTCCCATTGATGCTTGCATCTTAGCATTTTACTAAGCAATATGCGGTCAAAATAATGAGATTTTTATTCTGTGAAGTGGCTGTTTTGAGGCAAACACAGTGTAGACGCCTACATTACAATCTTCTTGATGTTGTGATTCGACCAATTTATACGATTTTATCGAAACCAACATGTATTTTTGTATAACCATAATTGGTACAATTATACATCTACGTGCCAATTATCGCATTATCGAAAGCTGCCTTGCTCCTATTATGGTTGTACGTTGTTATGTGATGGTTGTTATGCTATTATGGTTGTACCTCACGTTTTCACGCTGTGCAATTGCATATCATAGGGCGCTTTTAAACGCTCAGTAGTGTTGTGAAATAGCACTATGCGTGTCCGACCGAAGCATATTTGTTTGATCCACTCTGTTGAAAATTAACTTAACAAACTGTATAACTTAACAATTGTATAAAAATTATATTTTATAATTCGTCTTCGTGTGAAATCTTTCGGAACAGTCTCCAACAGTAAATAATGTGAAGTATAATCAATACATAAATTAATTTTTATTATCCGTTGAATATGAGACACTTTTGCCATTGGTGCAATAATCCATTAATGCCAGCAATGTGTTTCCGAAGAGATCAGCACTTTTCACTTTTAACAAACAAAGATTTTTTAACATGAGATTATTCAGACGACATAAAACACTTATGCAAACAATTATTCTGCTCTTTAAAAACAACTACTTCTACATAATTTAAACCAGCAATTACTCGAATAATGATTTCTGCGTATTCTTTAGATAAACAAAGATTTTTTCGCTTGAGACACCTATGCGATTATTCAAATGACATGATACATTTATGCAAACGGTAGTTCTGATACAATCTTTTCCATCACTCCAAAATGTTACAATGGCTAAATTCTGCTGTTATCTTTTTTTTCCCACATTCCTATAAATTCAACGCACTGTGCGTTGTCTTGTGTTGGTGACTACTTTGTTTGATGCTGAGTACCGTGGTCTATTACTCATAGGAGCACCGTATTGATTCGTGAATAGGTTCACTAGACATCACGCTTCTTTTAGGAAAAGCATAAACTAATACTTGGTTGAGTAAAATATAAGATTAGCATTGTTCCTTGATGTGGTGGTTGAGAGCAGACAAACGACCAGAACGGTAAAAAAGGTATGGTGACTGAGAGCAGACAGACGACAAAGAGTTAATACATATATATAGTTCACAAAAAAAAATAAAAATATGTAAATTGTTCATAACCTTGCATGTATCACTGTTTTACCAAGGAAAAATAATTCCGACCAGTACGGCAGCCATGCCCAAATTTAAAACGACCGCAAAGGGTTAAATCTTAGGTGAATGAGTTAATATCCTTTGTTTAGTTCCTGAAGAGAACGAAAACTGCATCACAGCCCTCACGCCTTTGTGATTCACCTGTCAGCTAGCACAGAGGCCTAGCAACGAGGAGCAGGCAGTTATTTATTTTACAACCGGGAAGCACATAACAACAGTCCAATCTAGGGATGAAACGGATATTCGGTATCCTGCCTATCCGGTCAATATTTGGTATACGGCCGGATACCGGATATTAGAAAAAAAGTTGATGGGTCTGAGTCTAGAGGCACAGACGGGATCCTGACATAGGACTGTGATTGTGTGTGATAGTTGCAAATTTTCAAAATAGGTAATATTTTCTCTTTTTAATTTTTTTTTCTCATTTACATCTCTTTACATCAAATGGAAGCCCTGAAAAAAACCGTTTCCTGTATGAACTTGTATCCTTTTAAGGGTTAGTTGAGGGCTGTTCAAAAATGTACACAGAAATACCATTAAAGCCATTACTTCCCTTTTCTTCTGTTTATTCAATTTTCATTTTCTCCTTCGTCGCCAAGTTGTCCGGAATATTGATTGTAATAACTTTATAGCCCAGTGATGTATATTGATTATTCTATGGCCATGTATAGGAAAGGAAAAGAAGAATGGGCATGTGCATTCAAGGAAGTGAAGCGGGTTTCTTAGAAAGATATATATGGGGAGCATAATATCAAGATCGAGACTACTCAAGCTATTATAATCTGATATGCGGGAGTATACCCTTTCGATCTTCTAAATCAGCATTTTTTACATAACCAAACAACATGCTCGATATTATGACATCCTGGGCAATAATTACATAAATTGTTAGTAGCGAGACCTACACGATGAAAACGTGAATTGAGCACGAATTGATTGGGAAACATACAATACAAGAACTAATAAATGCCTATTGTCGATAAATGGAGAATAATTCATTATACGTATCAACTCACGTTGTGAGCTAACGCTCGAATTCAGATTGCTCGTTGCGTCGGGGATGAAAGCGAGCGGTTAGTGCAATCGAAGGAAAACGTACACATTTTAATCTTCAAATTGTTAACTTTTTGTACTATGTTTACTGTTCATGTTTTAAGCTAAAAAAAATGCTGGATAAATTTCATGTCTAATGGTATATAACACAACATATGTCGGTAATAACGATTTTGAGAAATATTTGTTTGAAAACTCTTAATAAATCGTTACATTTTTCGTAGAGTGACCCATGTGGAAATCAAAGACATAGTCCTATGTCAAAGAACAATAATTTCTCATTAACAGAAGATAAATCATAACCGGAACTTGTAATGCTTGTTAATTCTTTTTTGGTTTGTAGTTGAGTGTGTCCTCTCTCAGGTTATCATCCCCTTATTTATTTTTAGTTCTTATTTTTTTAATTTTGAATACAAACAATTGGGTGATCTTCTTTGCACATTTAAATTATGTGGCAATCTGGCCATGGTTATCGTAAAAGAAAGTCAATTAAGAGAATCGTTCAAAACAAAAGCTAAAATTCGGCAAAAATTGATGGATAATGAATAATAAATAATGAGTTTTGTACAGAATTTATTGGAATTCTCAAAACTGCCTTCTGATTTGGGAATAACCGCATTATTGAAAAAGTATTTATTATAAAAAATTATTCTAAAATCACTAAAATTTTAAAAATTTCGACATCGCGCTCCGTCGAGTGTAGAATCAACGACATAGTATTGCATACTAGGAATAAGATTTAGAGGCATAGTTTTATTTAAAAATTATTATTGAAGTATTATTTGAATCCTTTTAACACTTTTTTCCATGCGACAATGACTATTACCATTATAGGTACACTTATTACGAATCTCCAAAAGACAAAGTTCTATTTCAGATCTCGATGCATTGCAGCACTCGAATGGTCTCCCCAAAGTCCCCAATTTTTTTCACATGTGAAATTCGTTTATCAAAAAGTTATTATAAAATAATTATTTACATTTCGTTTTCTAGTTCAAAATCCAATGAAATTATGTCAACATAATTATTACTTTTCATAATAAAGATCACATGTTTTTTTTTATCCCATCTGTTTATTTTTATTACTAGGCTCATCTAGCAATTCAGCTGTTACAGAGCCGAATTTATCGTGTACATTTTTTTCTCATGTTGTGTATTACACAGTAGCCATATAGGCGTAAAAGTATTTCTATATCATCGATACATATTTCTATCTACTACGCATTAGCCATTTAGATGTAAGAGTTTTCATTCTTATTCTATCGATACACAACAAATGTCGCATTTTTCGGCGTAAGAATATTTCTATTCTTCGAATGTTCACAGTTGGACACAGCGGGACTGTTAATATGTTGCTTCCATTGTTGTGTTTATAAATAGCATCAATTAACAATGCAGCAGATCGATCGTATGTGGAGTGAGAGGCTGGGATCACCATTAAAGGGTGTGTCACATCAAATTGCATCACGGAAAAAACGCTGTAGAAATTTAATTTTTAGGAATTATATCTTCAGCTTTCGCTTATAATCAGATAAGAGTGTATAGATCACGTTGGCCATGCTTCACTGTCAATTTTTCGTAAATTTGGAAAAATGTCGTCGAACGAAAAAGAGCGTCGTGAATTAATCCTGTGCACTCATTTCGAGAATCCGGAGTTGTCACATCGGGACATCGGTAAGATGCTGGGAATCGTCCAATCCACGGTCAGTAGAGTACTAAAACGATACTTCGAGAACCTAACCATCGACCGGAAGGTGAAGAACGGCAAAAATGGATGCTCCGTCAGTGAAAAAGATCACAAGCGCGTATTTCAGCAGTTTAGACGAGATCCGAGATGTTCGGTCCGGGATGTCGCCAATAAGCTGAATTTGTCAAGTTCATTCGTCCAGCGGACCAAGCAGCGGGAGGGCCTGCGTACATACAAGGTTCAGAAGGCTCCTAACCGGAACGAAAGGCAAAACATGGTGGGGAAGACGCGAGCCCGGAAGCTGTATACCGGCATTGCCTGGTAATGGACGACGAAACCTACGTCAAAGCGGACTTTCGTCAGCTGCCGGGCCTGTTGTTCTTCTCCGCAGAGGACAAATTCAGCGTTCCGGAGGAGATTCGCAAGCAGAAACTATCCAAGTTTGCCAAAAAGTACATGGTGTGGCAAGCGATTTGCTCTTGCGGAAAGCGGAGCGCCGCCTTCGTGATGACCGGCACGGTAAACGGGCAGGTTTACCTTAAGGAGTGCCTACAGAAGCGCTGCCTACCACTATTGAAGCAGCACGAGGGCCCGACCATCTTCTGGACGGATCTCGCTTCGTGCCACTATTCAAAGGACGTGTTGGAGTGGTACGAAGCCAACGGGGTCACCTTCGTGCCAAAGGAAATGAACCCGCCCAACGCGCCGGAACTTCGCCCAATAGAGAAATATTGGGCGATTATGAAGCAGGCCCTCCGGAAGAACCCAAAAGTTGTCAAATCGGAGGCGGACTTCAAGAGAAAATGGATTTCTGTTCAAAAAAAACTACAACCTGACGTTGTACAGAACCTTATGGACGGGGTAAAGAGGAAGGTGCGAGCATACGGGCTTGGGTTCGAAGTATGAATAAAAAGAAAATGCCAAAAGTTGTTTAATAGTTTTTATTTTACTGTCTAAAATTTTCAAAAGGATCGGTCTACTGGGCGAATTTCTACAGCGTTTTTTCCGTGATGCAATTTGATGTGACACACCCTTTACATGATGATTGATGCATGTACGTAGTAGCTAGAATAACACACAAAGATGGTCAGTTGAGGGCCCTGAATTATAGAATAAATGATGATGATGATGATGGCCCCGCCTCCTTCCCTACAGAGATTTGAGCAAGACGAGTTATCTAAAAGATAATTTAGTTATTTTTTTCAGCATTGAAATCAGTTAGGCAAACAAAAAAAACAAAGAACTGATTTTATTTACAGATTCAAAAAATTGCAATGTCAAATGACAAGCCAATACTCAGTCATGTCCGCAACAGAGCCGATACGGTCCCGACGAGGCCCTTGCAGCCGAGTGGTCCACTAGAGCACAAGCACAACCGCCAGCCTTGTATTGGATTGACTATGAATATCCTCATCCAGAGAAATCGAGAAAATTTCCTTAACGAAAAATTTCTAGACCAGCACTTAGAAAACTTTAAATTTAATATCCTTTATATCTGAGTGTTACGCGCGCGACGCTCAATCTTATGTAGACTACTTTTATTTTTTTTAACTAATATAATATAAAACAACAAAATAAAAATAAAAATAGTCCATCATCACCAGGATCATGACGGACATAATAGAGAGGACATAAATACAAATTAAAAAAAAAAGATAATTTAAAAAATTAAGTTTGCAAAATATAATCCGTCCAAAAAAAACTTCTTCAGGTTCATTGAAAATATTAAAAACAAACTGCAAAAAAAATCCCACATTAAATTATCCGTTCGTATAAAACTTCGTCAGTAACAATCTTCGTCATAAAATTTAAAAATATATCGGTCGGCTGTTAATGAAACACAGCTTTCACGTGTGAAATACAGTGCCTCTTAAATTCTGTAAGTGTTATATGTCTTGGCATCGAGTTGAACACATTTATACCTTTGAAATACAACGAATTTTGTGAAGCACATGTCAAGAAATTGGGTGTTCTCAATTCATTCGCGTTTCTTGTGTTATAACTGTGAAAGTCACTTCCTCTTTCAACTCGATCACACAAATATCGAGGCAGTAAACCTTTAACTACTTTGAAAATGAACACCATAATAAATAAACAAACCTTTGCTTCACGGATAACCATTGCAGAGCGTCCAACATTAAAGATGAGGAAGTGAATCTGTTACATTTTAGTATCAACCGCATTATTTTATTTTGCAAACGCTGTAATCTCGATATTTGTGCTTCATTGGTCAGAAATAAAATGGAAGAGCAAAGGTCAAAATGAGGAGAGATGATTGATTCGTATAGCTATATTTTGCTGCAAATAGTTAAATCGTTTTTCAATCGGCATAAGATTCCATACTTCTTGGCAATTTTCTTGATGACATTGTCAATGTGAGTGTTGACCTTGAGTTAGTCATCAATAATCACGTCAACATATTTAATTTCCCGAACGCGATCAATAGTCTCATCATCAATAACAATAGTGACGTTTCCATTTGAACGATTTCGCGAGATTACCATGTATTTCGTTTTACTTATTTTCAATTTTAATTGCTTATACTTCAACCATCTACTTAAAGAATGCAAATCTCCATTTAAATGTTACGCGACCTGGTTTAAATCATTAGCTGCAATGAATAATAAGGTATCATCTGCAAAAAGATTGATATCACAAAATCGTAAAACTCGTCGCATGTCATTAATGTACATAATAAATAAAATGGGCCCTAATACACTTCCCTGAGTGGTTGAGTGGCTTAAGTGCACCCGTGGCCGAGTGGTTAGCGTCTCACATTATCATGCCGGGTGTTCGGGTTCGATTCCCGTTCTGGCCGGGGGATTTTTCGTCAAAGAAATTTCCTTCGACTTGCACTGTGGTCATGCGTATTCAAGAGCTTGCCCCTCGGAATACATTCAAGGCGTGTTATTTGGCTTAAGAAATCTCGACCAAGTATTAATAAATGACGCTAGTTAATGCATACGTTGAGACGGCAAAAGTTCCACAAGGGAACGTTAACGCCATTCAAGAAGAAGACACTTCCCTGAGGTACTCCAACATTATTCCCTACGGGGCTGGAAATGAAATCGTTAAAAATAGTCCGTTGAGTTCTGTCATACAAATAACTTTCAAACCATTTATATGCAGTACTCGTAATTCCAAAGCGCTTAATCGTGTTCAACAACAAGGGCCTAGAAAATGTCTCGAAAGCGCGTTTTAGATCCAAGAAAACAGCAATGATGGTCTCTTTACATTCTAAATTATCTTTCCATTTTGCTAATACCAAGTTCAATGCGGTTTCACAGGAATGACCTTCCCGATATCCCGATTGTTCTGGTATTAGCAAAGTGTTATGATTTAAATATTCCAACAGCTGGCCTTTAACAACTAATTCTAATATTTTCTCTAACATGTTGATGGGACGAAACTCTTCGGCTTCAATCGTTCCAGCAACCTTTTGAATAGGGACTATCAGGGATTCTTTCCACACCTGAGTTACATGTCCAGTTAGTAAAGATTTATTGATAAGGTCTAGCAAGATGTAGTCAATAACATGAAAGCAATCTTGAAGAACTCTAGCATTAACACTATCTACTCCAGCCGTTTTTCCTAAAGAAAAGCAAATAGTTCTAAGTTCATTTAATGTAATTGGATGAAAACTTTCAAAACTACAATTAATATTAATCGACTGTTTTATTTCATCAGGTTCATCGACCAATTCAATAGATTGATTGATCAATGAAACACTATTGACAAAATAATCGTTAAATTTAGAAGCTATTATCTGTTTAGACTGTTCAAGTGTGCCATTAAAAGTTATGGATCGCGGTTTGCTATTATTAGGTTTCAAAAGGGATTTCAAAATTTTCCATAACTCTTTGCTGTTGCTTTGATGCTGATCAATCTTCCTCTGAATATATTCACAACGAGTTTTCTTAACAGATTGTGAATATTTATTGCGCGCGTTCGTGTACATATTCCAATGATTTTCATTATTAGTTCTACGAAATTTATTGTACCACCTGTCTCTCTTACGTTTGAGACGCAAAAAATCCAAATTGTACCAGCTGTTCGAGTTTTTCACACATACAAACTTTTGCGTAACTAATCGATTGGTATACGTTTTCAAGACATCAGTTAGAACAGCTGCTGATTCATCTAAATTACTCGTCCCGAATGGAAAATCCAAGCTTCTCAATACAAGATTCGAGACGGCATGTTTCGAATATTTCCTCCAGCACTTTAATTTCACAAAATCATCGTTATTAACGAAATTATCTACTACATTAATAACAAAAATAACAAACAAAAAGTCTTTGATACACTGAACATTCTGAGCTAAATGCGGCATGATTGACGTCCAATTTTTTTTCAAACAATTAACGCATTTCAATACAGTTGACCTGCACTCAGATGTCTTGTGTTTCTGACTACACCTAGAGCACGTTTCACAATTTTGTTTGCAATCCGTGCTCTTGTGTCCAAATTCTCCGCATTTGAAGCATCGTAACACATTTATCGCGGGGACTACGGAGCACCGATCAAACCCGACATTTACTTTTTTCGCATTTAATAAACTATTGTATGTGTCAACATCTATTTCAATTACAGCACTGAACTTGTTATATGTGAAGCGTGGATTTTCGTACACTTTTAAAACTTTTACGTCTTTTATTGCAATGTCTTCATTTTGACTTTTGAGATAATCAATGAATACATCGGAGGAATGCTGATCGCTCATACCCACAATTTTTAATCTGGGCACCGATGTGGGAACAACAGCACTGTATTTTTCACCCAAATTGCTTTCGATGTCATTTTTTACATCGTTTAAATTGGCTCGAGTAGCACACTCAACAATGATGGAGCCATCTCTACCATTCCTAAAATTGTTAATTTTGTGGGTTCTTGGATCAAGTTTCGTTTTCAAATGCTTTCGAGTATCCTCGCAAGCTTGTTTGGACTTTTTAGGTTTTATAACAATGACTGGATGAGCCTTACGATTCTTTTGCTTGACACTAATATCCGTTGTCTTATTTTCATTAACAATGTTAGAACTTCTTACAACATCCGCGAAACTTATCTTATTTTGAAGAACATTATCATCATCATTATTATGACATTTACGTTTCTTCCGTTTCGGATTATTCTGGTTCGATTCTGTAAGAATTGTACCAGGTTCACCAAGCGAATGGAATGGAGAGATGATATAGGAATTACTGCGATTTAGAGCCCCCGCACACTACAGACTTTTTTTCAGCCGACAGTTTGGTCGGATCGGCCTACTGGTGCAAAAACCGACCCAACTGAATCGGTGTAATGTGCGCACATGTATACCTCTCCGTACTGATTAAGAAACCGACCGAACTATCAGTCGACAAGTCAGTCTGCAGTCTGCGGGGGCTCTTAAGCTTCGCCATTTCTCGATAGTCGATAGGAAATATTTCTACTCGCGCAGCTCAGCGCAAGCATTCTGTGCAATATACAGGGTTTTGTATTTCGGGCTTCCGAAAGTATACAGCCCTGCGCTGACAACCGTTTGACATAGCTGTCAACCAAAGCGTCATATCGTTAGTTGAATGTCTGCCATTTTACAATATGGATCGTTTTAGCATCGCACAACGTGTTAATTTTGTTAAATTATACTATAAAAATGATGAAAAACCGGCAAATGTTTTTCGAGCATTACGGACGGATTTTGGTCGTCATGGACGGCCTACAGAGCACACAATCGCTAATGTAGTGCGTAAATTCGAACAAACTGGATCCGTAGTGGATATTGTGAAACCTGTGCATCATCGTAATGTGCGTTCGGCCGAAAATATTGCTGCTGTTGCTGCCAGTGTGGAGGATGACCCGAATGTTTCGATTCCACGGCGTGCTCAGCAATTGGGCTTGTCAAACACATCATTGTGGCGAATTTTGCATTTGAACTTGCACCTACATCCATAAAAAGTCCAACTGGTACAAAAATTAGAGCGTGGTGACCATGGAATGCGTCGGGCATATGTCGATTGGGTGAACGAACAACAGCAGCAAAATGCTGAATTTTCGCATCAAATTTTCTTCAGCGATGAGGCACATTTCGAGCTATGTGAACACCCAAAATTTCCGTATATGGGGCTCAGAAAATCCACACGTGATTGTTGAGAGGCCATTGCATCCGCCAAAAGTCACTGTTTGGTGCGCATTATGGTCTGGTGGAGTCATCGGGCCGTATTTCTTTAAAAATGAGGACGGCGAGACGGTAACTGTGAATGGTGAGCGCTATGGCCGCATGTTAACCAATTTTTTTGCCACAAATTGAAAATATGGATACGGATGACATGTGGTTTCAGCAGGACGGCGCCACGTGCCACACAACACGACCGAACATGGCCATATTGCGAACGAAATTTGAGGGACGCATAATTTCGCATTTTGGTGATACCAATTGGCCGTCCAGATCATGCGATTTGAACCCGCTAGACTTTTTTGTGAGGTTATGCGAAAGACCGTGTCTATGCCAACTCTCCGCAAACCCGAGATACCGCCCCATATGTGCCGAAAAGTCATCCAAAATTACCTGTTCCGGATCAAGGTGTGCGAGGAAGCCCTAGGTGAACATTTGAATGATGTTGTATTTCACACATAATGGCATAAACCAAACTTTAATTTGAAATAAAAGTATCATCGAAATTCGAATTCTAAGTGTGTTTTATTACAATTTACTTTCGGAATTTAAAGTTGGAAAACCCTGTATGATATTTGTTGAATAAAATAAGGGTTTACTATGAAGCATGATGTACACAGAGAACAATAAATGTGGTTTTGTATTATCCGGCACATAGTGTAACCGGCACGTACCGGCACGGGCGCCGACATATACATGAAGTATTTATATCATCAGACATAGCAGCTTCCTAGGGGTTACTAGAGGCCACTTGGTTACGCGTTCGCTTAATAAGCGATCGATCGTGAGTTCAAACTCAGGGCCCTCAATTGACCATCTTTGTGTTGTTATAGAATCACTACGTCCACGCAACCATCATCAGCTATGGAGATCGATCCACGGTGGAACAAAGATCGATTCATCCATACAACTGCTCTGCTCTGCAAGAAACATCGCACTACTGTTGTATAAATAACCCAACAATGATCGATTTCAACTGTCTCCGCTGTCCGGTCTGCTGAACAATGGAAGAACAGATAGAATACTCTTACGCCTAAATGGCTACTACTGTGTAATTTACCATAATGTAATGGAACAGAAAACCTAACGCCTAAATGGCTACTCTACTACTGGTAATTTACAATTTATAAAAACATAATTATATGTACATGTACACGATAAAAACCCGGCTCTGTTACAGATAAAATGCTAATGAGCCTGATAAATAAATGGGATAAAAAAAAATAGTAGCTTCTTAGCACGAACCGACAGCACAGACGGAGCGAGATATATGTTTTTGGAGCAAGAAGATAAATTCACGTTCACGATATTGAGCTTTGTATCACGAATTTGGGAAAACAACCAGTTAGTGAGATTTTTTAACAGTGTATTAAAATTGTAATTTTTTCCAAACAGTTTCCAACAACTTTGTCAAACATCATATTTTAATCAGATGTCTGGATTTTGAGTTATGTTTTTTTTTAAAGAAAGATCAATGATTTCAACGTCCTTTCAAAAAAATAAGCCGTAATTTTAATTGGTCATATGATCATGAAAATTGTGATTTTGGGTGGCTTCCATCATAAGTACCAAGTTTCAAGTTTCAAGTTTCTGATCAGTTTCATGGTGATAATCAAGTTTCAAGTCAAGTACAAGTTTAAAAAAAAGCGAGCGTCGAGTCAACATTTGCTGTTTTTTTGGTCGATTCGACGAGGAATTGTCCTATATAATTTTTTTTTTCTTTATTTTTGAGACTTTCAGCCTCCTGGGCTGGTTCATCTCAGTCCTATATAATATGTTATATATCTAATATATTCTGTATCTAATATGTTCTGTATGGTCAGGGTTCTGCCAAAACGAACCAAACGCCATTTTTTTCAAAATTGAGTTACTTACACCATTGGATGCAGAAAATAATAATCTATCGACTGTAAATTGACCATGTCATTCGGATAATTGACAACAGATCCAAAACAAGAATTCTGTGTAGCAGACTGTAAAAAACCCACAATATGGCATCTGATAATAGTGGTCGTTTTCTCCAAGAAGACAGATACGAATCTTCAACAGATTTCTGTGCTTCGGACAGCTCCTGGAATCAAATGTCGTAGGGATCCGGTAAGTAAGACAGCCTACGGGCTGCAATGAAATGTAGAAGCGCTGATCTGCATTTTTCAAAATTCCGTTCAACCACAGCGAACCAAGTGTAATGCATTCCTAAATCAATTTATTATCATTTATTAAGATATTATTTTGTCATAAACAGCAAAAGTGAGTCAACATATATACCATTCATGAAATTAGTCAAGAGCCGTTACAAAATACTAATGTGTTATGTAATGATATTATGTTAATAGCTAGCATGGACTTGGTTCGCTCTGGCTGCAAAGAAAACGAAGTTTCGCGTGTCCAGCAGAAACATAATTTTGTTTTTTTTATATTTCTAAAGGTTCTGTATCAGAAATTGACGAAGATGTGCGCTTACAGCATGAAAGGGAGTATTATGTTTGACATCGTGTTTGTAACACGTGAACGATAAAACGATAGATTTGATCCGACACAGTCAATTAGTGGGAGCCCAATCTTCAAATTGACATTTTTGGCGCTTGGTTCGTTTTGGCAGAACCCCGACCATATCTAATATGTAGATCTACAGTGAGGACGTCTGGTAGCGATATCCATTCAGTGAAGCATATTATTCTCTATCAGCTTACAAGGCCCGAAAGCAGTTCAAAATTGTCCAAATCATAAATGAAACTGTTTACTACTGAAGTAGAGTAGAAATAACTCAATAACTGAATAACAAAAAAAGTTATTTCGAAAATTTCGATGCGTTCCAGAATAACATCCAGAGTGATGAACAAGCAGATTAAATAATATAATCTCACAGTTCTACGCCGAAAATGCTGTCGTATCATGGATACACCCCTTTCAATTTTTCATCGAAGGTAAACAGGTGTTCTTCCTCATGTAAGGATTATGTTCTCTGAAGTTGAATTCGATTCGTTGCTTAGTTTCCACGGTCATAGAAGGTGTTAACCTAATGCAATCATTAACTCGAAATTTCATATTTTACGACATGGTTCCTTTGATATAACACTGACCAACTTAGATGCTATTTTCATTGCAACTAATGCTCCAAAGACAAGCGCATTCAATTGCGTGGAACGAAGAATATCATCTCTTAGCAGAGAGCTTGCCGGCCTGATCGCAACTCAGGATCATTTCAGATCGCACTTGGATTCGCCACTTCGTTCTACGGATCTTCAGCTGGGGAAGAAATTTGAAATTCGAAGAATTTCAAAATTCATCAATTTGTGACAATACGTAAGGGAGTTGAATTTCGATCAAAATTTGCCTGAAGTACTAAATGAATGCCACCTTTTTTTTTTTTTTATCCCATTTATTTATTTGAGGCTCATTAGCATTTTAGCTGTAACAGAGCCGAATTTTAATCGTGTACATGTCACATGATTATCATATCTATAATTAGCACATTACACACAGTTGCCATTCGCCAGTATTCCTTCTATACCATTACATATGGGACATTCACACAATAGCCATTTAGGCGTAAGAGTTTTCTATCTGTTCTTCCATTATCCAGTTAGACCGGACAGCGGAGACAGTTGATTGATCATTGTTGAGTTATTTATAGAACAGCAGCCCGATGTGTCTTGCAGAGCAGAGCAGTTGTATGGATGAATCGATCTTATTTCGACCGTGGATCGATCTCCATCGCTGATGATTGTTGCGTGGACGTAGCTATTCTGTAACAACACAAAGATGGTCAATGAGGGCCCTGAGTTTTGAACTCACGATCGATCGCTTACTAAGCGAACGCGCAACCATTGTGGCTACGGAGACCCCCCTAAATGAATGCCAGCTGATGAAAATAAAATGTTCAGCAATGTTGTTAAAAAAACCCCTTCAATTAAAAAAGTTTCAAGTATACACAAACTTTATGCCAACTCGATTGGCCGTTGGAAGCACCATCTCAAATTGCAGTGAAATGTTGTGGGTGTCAACACATGAGCCTTTTGAGCAAGTTTGATTGAAATATTCAAAGCATTCAAAAAAGAATTAGACTACTTTTTGAATAAAGCCAAAAAAATGTTTTTGATTTTTCACAGAAAATTATAACTCAAAAACCATGAAACCTACAATATTCTGGTCAACGGATAAAATGTAGGAAACTTTGAATTTCCATAAATTTTTTTTTGTTTCACTCAAAATATTTAAAAAATTAGAATTATTTTTTTAAAAATGTATTTTTTTAGAATTCTCAAAAAATTATGTGAATAGTTCTTACAGTTTTCAACAAGTCGGAAGATAGGCACTTTACCAGGAAAAAAGTTTTTCAAACAACAACTTTTTAATGTATTTTTTCAAAAAATTTCAACTAATCCAAAATTATAAAGTCAGATATAGTGTATTTGGCCAAATTTTCGATCTCATTAAAATATGAACATTCGTCAAAGATGTCAACTTACTAGTTTTTACACTTCCTGGAATATAAGGCATTTTTGTATGGAGACCCCTGAAAAAATAATGCTTTAATCGTAGCCATTTTGTGTCTGAATTCTCGCGTTTGACATGTTCTTGGCATGTTTCTAAATAGAAAAAAGTTTGCAGAGCATGTAAATCGCGATAATTTATACATGAAAATGATACAAATTAAACATTAATAGTAATTTTACAAAGAAAAACATGAAAAAGTTGTTGTTCGAAAAACTATTTCCCTGGTGACGTGTCCATCTTCCGATGTATGAATGACTTGTTGGGAATTATTAGTGCTTTTCATATGCATTTTTTCAGAATTCAAAAAGTTTAATTTTGAAAATAATTGTTTGAAATATTTTTTTTTGAAAATTTATTTGATATTTTTAAATGAAAACATGAAAAATTTCCTATATTTCATTCTTTAACAGAAATTTTTTAAGAGTTTTTTTCCAACTTTTTCCGAAAAATCTTGATTTAAAAACTATAAGATCTAAAAATTGTTAGTTAAAAAATTAAATTATTTAGATTTTCATAAAAAAAATATCAAACAAATTTTTGAAAAAAAAATTAATTGAAAAAAATATTTAGAAATTAAAAATATTTTTTCTCGAAAACATGTGTTTTTAAAATTCTGAAAAAATCATCCATTTTCGAAGAGTAACTTTAACATGGAACCTACATGCGATTCTACATGAAAAGGTGTATATAACGTTTTCCCTAAGACTAACCATTATCGAAATACAGTCAACTCTCCCTAACTCGATATCCAAAGGGACCATCGAGTTAGGAAGGTATCGAGATACAGAACATTTTTTCCTAATTTTTTTTTATGTCTCAAATTGTCATATATTAGGGTAAGTGTCCCAATTATGGTATGAATTTGAATTTTTGATTCATTCCCTTAAAGTTATTATTATTATTTATTTATTTGTGACACTTTACCACTAAAATGCGTGGCATTCGTGTCATTTTATGATTTACATTTTTCATTTTCTCGCTGCATTAATTATAACTAATTAGATCTCATTGAACAAATTGCTGTCTCTTAAAAAATTTAAAAGGGCTTTTTCTTTTTCAGTGTCATTAGCTAGTATTTCATTCCCTTAAAGTGAAAAAACACCTTTCTCATATAAAAAAAAAAAAAAAATTCCAGAATCTTTCAGGAGGTGATAGACGGTTATATTTCACGAAAAAAATCCTTCTACGCATATGTTAGAATTTCAACGATGACAGACTTATAGAACTTTTTCTTTGTTTCGGATTCTGTTGGCTCAAACTGACTCTACATTGAAAAGTATGCTACGTAATCCGATTTTGTTGCTTTCATTTGAAAGATGAGAAAATTTAGTACAGGATATAGTAGTGAAACATCTAAATTAGTGGATTAAACCTTTTTAGAAGTGGAAAATTTAAATTTTTTTTTTTATTTGTATTTATTAATTTTATCCTAAAAATTCATACTAAACTTGATTGTTTCTATAAATTAAATTAAAGCTCTCTAACCTCTCTACAATTTGTTCTTTGACGCCCAACTTCTATCTCTCTTAATTTCGCTGCAATATCGATATAAACAATTCCTGAAGAAGATTCAATCAAAATCTTCAAAAATCGCGATTTTTAACCCACTGTACTTATAAAAGCCACTTAAATTTCACCTTAATGCTGGAAGGTTATTTTTTTTTCTTGAAATTATTCATATTTGAATTATAAAAAAAAACTTTTTTTTTCAAACTGTATAAAGTCCTAAATTTTACATAATCGAATCATATATAATCAAGTTTGTATATAATCGAGTCCAACTTGCATGAGGCACTAGGTTAACAAAGAAAATATTGATTAAGTATGTTACTCAAACTGAATTGTAACGATCACACAGGAACTGTTCAATCACCAAGAAATGTTCGAATAGTTTCACAGGAACATTTTCAGTTGATTTCAATATTCCGGACATATTCTTCAGGTTTGATTAAACGTTCGAATTAACATCTCAATAGAACTACTATCTTCAGCGTTTTTCTCAGGTTTTTCAACACTTCCCAGTATATCGGTATCTGGCATCAGATCACAGCAAATCACGTTTTGGTCCTTTTTGCACTAAATATTAAAAGACATTGAGCAATCGAACGGTATTGTACCGTCGACATCAGCAAGCTCACGACGCATTAATTATGCCAGCGGAATATCACTCTCGTCCATGTTGGTTGTGCTTTGAAGTTAGGAATTCCCAGTTTCTGGACAAATTCTCAAGCCATATCCCGAAGAATAGAAGAGGGGTAAATTATTCTGTCTAGCTTGACAAGACAAAAATTCATTGACCGCTCCAGCTTCTCGATTCTGACCAACCTTATATGCTTTTATTCTAGATACAATTTTCCATTCCGATTCCATTTTTACTTTAGTTTGAGTAGTGTTGATACCGCACTTTGTGCAATACTGAAATTATTTGCAGCTTCAGACCCCTTCCGTCCATATTTTTCGACCTGCTCGATGATGCTCAAACCTTGCGCAATGGTTAGCGTTTTGATTGTTCGCTTGAAAGGTTTCTCGTGGTTTTCCATACTTGAAAAGAAATTGTTTGATGACACGAACACTCCGTCTTCACTTTCAAGGGCAATTGAAATCTGAGGTAATAACGCACAAAAACATGTACGCGAAAATCAATCGAGTTAGGGAGGTGAAAATCCATGGAAAAATGAATCAAAACACATCGAGTAAGAGAGGCATCGAGTTAGGGAGGTATCGTGTTATGGAGAGAAGAATGCTTGTAAAATCGAAGGTGCCATGAAATCCATCGAGTTAGGGAAAATATCGAGATACAGAACATCGAGTTAGGGAGAGTTAACTGTATAACCAATTTTTATATAATCGCATGTATATTTTAAAAAGGAAGACAATCCAATCGAGAGCGAATGCGTTATACTCTCTAAATCCAAAGACATGACTCACTCCAAGCATACATTGAGCTATTCCAACCATGATCGGAAAAAGCAACTTCTACTAATGCCGAGCTTTTTTCGAACTCAATTGGAAAGTTCGATTTTCTAGTTATCCTCTTCGCTGTTGGCTTAATTTTAGGAATACAACTTGAGCAACAATCCGATGGTTTGTTCCTATCGACTAAGCCGATAAACCTAGATAAAGCAAGAAAAGAGACATTAGCTTTGATTTTCCAGAAACTGTTGTATTTATGTGGTCGACTTGGAGTCAATATAAATTCACGGAGGATCAGAGCTCGATCATAATTCGACATCTGCATCACGCGAGTGGTACCAATGAAGCAAAGTGTTCCTTTCATTTCGGAACAGCTTTGTGGACTCACTCGTTCAGAAATTTCGCTGGTTCTGTTTAGACTCTTTTAAAGGCACCGAAGCAAGTTCTTTCTTCTTGAATGGCGTTCACGTTCCCTGTGGAACTTTTGCCGTCTCAACGTATGCATTAACTAGCTTCATTTAGTAATACTTAGTCGAGATTTCTTTAGCCAAATAACACGCCTTGAATGTATTCCGAGGGGCTAGCTCTAGAATACGCGTGACCACAGTGCAAGTCGAAAGAAATTTCTTTGACATAAATCCCCCGACCAGAACGAGAATCGAACCGAATGTGAGACGCTAACCACTCGGCCACGGGTGCACCGAAGCAAGTACCGTTTGCAAATCTTGCAAGATTTTATGACATTGAATCGGGCTAGCCATTGGGTCACTCCCACCACCAGCCCAATTCGGTGCAATTTCGCAAAATAGCTGTCACGTGCCAACAAACATCAACGGCCAATTGTTCCCCTCTAGCTCTCATCAGCCTTGAGTATACCATCACCAACGAAATTCCCCAGAGCAGGACATATTTCATAATTAAACTTGGACTATATTATAATTCATTATTCATCTGCACACACGGAGACTCGTCCGCTTGTAATCAAAATTCTCAAAGCACAAAGCACCGAAGCGCACACAAATTGTTCTTGCACAGATTAATCTCACATCACACGTTGGCCGTGATGGTGAGTAGCTTTCCACTGACAGCAGCAGCATCTAGCTGACAGAAGGCGAAGCCTATCTTCTAGCGCTTCTGAATCACACACACATTGGTGTCGACAGTGCAGCCTCTGTAGATGAAAACATCCCAAAGGGCCAAATAATGAACTCATATGAGTTTAAACAATTTTGAACTGCACTGTACTCATACCACGGAAAACTTATTTAATTACTTTCCCGAACATCGTGCTGGCGTGCAGCGAAACTTTGTGTGCCTAATTTTGACCGCCTCCAACTCACCTTTGCCACCATCCATGGGAGACAAAACTTTCTACTCAGATCAAACTTTTTGTCTTCGCTTTGGTAGCTAGTGTATACAGGATCGACCTCAAATTGAATCATCTTGATGCTGCAGAGAAAATGCGATTTAACAAACGTCTTTGCCAGCTCGAAGCCATTGGCAATTTATGTTGGCTTTCAACATTGATTTTTATCGGCTCAAACACATAAAAGAGCACACGAACACTCACCTTATCATATGACAATCGCGCGTGACTACGTTCTGATGCTGTGGATCCATTTCGAATGTGCTCTACCCATCATGTCACTGTCAATAAATCACCGAGGCACACCCGAAAAGCACTCCAATCGGAAACGAATTCTGTCTCCGAAAACGAACAAATGGCCCCTCGTTTTTCTTTTATCTTCTTTTTATTCACACAGTTCACCAATTTCCACACATCACTCGCTATAACTACACTTCCGACTGGGACCAGAAATTGTTTGGGTCATTTTCAGCTGCCGACTGGATTTGGTTCCAATCCTCCCGGTCTATCACCGGCTTCCGACGCCTACCCAGCAGTGCTACCACTGTCCAACCGTTGATGTTCATCAATTTTGCTATGAATTATATTCCAAATTCCGTTCGCCTCCCTGCAGTCCTTTCCCGTCAATCCGTTGCCGTCCGCACCGTGAAATGATCCGCCCCGAACATTACTCAGCATCCGTAGGCTCGTTGAGCTGGAAATGCTTTCCATAAATTCCACATAACTTACATAACTGCCAGAGACGGGTGCCCAAAAAAGGGAGGCAGACTTCAATTCGATGCAGCGATTTACCTTCCTTCGATCTCGATTTTCCGATTTCTGCTCACGCGGCAAGTTTTGGTCTTCAAATTTTTTGGGCTGACGCAAGTGTTTTTTCTTCTTTCTGCTTTCTTTTGTTGAATGTTTATCTTACGGATTTACTCGTTTTTTCTCGTGCTTTGTTTAAGTTGTTCCACCCCACTTTTTTCTCACTTACATATCGAATTTTAATTAAACCGATGCCCATTCAATGATGTGTGCCATTTGCCAATTTCCGGTTGCTCTTCACACCGACTCAGAAAACATTTATGAGCGCTAACATTTCATAAACACACATATTCCCCACACACTCCCATTATGTTATGATATTGGAAACGAAAACATCCATTCGCCACACCGGGAGATGTTAATTCAGCGCCAGTTTATTACTCGACGATCTGTTTACGTGATCGATAATCCCCCTTTGTTCGCTATCCATAGCATCCCCCTACTAACCCTGCTCTTGCTGGCGGGGATGAGCACTTCACATGGGAACCCGCGGCCGCTGTCGTTCTTTGTCCATCGTTTGGTTCAACTCGTTCCGGGCGGGACAGCTTTGCTTCCGCGAAACGAGCGAAAACATTCCACGGATTTGATGATTTTTTTTTGTGCAATTTTATTACTGTCACGTTGTTTTCGCCACCATAGGAGAGGATGGAAATCCGGGTTCGGGTTTAGCTCCGCTGCGCTCTCTCGTGATCCTGAAAATGGCACAAATGGGAAGAGAAAACAAAATAAAAAGTTGTGCATATTTCAATTTTAATGTTTATTGCTGTTGACATGATAGAGTCAGTTTTGCGGATGGAATGCGATATTTTAACATTACCCGATAGTCTATGTTTTTACGATGCGCCCCAACTGCTCTGTGTCCCGGGCTATAAATCACCGCAATAAAACATTGTTTAGGTCGTCAAATTGTGGATAAATTAGTGGAGGGGAACGTTGCGAGAAATAACACAGAAGAGAATGAATCACTTGGCACAGATTACAAAAATAAAACAATTGGTTTAATCCACCATCGGAGAGGCGTTCCCATTGTCTATCCGTCATTATTATTCATTCGAATTACTATTTAGTTTTCCAAATATCGCATGTGCTTCTATCAGCCATATACAGTGCGAAGCTACCTCGATTCATACTAGTGATGAAATGGATAGTAGTTTGGCCGGGTACCCGGATCTCCGGTGGTCGGATATTCCGCTCTTTATTTGCCAAGACGAAACTGGGAGAAACTGCATGTTTGCATGAAGCTAATAAAAGCTTACATTTTAGGAAGAAATAAACACATCTTCACATGAAAATACATAACAATTATTAAATTCTCCGTATTGAATGAATATTCCTTAATAGGGAATCAAGTGTTCTGCAAGGAATATTGAACACATTTTTTTCTGCCAAAAATTTTCTACTACAGTGATGAAATTTTTGTAGATATATTGTAATGATTTTCATACTAATCGAGTTAAAGTAAGTACTACAAATTTAAGTAAGCTAAAAACAACAACCAATTATTGTCATTCAAGATTAAAAAATGGGATCTGTATTGAGAGATGATAATCTGAGAAGGGTATACTTAGGGGCTGTCCACATACCACGTGGACAACTTTAGGGGGGTTAAGGGGTAGGGAAATATCCACGCTTGTCCACGGAGATGGGGGAGGGGGTATAGACTGGGTCCACGTGGATAGGAAAATTTCTTTTTAAATACAACCACTTATACATTCAAAATGATATTAATTAACACATATTCATGAATTTCAAAACTCCGTATTTTACAAAAAACGGATTGAGCCACCTAAGAGAACTGCCCGATCAAATGTTCATATATTTTTTCATTGATCATTGATCTTCATTTAAATCTGTATTATAAAAATATTTCACGTGAACTGTGAATGACCAAACTATTTCCTATGATCGAACTTTTGTAGTTACGGGGTATGCGTAGACCCTTATAGACTAAAACTAATTAAAACTAAACGATCCATATCATGAAAGCTCAACCATTTTGAGTTGAAATTTCGTGATTTGGGTAATTGATTTTTCATCAAATATAATTTCTATACATTTTGTTATATCTCGAGAACAGCTAGTTCTAGGATAATAATGTCTGTATAGTTTCTCATACAGAATTGCGTGTGAAATCTTTTTTATAAAGTATTTTAATTTCAGAAATTTCTAGGAATCAATATTTATATTTGCATGAGATTGCCCTTGCACCACTAGTCACTAGGACTTGAACTTGAACTTTTTTCGAGCCTAATTTTATGTCTTGAACTGAGTAAAATTTAGAAAGTACACTACTTATGTTTATGCTTACGCTTAGGAATAATTATGCTGCTCATTTGAAAGATTAGAAAATTTTGCGTTGAATGCAGTTGTAGAACATTTGAATAAATGAAACCAAGTAACTTTTAGATGTAGCGAAAAGAAAAAATTTAAAATATTGTGTTTTTTGTTAATTTTCCAAAAGTGCATGATAAACTGGATTGTTTCTATCAACTAAATTAAAGCTCTCCAACCACTCTACAATTCCTTCCTTGACACCACACTGTTATCCTTCTTGTTATCTTCCACTAATTTGAATGTTTCACAACAGAATTCAATACAAAATTTCCTCAAATGGAAGCAATTGAATTGTGATAAGCAGCGTACTTCTCGAATTAAAGTCAGTTTAAGGTAAAAACCGGTCTCGAGGAAAAGTTCAATAATTCTTTCGTAGTTGATCTTTGACCATAGGCGTGGAATATTTTTTATGATCCTCCATCACCTAAATATTCCGGATCAGCAGTTTCGTATTGCGCTGACGACTAAGACCGATCGTTTTCCGAAGTGGGCAAAGAACTACACTCGACAAAAGAATAATAAAAGAGGAGCAAAATGCGACATCTAAAAAACGCTATAACTCTGTTATAAAATCATGCATTCGTAAAAGCCACAACTGGACCTTGTATAAAATATTTTCAAGTTTGCGGTGGGCATATTTGACCATCGATTTGTTGTGCGTTCATTATTTCATGAAATATTCCTAATTCAAAATTAAAGGATAATTTTTCATTCGATAGAGAATACTTCTGTAGTAAATAGTTCTACTGAAACTTTCTATGAACCAAATAGAAGCGAAACAATCGAGATGATTGGATTGTTATTGGGCATTTATTTTTAAAATCTATAGAAACTTTGAAAGCAAACAAAAAACGCTTTATATCTTCATACAATGTCTTTTGTTTACAACGCCTATACACATCACACTAAAAATATGTACGTACGATATCCCTGATCTAGAAATTTGTAGCTTGAAAATTCTGTTTTTTTATCTTCATGTCATCATTTAAATCGAAGCTACAAGTGTTCCAAAATCCCTTAAAAATTTCGACAGTTTACTCCTCGATCTTGACAAAGGATCAATAGATATCAGTGCATGCTCCCTATTTAATCTTTTCTTTTCTTGAAATTCTTTTTAATTGATAAAAAATAATCCATGCATATAAAACTGTTCTGTTCGTTTTTGTGCGCTTCAAAAACTTGAAAAGTTCGGCACTGATGGAATACATATTATGATTCAATATGCAATCTACTTCAAAGATTGTTGTGGCCACTGCCAACGCCTCAGGAACCTTTAATATTTTCAGATTGAATGAGCACACTTCTGAAATTATGCTGTGAACGTAATTAATTTTCTAGTATTGAATATGTATTCTATGTGATGGCAGCACATTTCTTTGAAAGTGTTTAAAAATCGTGAACTAAAATTGTATCTGATTTTGAATCCATTTATTTTTATTCGATTGAGATTGCTCTAGATCAATCTTTGGTATTGTATGATTTATATTCGGATGCGGACCGTATTTTTTTGCTACTCATTTCTCTGTCATTAAACCTCAATGTGCTATAGCGTAGCAGAGTACAGCTAGTAAAATATGAAACAAAATAAACTTAAGAGGGGACCCCGGTCTGAATAATCGAAAAAAATATAATTTTTGTTTTCTGCATTTTTGGGAAGCTTATGCCCTCAGAAATGTTTTTTTCGATATGTAATTTTCGTTATATAATTTTTTTCGATATATAATTTCGTTGAAAAGTTCAAGCCAAAAATGTGAGGTTCCCTCAAGGAATACCGTATTGCTGTACGAATTTTCAAACGCGTTTTTTCTCGAAACCATGTTTTTTCAACTGGTGGCCTCGATATCTCAGGATCTACTCGACCGATTTGGCTGAATTTTATTATCAGCATGTAAAAATGGATTATCTAAAGCGTTACATAGCCATTTTTTGATATCTCATTTTTTCCATTTTTTATGAGCTTCTGAACAGCTATTTTACATGAAAAATAAATCGTTTTCAACAGAAATGGCCGCCATTTTGGAATTTTCCGAATTTCCAAAAACCCCTATGTAACACTTCAGGTATTGTCCTAAAGTTTCAAAATATTAGGCTGTCAAAAAAGTCCTGCGGTATTTTTTTTTTTGAATTTTCATTTGTTCATAAAATTAGTCTGTTTTAAGCCAAATATGCGCCGTTTTGTTCGCTGACTTGTTCCCAACGAGATGCCAACTTCATAATACCCCTGTTATAGAAGCTCGCTTCCTTATTGTCAAAAAACTCGGATAGCCAATTTTCACAGGCCTCTTTTGTGGCTAACTTCTGACTACCTAGCTCGTTCGCCATGGACAAAAACAGGTGGTAGTCACTTGGTGCAAGGTCCGGACTATACGGCGGATGCAAAAGAACCTCCCATCTGAGCTCCCGGAGCTTCTGGCGCGTCACCAAAGAAGTGTGTGGCCTGGCGTTGTCCTGATGGAAGACAATGCGGCCTCTGTTTATCAAAGATGGCCTCTTCTTCATGAGTGCTACCTTCAAGCGGTCCAGTTGTTGGCAGTACAGGTCCGAATTGAGTATTTGGCCATAGGGAAGCAGCAATTCAGTTATTTTTTAAATTATTCTAATAAAATAGGGAAAAATGTCCACGTGGACAACAGGAGGAGGGGTATGAAAATGTCCACGCTTGTCGACGGAGGGGGAGGAGGGGAGTCTAAAATCGTGCTTTTTCTGTCCACGTGGTATGTGGCCAGCCCCTTACTTCGACACAAATCAAATTAAACGAAGCGAAAGAGACGAAACTGAATTAAACCTGATAGGTGAAGCTCGCGACACCTAAACCAGTTTCTACGAAGTGAAAAATGAAAATGATAGTCATCGTCGCATTTAGGAAAAAAAAAATCTCATTGCTAACGATATCGACTGTTATGCGAAAAGATTTCGAATGTATCGCAATTACGTTCCTCACGTTTGGTAGTAATTCAGCTCTAAGCAGTACCCCGATTGGCAAGGTTCGTAAGAGTCTTTCAGCTCCTTACAGTAGTGTTCACAAAGAAAGATTGTTCTCTGAAGCTGGCCTGGTTTACGAAGCAAAGCGTAATCGGTCGGTAAAATAGTTCATAATAAGAGTAATAGTATTAAGGGGGGACCCCGGTCTGGAAAATCGAAAAAATCGAATTTTCTTTTTTTGCATTTTTGGGAAGCTTATGCCCTCAGAAATGTTGTCCTAAAAGGATTTTTCGATATTTGATTTCGTTGGAAAAATTACAGCCAAAAGTATGAGGTGACCTCAAGAAAAGTAGCAGTAGCCGTTTTGCTAGCTTTTTGGTTGCTCTCATACTCTCTCGAACACATACATACATACGCACACATACACAAACATACACACACATACAAATACACACATACACATACACATGCAGACTTATACACATACACATACACATACAGAAACACACATACACAGTTATAAATAATGGAGGATGTAGAAGGGTGAAGTATCAGCTGTTTTGCCGATTAGTGAAAGATGGTAATTTTAGTTTTTTCTGTACATACATATATTTATTTTGTTGGAATTGTATTTGTATTTGTGTAGGGAGCTTTCTAAATTGGTGTTGGTTATGCTGTTTGTTGTTGTTCAGTTGTTCACTCGCTTGTGTTTGACAGGTATAAAAATAGACAGTTTTACAAATTTTGCCTAAACATGAGTCCGAAAAGTGTGTATCGCGATACGAAAGGCTCAAGAATTGCGAGACCACACCGTGTATCCTTAAAGCGAAAAAATTATCCAATAAACAGATATGGAGGAAGAATCGAGAATACAAGTCGATCGGCGAAGAAGCTAAAAGCACCAAAGTTGTCTGACATTGCTGTGAATGATTCTTTCGGGTATCGCATAATCAATTTTTTGACAGTTTTTTCTGTCGTTTCGAAAGTTACGAAATGTAAAAAATGTGATGGAAATGTAACATTTTCCGAGGAAAGTTGCCGCGGACTTGGATTTAAACTGGTGATCAACTGTCCGTCTTGTAAACCAACATATGTTTTTTCGAGTCCTTTAATCCGTGGAAAAGCATATGAAATCACCTTCGTATTTAAGTTACTGGGACTTGGCTATGCTGCGCTGGAAAAGTTTTGTGGACTAATGGATCTCCCAAAGCAAGTCGCGGAGAGCACGTACGACAATATCAGTTCCTACATTTTCAAAGCAGCAGAAGTTATCGGTGAAAGTTCTATGGAAAATGCAGTCGCTGATGAAACAAAAATGAGTGGAGGAAGCAGAGACATCACGGTTTCTGGAGACGGCACTTGGAAGAAACGTGGGTATTCTTCACTATTTGGAGTGTCGTCCTTGATTGGGTATAACAGTGGAAAAGTGGTTGATATAAATGTAAAATCATCGTACTGTAAAGAATGCGAGACCTGGAAGAAATTGATGGGAAGCCCGGAATACGATTCGTGGTTAGAAGATCACGCGAACCACTGCAGCAACAACCACGAGGGATCAGCTGGAAGAATGGAAGTTGACGCGATTCGGGAGATGTTTCTGCGCTCCGAGGAAAAGTACTCCGTTCGATATACTAATTACGTTGGTGATGGTGACAGCAAGACTTACAAGGGAATTGTCGACAGCAATCCGTATAAAGGCGTCAACATTGTAAAGAAGGAATGCATAGGACATGTACAGAAGCGAATGGGAACTCGACTGCGAAGTGTTAAAAAGAACAACAAAGGCCTGGGAGGAAGAGGAAAGCTGACCGATAAACTAATCAATGAATTGACAGTTTACTACGGTCTAGCAATTCGACGCAATTCTGACAGTAAAGAGGAGATGAAGAAGGCGATTTGGGCGACATTTCTTCACAAAGTTTCGAACAACAGGCATCCACAACATGACTTATGTGATAGTGCCTGGTGCTCATATCTGAAAGCAAACGAATTGAACACATTGAAGGATTATGATCACCACGAACCTTTGCCGAAAGATGTGCAGGACGCAATTCGACCAGTCTATGAGGACCTTTCGGCAGACAATTTATTGCAACGATGCGAAGGGGGGTTTACGCAGAACAATAATGAAAGCCTCAATTCAGTTATTTGGTCAATCGCTCCAAAATCCAAGCATAGTGGCAAACACACTGTTGACTTCGCTAGTTATACAGCAGTTAGTTTGTTTAACGATGGCTATATTTCTGTTTTGAAAATGATGAAATTAATGGGAATGCTGATTGGACCGAGCTGCCATGCGTTATATTTGCAACTGAACAAAAAAAGAATTTCCAAGGCAGAAGTGAAGAAATACGAGAGCAGTAAGATTGCTCGACAAATGATTGCTGCGGCCAGAAAAAGTGCTGCGGACAGCTTCCTGGAGGCCGAAGGCGAAGTGTATGGAGCCGGAATAGCTAACTAAAAGTTGATCATTTCTAAAAGTGTATTATTTTGTGTTACAAATACATTAATATTCCTCAAACATATGTTTTCCGTTTCTGATCCGCCATTTTTCATTCGCCATTTTGCATCCGCCATTTTCTTTTTTTTCATAAATTTGTAACGGACAGGTATTCAGCTACTTAAAGAAAAAAAGAAACTCATTTCAATATAATCTACTTCATTTATTGCAACGCATTGCTGACCGAAAACTTGAAAAAAACTTTAAACGCGTTTTTCTCGAAACCATGTTTTTTCAACTGGTGGTATCGATATCTCAGGATCTACTCGACCGATTTGGCTGAAATTGGCATCTAAAAATGTAGAAATGAATTATCTAAAGTGTTACATAGCCGTTTTTTGATATTTCATTTTTTCGATTTTTTATGAATTTTTAAACAGCGATTTTTTATGAAAAATGACGTATTTTTAACAAAAATGGCCGCCATTTTGGAAATTTTTCGAATTTTAAAAAACCTCTATGTAACACTTTAGGTATTGTCCTAAGGATTCAAAATATTCATTGGAATTCGTTCTACGACCCCCCGTTTCTTCAGAACCGATACCACCAGTAAGGTATCTTTTTCAGACAACATCTACGCATCCAGCTCTAAACAGCGTAATAATCATTATTCGTGCACTCAAAAAATGGAAAAAACATCTTCAAATATACCTTCAACAATAACCAAAATACCCGAACACTTCACTTTATTCCTAACATCCGAAAAAAAATCACGAAGATTCATCATTTTTCGACCTTCCAGACAGGGGTCCCCCCTTAATGAATTGTTTGTTTATTCATTACTATCAACAGGCCTGGACATGAGTGCCCTGATGATACCTAATAAATTAATAACTTAAAATACTTAATCTACTTAAAACTATGCCTAACTGGAAAGAGCGGTCAAGAATGCCTTTCTTAAACTGGCGCGAGATAAGTGAAAGTCATAAGATAAGTAACAGCGGTTAAATACACGAGACATACTCGATACGGGTTCGTTGTAACCGTAGTTTGTGCGAAAGTGAGGAAGGCAGAGAAATGTATGTGAACGCAGGTTACGAGGGCGTATATTAAAATCGATCGACTGAAGAAGATCAGCACAATCGATTTTCGAGGAAATTAGATCGGATATAAAAGTTGCCTTCGCTACATCTCTACGTAAGCTCAACAAATCGAGTCCGATCAATTTACAACGATCCTCATAGCTGGGTAAGTTCGAAGGATCGCTCCAGGGCAAGTTGCGTAGGGCGAAACGGACGAATTTCCGCTGGATCACCTCAATTCGCTGGACACTATTTTGGTAGTAGGGAGACCATACTATGCACGCATATTCAAGATGAGAGCGCACTAAAGCACAATAAAGAGCTTTGATACAATGTGGGTCTTTGAATTGCTTTGTGATGCGAAAAATGAAACCTAGAATCCTAGATGCCTTGGTGGTGATGTATGAGATATGGTCGCTGAACGTTAGCTTTGAGTCTAAGACGATATTGGGTCTAATCTTGAAAAAATATGATTTATCTTGTTTTATAGAGCAATTATTGATATTTTTATAATATCCGGTATCCGGCCAGATAGTAAGTCACTTCGATAGTGAAATTATAAAAAAAATAAGAAGGTGGTGTCCAAGACACGACCGCATTTGTTTAATTTTCATAATGCTCCTGTAACTTTTTATTTACTTATTTTAGAATACTATTCCTTTCACCTGGGATCTGTTGGAGATTCAAAAAATCCTGCATGCAACTTTACTTAACAGACGAGATCGTATCAGCAGCCCGACATGTAAAATTTGATCTAACGTGAACCTAGAACATAGATTCAGTTTATTCTCTAATATAAGGTGGCAAGAAAATCAGGTACACTCGAAATTGGAAACAATGATTCTCCACTACCAACAGAAGCTTCAACCCTCCCCTCCCTTGACCCCTTTTTTGAAGTGAAAAAGTTCGACGATGTGAGAAAAAAATGAAGGTTCCACTCTCAGGCAGCTCAGACTTATCTGTACCCGCTCCTCCCTCACCGTGGATTGTAAGAAGCGTAAGTTTGACAGGACAGGACTTCCAAATCACCTGGAGTCGTTTTTGCATTACCTGCCAACGGTTGAACATGTTGTCCGGTTAGTGTTTGTAGTCAGCTTCTGCAATATGACCCTGTGTAAGAACCTCAATTTTTTTTAGGATCATGGGACATGTAAGTTATGGACCGCGAGTTCAAGCACATCTCGACCTCGACGAGAAGAGTCAGCAATTCTTCGTGGGTTACGGTTACATGACCAACTTTCTTCAAAAGATGACTCTTTGCCGTTTTCACCGCCGCACAGTGGGGCCGATCTGAAAAAAATACGGCCAAAAATATACAGTTACAGTAAAAATTAGAAACACTAATTTTTTATACTTACGAGATAAATGAGTTATGTCTTGAGCAACATCGTAGAACTATAAATTTTATGAAACTCTGTTGAATATATTAGGCTGTCAAAAAAGTCCTGCGGTATTTTTTTTGAATTTTCATTTGTTCATAAAATTAGTTACAATCATCTGTTTTAAGTCAAATATGCACCGTTTGGTTCGATGACTTGTTCCCAACGAGATGCCAACTTCATAATCCCCCTGTTATAGAAGCTCGCTTCCTTATTGGCAAAAAACTCGGATAGCCAATTTTCACAGGCCTCTTTTGTGGCTAACTTCTGACTACCTAGCTCGTTCGCCATGGACAAAAACAGGTGGTAGTCACTTGGTGCAAGGTCCGGACTATACGGCGGATGCAAAAGAACCTCCCATCCGAGCTCCCGGAGCTTCTGGCGCGTCACCAAAGAAGTGTGTGGCCTGGCGTTGTCATGATGGAAGACAATGCGGCCTCTGTTTATCAAAGATGGCCTCTTCTTCATGAGAGCTACCTTCAAGCGGTCCAGTTGTTGGCAGTACAGGTCCGAATTGAGCGTTTGGCCATAGGGAAGCAGCTCATAATAGATTATTCCTTGACAATCCCACCAAATACACAGCAGAACCTTCCTGGTCGTTAATGAGGGCTTGGCCACCGTCTGAGCCGCTTCAGCGGGCTTCGACCACGACCGTTTGCGCTTCACGTTGTCGTAAGTGACCCACTTTTTATCGCCAGCCACCATCCGCTTCAGAAACGGGTCGATTTTGTTGCGATTCAGCAGCGATTCACATGCGTCGATACGGTCAAAGATGTTTTTTTTGCGTCAACGTGTGTGGCACCCATACATCGAGCTTCTTTGTGAATCCAAGCTTCTTCAAATGGTTAATAACGGTTTGATGACTTATCCCCAGCTCTTGGCCGATGCTACGGCTGCTACTATGCCGGTCTTTCTCGACTAATTCAGCGATTTTGTCGCGATTTTCGACGACAGCCCTTCCGGAGCGTGGCGCATCTTCGACGATCTGTACACCAGAACGAAAACGTTGAAACCATCGTTGTGCGGTGGAAATGGAAACTGTATCGGGTCCATAAACTGCACAAATTTTATTGGCATCTTGAGATGCATTTTTGCCTTTGTCATAGTAGTACTGTAAAATATGTCGGATTTTCTCTTTATTTTGCTCCATATTTACGACACTATAACTCACGAACGACTTAACCAAACAAAACACTGTCAAGGACTATATTATAGCGCAAAAATACCTTTCCAACAAGCTATAGTATGACTCGATACAATGAATACAACTAGAACTACGCGCTTACAACGACACCTCGCGGAAATACCGCAGGACTTTTTTGACAGCCTAATATAATATCTATCTATCAGTCCATAACTGACATGAGACATAACTGTTTTTCTGGGGAGGCTATCTCAAAACTAGTTTTTTAACTTAAGCTATACCTAAATTACATTATATCAACTCAACATGCTCCACAAAGTTTTAGATAACATTAAAAATACATAACTTTGCTTAAGACACTGTTAGTGTTAAAAGACATCCTTGCGATGTACAGTGGTTACAAAGCAAAAATATGTCATTTTCATTCATTTAATTATTCAAAAATTTGCACGTCTGTGCATCAATACTCAACGTGATTTTTTCGTCAGAGTTTGGAGTATACGGCAAATTACTTTTCGAACTCGAGAACTCTCGGGAACATAACTTTTTATACCAATTTTTACCGCGCAATTTACTCAATATTTTACTCTGCTTTCTTCATACTTTATCTGCTATTGATGTTTATTTGCATTATATTAATTTATAAATCAATTTCTGATTCTTTCTCACTATCAAAGCTCAAATTTGAGTTATTTTGCAGTAGTTTTATTGCAGTTGGTGATAGCAATTGGACCTTCTTCGATTTTCGTTTTCCCAAACTGCTTATCAGAGGGTCGGATGTAATAAGCAATATTACAGAAACATCCTGAATGCTGGTCTCTCTGAAAGATGATGAAGGTTTAGAATGTGTTCATACGCCTTTTCTAGATATGTGTGATGCTTTTCAGAATTTTGGCAGTGTTGCGCGGTACAAAACAAAATATATTTAAAAAAATTGGTATTTTTTTAGAATTTTGAGACTCAGTACGGGTTTAATTTATATTTAAATATGTTCGCATGTGTTTTTTTATATTTGTGAACTAAATCAGTACTGAGCCTCAAAATTAAAAAAAAATTAATAATTTATTTTTAAATATGTTTTTTTTTGTTGCGCTGTAAAAATTGATATAAAAAGTGGTGTTCCCGAGAGGTCTCGAGTTCAAAAAGTAGTTTGCCGTATACTCCAAACTCTGACGAACAAAATCACGTTGAGTATTGATGCACAGATGTGCAAATTTTTGAGTAAGTAAATGAATAAAAATGACATATTTTTGCTTTGTAACCACTGTACATCGCAAGGATGTCTTTTAACACTAACAGTGTCTTAAGCAAAGTTATGTGTTTTTAATGTTATCTAAAACTTTGTGGAACATGTTGAGTTGATATAATGTAATTTAGGTATAGCTGTGATTAGATTATGGCTACCAACTTTGGCAAACAGCTTCAGCAAGTAATATCGAAATCATCGAAAGAGTACAAAATAAACTGATAAGACAAATTACTGACGCCCCTTGGTACATCCGCAATAGTGTCATACATCGAGACTTAGGGATGGCGACGGTTAAAGAGGAACTTCATAAAACGAGGAGGAAATATGCGGAAAAGGTGAAGAATCATCCAAACCCACTAGCAAGGCGACTCGGTCTACCTATGGTAACACGTCTGAAGAAAAAAACCTTAAGTATTTGAACGTGGTCAAACGTTAGTGTTGTGCTCCAGCACACATGTGAAATTTTAACTGTAAAAATTGTAACAAACGTAATATTTTATTATGATAGAACTAATTGTATAACCAAATATTGTTATTTCCACATCATGGAAGATTCAATTAACTAGTTTTGAGATATTCTCCCCAGAAAAACAGTTATATCTCTGAAGAACTGACACATAGATATAACGTATATTCAACAAAGTTTCATAAAATTTATAGCTCTACAATGTTGCTGAACATAACTCATTGATCTCGTAAGTATAAAAAATAGTTTTTATATTTTTTACTGAAATCGTCAAATCATCCGAATCAACATTCTAAACAACTTTTCTGAAGACACCCAACCTCTAAAATGTAAAGTAAGACGAGAAAAAATTTTTGACCGTCTTTTTCAGAACGGTCATACTTTCGCCTCCCACACGAAAGTGGGGTGCATGCGATAGGATGAATTTCCACCTGATTTCTGAATGAAGTTAGCAGACTTTCTCACGCCGTGAACGAAATAGTCAACGCCGGAGACTGAAAACGGTCGTGTATCCGATAATTATGTCTGATGGCGGTTATCCATCAACCACCAACCTTGATGAAGCCGTCCTAGATTCTAGATGAAAAAAAATAATAGGAAATGTCTTGTCGACCGATTGTCCACTGATTACCACTGATCGGAAACATTTCGCGCTGGGATAATTTACATAGAACATGTTCAGCGTCTTGAAGATCGGATGTATACGATGCATACGATGTATACGAGTATACGATGAGAATCGATTGAACAACCAATCGAAAGTGAATCGGGAGGTACGAGTGCCACCAGGCACACTTTACATTCTTCGACGACAGTCTTGGAGGATGCTACGGCCAGTTTACTCTGCCAATGACACAACAATGGAAGCCTCATATCAGCAGACCCGCTGTGTAAAGTCCAACTGTGAACATTCAAACAAAAGGAATATTCTTACGCTGAAGAATGCAACATGTGTATCGATAGTATAGGTATACTCTTACGCCTAAATGGCTACTGTGTAATAGATAAAAATGTGTATCGATAAGATAGGAATACCCTTACGGCTAAAATGGCTACTGTGTAATATACAACAAAAATTAACGTCAGATAAAAAAAATGTACACGAATAAATTCGGCTCTTGACTTGACTTAACTTGAATGGCACTGTTCCTAGAGAAACTTCGCCGTCTCATGCATTCTGAGTGGCAAGCTCTAGAATACGCGTGACCACAGTGCAAGTCGGTGGAAATTTATTTGATGAAAAATTCCTCCGACCAGAACGGGAATCGAACCCGAACCCCCGGCATGTTAGGTGTGACGCTAACCACTCGGCCACGGGAGCACTTCGGCAAATTCGGCTCTGTTACAGCTGAATTGCTAAATGAGCCTAATAAAATAAACAGACGGGAAAAAATGAGTTATTCGGGAAGTTCGTGCTGCCATTGATGATAACCAAATCGAGGCGCTGATCAAGAATAATCCTCGGCACACAACAAATGAATAAAGAGATTCACTACAGATATCTAAGGGTGGGTTTAGACTAGTGATATATTCATGTGAAGAAATATGATGAGATTAATAGAAATCGCATCAACTGTTTACACTAGCGTGAACTTCTATAATGAATATATTCATATTTTCGGTGAATTTATTCACCTGAAGTAGAACTGCATCCAACTTTAGTGATTTCTCACCAGTGAGAAATTCACAAGCGTTTACATATGCTGAATTTATTCAAGTTATATATACCTCGAATAAGTGTATCATATTTATTCTCACCCGTTTACACCTATATTCACGTGAATAAATCCATCTATAGCTATAGATCTCCCTAATGTAAACCCGCCATAATATTACTGTTCATGAACTTCTGGTGAAGCTTTGTTACATAAATCATTACGATGTGTCAGTTCCACAAAATTTGACCGAAAATTCTTCAATGAATGGTATCTTCATCTACGATACGCTTCATAAACGTCAAGAAAATATCGTTTTGAAACAAATTGTGACTGATGATAAAAATGGGTCATTTACAACAATATTGAGCAAACATAGGGTAAGCGAAATGGACCATCAGCTAACCCTGAAACCGGTATACACACGGAGAAAGTCATACTCTGTGTCTGATGGGATTGGGAAGGAATTCTGTATTACGAGCTTCTACCAAACAATCAGTCGAAAAATTCCCACAAGTATTGCTCACAACTAGATAGATTGAAGGCAACGATCCAGGACAAACTTCCAACATTAGTCAATATGGTAGGCGTCGTGCTCCATCAGGGCAACGGCAGGTTTCATATCTATTTCACAACACGACAAATTATATTACAGTCTAGCTGGGAAGTGCGGTCCCACCAGCTAAACTAATATTGTACTTTCATTCAAACAGGTCCCTGAAAAATTCTCTCAAAGGCAAAAATTTCATCTATAAGGTCCGGATAAAAAATATCTCGAGCAGTTTTCGACGAGAAAGCAAGCGTGTTCATGTAGAATTTTGAAGCTGCGTGGAAGATGACGAAAATGATGTTCAACACAAATTTTCCGGAAAACCCAATATAAGCTATACTGATTTTTTGTTTCACTCTCCCTGATTTTTGAAAATTATAGTTGGCAAACCTAGTCGTAATCGAAATCAGTCATATAATAAGTTGTAATTTTGTTTCTTTTCGAAAAATATTAGGTCCGTTTTTTTTTAATTTTTCATTATGTTTATGGCTAATTTCCATTTCAGATTGGTCTGAAAAAGCAGGTTTTCCCTCCTTTTTCCAAAAAAATTTTTTTTTTTTAAATCACAATTATTGAACTACTGGACCGATTGAAATGATCGACATATTAAATTGAAGAGAATGATCTAGTCCACACACTCTTTACAGACACACGGGCAAAAGGTTGTGCAGTCCACTGGTCATTCAACAAGAGCCAAAGGTTGTACCGATCATGACAACTCTACACGAACTGATGATTGCGCCGGCTAGTGACCATTCTATCCTGGATTCCTCGAGTCGAGAAGACGCACCACGCTAGATATGGGGTAAAGACTAGGGGGGCGTTGCTGATTAATGGTCAGCTGAATCCCAATAGGAAGTATCCCGTGTCGGGCACACGTACAGAGCATTGGAGACAGCAACATCCCAATTACGAAACCACTTGTAATAATAACCTCGAGCCAACCGCGAGTAATCGGTTACATATTACTAACATAGATAATAAGAAAAATTGTATTGAACTCCCGGCCCCGTGAGGCTAACGCCATATGAGCCTTTATAAAAATATATATTTGGAAAAAAAAAAAAATGATCTAGTCTTCATCAAAATTTGTAACTTTATGTGCAAAGATTAAACAAAATTGGGAAGGGTCGCGTCGAAATCGGAAGACTTTCGTCTGATTTTGGCGTGAAATTGCTCTAATAACATTTCCAGTTACTTTCGCTGAATCTTTTTTTAATAATAATTATTAATTAACGTTACCTTCAAACTTTTCTCAGGTATTGTTTACGTTCAAGTTCACCTATGGGGCTTCAGTACTGGCGAAATACCCAGCACTCAACCAACACAGCCAAGTCAATCAATGTCGGTGCTTTCATTGATGTACAATTATCAGAATTCATGCCTTGTACTAGAAAGCAGTACATCTGAATAATTAGGGACAAATATTTTCACTCGCTATCGCAAATCCTCGCTATTGATTGTTTGAATCGCCGTTTGCTTTCATTCTCCTTGAATTATTCATCCACTCTCGCAGTTGGATTAAAATACGAACGCTATTTTCCGATTCGCTACCGGAAGCATCCTCACCCCAGTTCGCCGTATAATGTCAAGCCTATCGTATACTCGTATCGTAGTTTACATGCTGCCGCATATGATTTCCTTTGTGATGTTAAGCCGCCACTGCCACTGCACATTAAGAAATGTGCTCCGTTTCGCGTAAAACATCGCCTAGCTTTGCGTTGAAGCCTTCCTCCACCGAACAGCAGCAGCCAGGGCAACAAGTTGAGAATGAATGAATACTTAATGCCGGGACAAGATTCATATAAATGCATGAGTTTTTGCGAAGCTAGCTGAAGTGGAAAGAGATGCAAAGCATCAGGAAATGGCCATCCGTACAGTGGCATCCAATATTCACTGATGGCATTACCATTCCTTTGTGCCATTTGTAAGATAATGCTAGGCGAGCAAACGGTGGTCTTTCTCGTCGTAAAATAAAACCGAACATTTTAGTTTCGGTAGATTTTGGTCAGAATTTAGCAATTAATTTCATTATATTTGGAAGCATGTATTGATTTTCCCCCACAGAGCCAATGCGAGATCCATATTTTCTCCCGTCTTTTCATTCGATAGAATCAATGAGATATAGAAAAAAAAACTGCAAAATGTTTCGCTACAGCCCAATTGAGTGGTGATGATTTATCGAATTATTCAAATGAGTTTTCGATCGACTTTCCCGACTTTATCGACAACACATAGCAGATGGAATGAAGCTGCTGCTGTTGTGGAAACCATTTTTTGCACCCCTCCCCATCACCAACCCTTCAGGCTGGCGAATCGGGAACAAAAAGGAGCATGACGAAATCCACTGGATGCTGGCATCCATTCCGGGCAGCATATATTTCGTTCGCCACACATACACTCACACGTAAACCACTACCGAACAATCGAAAGCACTAACCGAACAACCGAACAGATACATGTGCGAACATATAGATGGCTCGAAACGGAAGATAAACACTAACACGTCAAATGGAGAGAAACCTGCTGGCAGTCCATTATCCCCGAGGATCTCCTCCAGATTATTTGCCGTGCCACACAATCGAACAACGAGAAGTAGAAAAAAATTTATTTAGATCATTCGGATAATCAAAGAGCTTTTGGCAGAAGGAGTCGCGTGGTGATTTGCATATGGAATATACCTCTCGTACCCTATTTGTGAGCAAATGAGGAAACGATAGGCGAAGTGAATGGCGTCACAGAATGTGTGAAGGCAGCTGGTGAGTGCCTTTGATGGTTCGTGATACACGTTCAAGTCAGGCATCTCATCTGAAAAAAATAATCCCCCCGAATCTCGTATATGACGAAGGATTGTTTTGTCGGTGATAACATTTGCATTCCACTTCATAGCACAGCACGAGGGAATGGAAATTTATTGTCATTACTTATGGGTCCCATCTTTTGCAAACAAAACAGGAAAAAATATGTAGACCAATTAATCAATTTGTCACCCTAGGTATCATGATGATGAAAGGGGAATGTATTCTTTTTTTCTAATCTTGTCGGTATAATCGGTACACACGAATGGCGTTATCCTGATGATAGATAGCATTTATTTATTCGTTATCGACGACATCGTCAAAACTCGAACTCACCAAATTCGACAAAACACATAACGGATTTCAAAGCTTCAGTGATGTGTCCTGGCAAAACAGCAACCGTCGCCATCTGCTCCAACCCCTCAAAGGCATGTTGGCATGTAATCTGATCCTATTGCCACAAAAGATAATCATCCCTTCCACACGATTGAATGACTACACACAGAGCAGCAAAGGAGGTTAATTTCTGCCCCACCTAGTCTAGGATAACAGGACACAAAAGTGCCGAAAAATGGAGCGGAAAAGATTCGAAGCGACGACCTACCGGGAGAGGAGACATACCTTTTCGCGATTACAGATACCCCAAGTGGATCTCGGGCTTTTCGGGGAAATATTGCGTCGCACATCCGCACATCGCACATCCGTGGAAACCCTCGAAAACAACATACTTGCTTTCCTTCGGGCAGAAATGAAAACAAACGCCATGCGTTTGTCATCTGTGAAATATAATTCTGATAAAATCGACCCATTCGCTATTGGGGAGAATGTTTTTGAACGTCTTTTCATTGGTTTTTTATTAGAATGCGAGCGTTTTCACAAAGTATCATTTATTGATATAATTCTTGCCATTTCCTTAGTAGCTCTTTACGAAACAGTACGAAAATAACTGTTATTTTTGCTTCGACTAGCCTCTTGTTGATCTAAGATGCATCAACATTTGATATAATACTCTTCTATTTAGTCATGTAGATATATAGATATGGAATCTGTCCTGTAGATATGGAATGTAGATATGGAATCTGAATATTCTACAAAACTAACAGAAAATTCTCGATCAACACATAGCAAAACAACCTTCAGTGGAGCAAGGAGATGTAAGATAGTCAAGGAAGAAAATCCCTGATACTTCAAAGCCAAGGAACATAGCATTGCTTCGCAGTCATTATCATCGAAATTATGAAATTTTCGTACGATCAGGAGCCATCGTTACATTTCAACAAGGTTATCTCGGTATGAAGACTTATCCAGCAAACAACCAAGAACCTGGATCGCGCAGCGAAGGTGGGACTTCTGCTTCGAAACATGATTGCGGTATAGCATTAGAAGTACACAAACTACTATTGCGTTTATATTCAGGAGATAGACTTCGTTATTCAATATAAGATACCAGTGTCAGCGTCAATCAACGTCGTATTTTATCAGATGTTGATTCTCCGAACAACTTCGGACATTGCATAGAAATCGTTTACTGTAAAGCCCGGTACAAATCCAATGTGTCGTCAAGAACATCCATACGTTGCAGCATTCAAAGTCCATACGATGCAGAGCTGGATAGTCTTCAAGAACTGAGAATCGTCACACCAGTATCGATAGTAGATATATCAAAACGAACGGTCGATTCCGTATCTGTGCCATATCGGCCGACACTTTCACAAGACATCTTCTCAATATCAACCGAATGGTGGTGGAGTGGTTCTATAGTTATGAAACGCAGTGTCTGATCGCTGCACATGAAGTTACTACTAGTTACTTGAACGACGTCATCGTAGTAAATAACATGGTCGAGAAGCATAATCCAACACCTTAATCAACTCTTCGATCGAGTCAAGCAATTTGGGTCTACTTTGAAAATGCAGAAGAGTGACTTTTTTCATAAGCCATTAATCTCTATTTTTGAATCTATGGAAGAAATCCTCCGACTCCAACTGCAAATAACGGATCTTTATAGCAGTATGTCCGAAAAAGAACCTGAAACTATTGAGAACCAGATCAAAGATTTGGACCCTCTAGGATGGTAGTGATAGCTCTTACCCATGGCTATCACTTAAAGAATAAAATGGACAAACTCCTGGACCAAGGAGTGACTGACACAATTTTTTCTTCACATAATACGTAGTTCGTCTGAGAGCGGTGACAGCCTATACAGTGCACCAGTCTTGTCGATCCTTGGAGACCCATCCGACGTTGGAACTTGGTTCTTTATTTATTTTTTTGCTTGCTGAAGTCTCCAATAAGATAAATACAAGCCACTGCTCTAATTAGTCATTCAAATTTTGGGATGTGTTTAAATTGAACCAGGGACGAACACACGGTAGCATTGTAGTGTTCTATAATGAATTGCAGTAATTCCATGAAAAAAAAAAACGATCTACTGGAAAAAATAGCATAGATTTTGCTCATACCTTCTTTATTTGTTTATTTCCGAAAAATCTTAGAACCGTGTTTTTTATTCCACCCTTAGGGTCCATCATTCAGTCCGAAAATCCAACACCAACACGCTCATTTTGAAAGTTTGAAAGATTATAATTTTTGGTGCATATGACCGATTTACGATTAATTGAGTACAAGTAAAATATATTTTGGTAAACTTTTCTGAAAAAATATTATAGTGCACATCAAAGGTATAGTTTCAGGAGAGAGCGTGAATTTCCCAAACAGACTTCAGTTTTTTTTCTTTTTTTTTCCGGAATGTTCAGACTTCAGTTTTTTTCATATTTGTTCCGGAATGTTCAGACTTTTTTTACATCAAATATCAAAATTTCAGAAACACTTATTTGTCATTCTCGGTATACCGTTTTGTTTCATATTCCGAACAGTCTCAAATTCCGAACACTTCATTTTTAAATGTAACTTTACTAAACTGTCATGTTATAAATAATTGAATGATGAAAACACAGACATTTTTTGAGGAATAGGCTTCATTTTGACATCATTTACAGGTATCACTACCGCCTATAATTTATAATATTAAACATTTGCAAAAAAGTGACATTCAAAACCAATGATAAAATGTTTGCGTTAGCAAATTCTGTAAAAACAAGCATCGTTAAGTTTTCAGTTCTTGTAGTTTTTTCAACTATTTTGTTTGTTGTTTCCATGTTAAGTGCTATAAATGATTAAAATCTATAATAAATGGATGAAATAAAATGATATTTTATGCAGAAATCTTCACTAAAATTAGTGTTCGGAATATGAATCAAGTTTCTACGCATGATTCAATTGCCGACCACTTTTTAAATGTTACTTTACTGAATTTTAATGTTATAAATAATTAAATATTAAAAACCCTGACATTCTTTGGGTTATAGACTTAATTTTAACATCATTTATAGGTATCGATACCGATATAGCGCCCTTGGTCCCGAAACCATGTAAATACAATCAATAAGTACAATAATTACAATATAATTACAATAATTACAATATAATTACAATAATTACAATATAATTACAATAATTACAAGAGCAAAATCCATATTTTTTTTGCGAGCATAACATTTTTCCAAAGAAGACTAGCTAATTGACTTTAATTTGATATATCGTTCATATGAATCGGTCCAGTAGTATGAAAGTTATACTTTTTTTAAAATGCACTTTTGCTGTTCGTAATTTGAGACAAAAAAGTTCGGAATATGAGTCAGTGACAAAAATGGTGTTCGGAATTCGAGACAAAAGTGATTAAACATATTTTTAGTTTTTCACCATGAACACGTATTTGTAAATCAACTTCCTTGTAGTCAAATGAAAAAGAAGGCTCTATTGTATCCAAAAATCAAATTAATTTCGCAAAAGAGTACCATTTTGAGTAATGAGACACTATTTAATGGTCATCAAAGCTTAAGTGTTCGAAATATGAGACAAAACGGTATATAGTTTTATTTTAAGTGTTGTTTCATTTGAAAAAAAAACCCATGCGTCTCCATAATGGCGATCTGGATATAATGAATCAATGGAGACGCGGGGTTTTTTGACGTGGGACTACGTCTCACCGAAATGTATGGGAGGAAAATGAAAACAGAACACGCAGAAAAAATGAATGATTTCGTAAGCTTATAACTCGATCATTTCTTAATAGATCGGAAAGATGTTTGCACCAATTTATAGGAAATATTTCTACGCATCTACCACAATTAATAAAATGTTATTTTTCCTGAGATAAGCAGTTGAATAACTGTAAGATGTCTAAACGTCCTAACTGCCCCGTTTTGATTGGACCGAATTACGGTTTCCCCAACATAGCCATCAAAACCAAGGTGCCTGGGGAAATTGGCATTGCAAATACCTGCGAGTTGAGAGAACTTTTGTTCCCACCGAAATGTGTTCCCAAACACAGTCATCTAATCCAAGGAACCTTACACTACATGGTGTTTGTTGAAATTATTTACTTACACAACAAATATGTTGAATTCAATTAAATTCGAAAATTGTTCATTCAATCAATACAAACAAATGATTACTAAGCCAACAGTAGTCCCACGTCAACCTTGCGGTTATATTATGGATATAACACAACCCATTTTTTTAATGAAACAATTATTCGATTATTTACCGACTCGATTATTCACTCCGAAAACATGATTTTTCGATGAAAATCAAAATCGCTTTCATTCGGAACAAGTTCAATTCCTGCGAGCGGCGTGAAATGGATGGTTCCCTGAAAAACGCAAAGGTCATAATCACAATGGGAATAAGCGCAGAGTGGAATGGCAACGGAGAATAACACAATGTTACATCACCTCACATTTCCAAAAACAGGTAAAATTTCAAACCAAAATAGCTTTATGTGTGAAAATTTCTTCAGATCTTGGTACAATAATTTTGAATAGCAATGATGATATATTTCAAAGCAAACATTATCCCGGCAAAAGTATGTCATCCGACACTCGCTAACGCTCGATCGGGCCCAACTAAAGGATCGACTCCTATGTTCCAAAACAAACGAATACAGGTTTGCCAGCGAGAGACCGCCGCTTCCGATGGCGAGTCGGCGGCCGACTCGAATTGCGTTACCTCGGCGGCTTGAGCCCGCCTCCGTTCCTTATCCTCGAGAGAGAATTAGGGGGAATCAAAACCCCGTCTTCTCTATTAGTACAAATGATTTAAATATTTTAATAACTTCCACCTTATCTCTGTGACTTCTTTCTGTTCGATCGAGCCGAAAAATGCGACGGGAAACACGTTTTAGTAAGCTTCGAAGGTAGCAACAACTTTGTTATTGTTGAGATTAAAGTTGTATCACAAATTGATAAAGGTAGACCAAGCATTCTGATTGCTGTTATGAAATTATTATCACAACGAATAAAAACAGATAACACAAAGACCCGCAACTTTCGCAACAATTCCGCAAGGCTTCAAACCTCGAGCAGTGTTTTCGTTGGTCGGAAACGCCCATCTGTGACGTTCCCTCCGTTCGTTAGCATCCAGTTCCCTGGAAATATCGTGTCCATTATCTGTGCAAACGTGCAAATGTTCGCGTGAATACGCCCACGAAGATCCGCGCTGAATTACTCGTTGTTCGATGATATCCATCCCCCACCATCGGCGGGGCAGGCTTCCGGCAGAGACATTTGATTATGCCCTTCATCCACCCGAACGAATCCGACCTAAAGGCCAACCGTAAGAAAATGCTGATTAGCGCTCATTTCCTGCGTAACAGTGGTTCATGGCACCTTCCGGGAAGAATAAAATACCTATAATGATTAAAATTAACTGCTTAACGTTGAGCCCCCGTTCTTTGGCCGGGGCGTATTCCTTCGGGTATCCTGGGGTAACGAGCCACGGAACGGAGCTTTCCATTGCAACCGCTGTGTGCTATGGTGGTTAGCAGCAGCTGGTGAATATTTGCAAGCAAGCTCCAATTCATGTAACGAGAAAAGGATTCGGAGGCAAACCCATTGCCAATTAATTTTGCGAGTGTTTAGATAACGGGGAGTTCGCCGGATTTAGGTAGTAAATGGCAAATAATTTTCTCGTTAGAGATTCGAGAGTTCGATGAACGCATTGGATGGATATTAGCCTCGTTCACACCGCGAAACAAGGATGAGAAAACCCAGATTTTCATCACAGCTCGAACTGATGGAAAACAAAAACACAACTTCATCGTCATTATTCTGTAATCTATAACAAACCCCAAAACAACATCTTCATCAATTTGTAGATAGATGTTCCGATTCGTCAACAAACACGATAAACAAGATTCGGTTCAACCCAAGACGGTAGTTATTTACCACAACGTATCAGTCCCTCCTCTCCCCTATACGGGATTGGTGAGAAGAAAAGCATCAAATTAAACAATGGAAGCTTTCAGCGAAATTAAAATCCGGTCCTTCCGTAAAAGTTTTCCGGAGACACAACATACTAGACCGTAATTCCGAAAGTGATTCTTTCTTCGTTAGCAGAAGACTTCGCCGCTTGCCTCCACCCGCTTGACTGCACACGTTAAATGAAAACAAATAACAGCCTATCCAATGCCTAGTAACAGGACAGAATCCGAAGCCAGTGAACCATTAAAGCGGACCGGCACCTCTGGACCAGCAGAAGTGCGCAAGCTATATAAGACATTCCCGGTCGTAGCAAACATAACCATTCCCCCCCTCGATATATGTATACACTCCTCATCCGGCTCGTTCTCAAAATTTGTTCCTTCTCGACTCCACGCCACATTTACCAGCATGCGTCACAGTCTCTCTGGGATATAGAGAGAGCAGAGGGCTGCTTCATATTATCCTCAAGTAGCATTATCTGTTATGCCATAAAAAAGATTGTAGCGCCATCCCAAGTTTCCATCATCCGTCTTTTTTTTTTGCTTGCTTCCTTTCCGAAGAGCGATGCAAGGAGACTGGGTTGGAGGATGAAAGCCCAACCAATTCCAATCTCGGTGAGAAAGGAAAACAGACACTGCCATATTTCTCTCTTCGAAATTATTACGGTCCACAGGTCTGCTCTTCGGACTGCCCCACTAACATGAACTTCTGTGGTCACAATATAATGTGTGTGCAAGTGTGAGTGTGTGTGTGTGTGTGTTGGCGATTAAATATTCGAATTCATAGAACGGAAAATAGCAAACAGTGGTAGGGGAGAGAAAATACCGTCCACCCCTCCCAATTTTTTTCGATTCACTTTTCACATTTGTATGCCTGGCGCTACCGTTTGGCAGATAAATATGATGTGAGATTACTGATATTTACATAAAGTTCGAGCACGAAAAAAGTGCCCAGCACTGAATTTTCTCTGAAGATGGCTAACCGTTTGTTACAGTTGCACAATGTTTCAATTGAGCTCCGGGACTCAACACAATGTCTGACTAAACGGCTACTCGAGCATATTATCACAGAGATTTTAAAATTTTAGTCCACCTAATTCGACCCCAATATCACAATCCGGAATGTTGGGATCTATTGCACGATAATGCACCAAGTCCAAAATCACTAATCGTTAGACAATTTTTTTTTCTTGTGATCACGTCCATGTCCGTATTCTCCTGATTTGGCACCCTGTGTCTATTCTGTTTTTCTACAAATTAAATCAAAATTAAGAATGGAATATTTTGACAACATTAGGGTCTTTCGAATGACTTTAATCGAGGCTTGAACTCCATTTCTCAACATAAGCTAAACAATGTAATTGAATCGCTTATCAATAGTTATAAAAAATGTATGGAGTGGATCCAACTCTTCCCAGGCACACTCCAGGACTTCCAAATAATTGTTTTTAATGGTACCACTAGTTTTGTTGATACGAATGCACCAGCTGCCTTGGTGTAAAGTATCCCAAATAAACAACAACAACAACAACTAGTTTTGTTAACCCTGACATCAAGAATCACCCACAAGTTCTCGGTGGGGTTGGTCTCCGGGTTCCAAGTTCTCCACACCTAATTATAAATCACTATTGTATCTGCTTGGAATAATCTTGGCAATCAATCGTGAGATTGCACGATTAATCATTTTTCACTCCCCGACCGTCTTCAATCGGGACTGAGAGTGAACATAACAAAACAAAGAGTGGAAAACAACATTCAATGCATGAATACTCCTTTGGAAGGATCGCACGAAACAAAATAACGAGTGAGTCAAAATAGACTGAATTTGCTTGTATGTATTATTTTATTATTCTTTGTACTCTTTTCCTTGTCAGCATTCAAGTACACATGAATCCACCTTCCCGCTCACCAATAACTTGCGTTAATATGGTCTTTTGCGATGGATTAGATCGATTCGTACTAGAAACAAAAAATGTCCTTGCAATAGTGCACAGGAAACAACTCGATTTCAACTATCTACCTATATTTTATTGCCGCGATCGAGACTCAATGATTGCTATTTGAGTGAAAAATGAATGATTTTACAGAGACACTCGCTGGCTCAAGCAAAAGTTTCCAATTTGATTCTATCACCATCTAACGTCATTCCGAGAGGCAAATGAGGGAATACAAAATTCTCTGAGAATAGATGAGCGGAATCGAGACAGTATTTTTCCGTTCTAATCGAGAATGAACTTTGCGAAGATGATAGGTGAATGTTCTCTGTCTCAAATAAAGTGAGGCATAAACGGAGAATAGAAGGGTGAGTTTTATCTATGAATGAGTGTTGTTGAACGAATTTCGATGCGATTTTGCCCATTCCTGCCGGACTCTGCTGAAGTCATTCCAGCAGTTTGATCCACCAAGATCGACAGAAACACTTGTTTTTCTTGGCAGCGGATCGTTGTCCTACTAAAATTTGAACATCTCTTCAGGGCCCGTCTCAATCAGCGAGACCTTCAGATTTTCCTGCTGGATGTTGACATTGGAATCTGCCGTCATTACTCCTTCGATTTCCACGAGGCTCCCCACTACACCCCACGAAAGCACACCCCCAGACTGTCAAATTCCCTCCTCCATGATTCACCGTTGCTTGGATGTGGCGCTCCTGAAGCTCCTCACCCGATCTACGCCACGTCACACTTAAACCCAGCACTTTTGGTTCTCTAGGCCTCTCGAATTTTTATTCGAAAAGTGATAGCTGAAGAGTTTCCTGTGTAATATACTTGAAGCCTGTCACGGTCGCCATGTGATATACATGAAGGTGCTTCTCGGAATAAGATGTTGAACACAAATCATGTTTTATTTTATTCCACTATTTTATTTTATTTTTTTTCCAAAATATATATTTTTATCAAGGCTCATATGGCGTTAGCCTCACGGGGCCGGGAGTCCAATACTTTGACAATTTTTTCTTATTATCTATGTTAGTAATATGTAACCGATTACTCGCGGTTGGCTCGAGGTTAGTATTACAAGTGTTTTCGTAATTGGGATGTTGCTGTCTCCAATGATCTGTACGTGTGCCCGACACGGGATACTTCCTATTGGGATTCAGCTGACCATTAATCAGCAACGCCCCCCTAGTCTGTACCTCATATCTAGCGTGGTGCGTCTTTCTCGACTCGAGGAATCCAGAATAGAATGGTCACTAGCCGGCGCAATCATCAGTTCGTGTAGAGTTGTCATGAGCGGTACAACCTTTGGCTCTTGTTGAATGATCAGTGGACTGCACAACCTTTGGCCCGTGTATCTGTAAAGAGTGTGTGTATGTATTGCCGCGACTAAGTAAAAGTTTATCGATCGGATAGGAGGGATATGAAACGGGGACACAACGAAGGAAACATCATTAAACGTTGACATCGGCGTTTCTGAGGAACAGGTATAGATGAAGCAGAAGATCAGGATCACGGCTACCTAAGATATCCCGGACGGGGATATCCGATTGTCTGCCTTGTGCTCTCAGTGCTCTAGAGAGCTGAGAGCGAGCAGCATGGAACCGGATACACGACCAGACAACATGCTCGATGTCGTGGTACCCATCGCCACAATCACAAAGATTGTTTGCTGCGAGCCCAATGCGATAGAGATGCGCGTTTAGGTTGTAGTGATTGGACATAAGCCGAGATATCACGCGAATGAAATCACGACCTACATTCAATCCCTTGAACCATGCACTCGTCGAGACCTTAGGGATAATCGTATGTAACCAACGACCGAACTCATCTTCACTTCACATGCGCTGCCAACATACGAGCGTGTGCTGACGAGGAATGTGAAAAAATTCGTTATAAGCAATTTGCCTTTCAAAAAGTGTGCCTTCTGAAGCACCCACCTTAGCTAGCGAGTCCGCCTTCTCATTCCCCGGAATCGAGCAATGAGAAGGAACCCATGCTAAGGTAATCTTGAATAATTTTTCGACCAAAACACTCAATAGTTGTCTTATTCTTGTTAGGAAATAAGATGAGCGTTTATCAACTTTCATTGAGCGGATTGCCTCTATTGAGCTGAGACTGTCTGAAAAAATAAAATAATGGTCGATGGGCAGTGTTTCAATGATCCCTAGAGCATAGTATATCGCACCCATTTCAGCGACATACACGGAACAAGGATCTTTGAGTTTGAAAGAGGCACTGGAATTTTCATTGAAGATGCCGATGTTTTATTGATCGTTATTGAAACGCCGTTCCGTCTCCAAGCACTATGTCAATAACTCTGCTTTTAAACTAACTGAGTTGATCATCACGTTGATAACTACTCACATACTGTCCATTACCACTGATCACTGTCACTATCATCGATTCTATCACTAACTCTAATTGAACTCTCTGGGCCGCATTCTAAGCTAGTCCTTTCATATGACCTATTCTAAAACTCTACACATTAATTTACATAACTTATGATTAACGGAGGAGGAGCCAAGTCATGTATCGATAGCGTTCGATTGGTGCGAACGAGGTCAAAGCGGAAGGTACGGGATCGAAGGGTCTTCCGATGAAAACTTATTGAAAACATATCGGTTTTTGTAGCGGGCACTTTTTTGTCACTGTTTCGACGTAGGATTACGTCCTTCGGGAACATATTGGGGGTACAAATCGAAAAACGAAAATCGATTAATTCGTTGAAATTGTCCAATTTCAAACACTTTTTTTTATTTTTTATCCCATTTATATATTTAAGGCTCATTAGCATTTCAGCTGTAACAGAGCCGAATTTTAATGGTGTACATGTCACATGGTTATCATATCTACAATTAGCACATTACACAGTTGCCGTTCGCCAGTATTCCTTCTATACCATTACATATGGTACATTCACACAGTAGCCATTTAGGCGTAAGAGTATTCTGTCTGTTCTTCCATTATCCAGTTGGACCACCGGACAGCGGAGACAGTTGATTGATCATTGTTGAGTTATTTATAGAACAGCAGCCCGATGTGTCTTGCAGAGCAGAGCAGTTGTATGAATGAATCGATCTTATTTGGACCGTGGATCGATCTCCGTCGCTGATGATTGTTGCGTGGACGAAGCTATTTTGTAACAACACAAAGATGGTCAATGAGGGTCCTGATTTTTGAACTCACGATCGATCGCTTACTTAGCGAACGCGCAACCAATGTGGCTACGGAGACCCCCTAATTTCAAACACTTATCGCTGTGTAATTTCATGGTGGATTTATGAGATTTTTGAGTCAATCCATAACAATTCATTACAATGAATAAAAAAAATCTATGAAAAGAACTATCAAACAATTGAAAATTCTCAACCATTATTCAAATTGAAATCCAACGTTCTGATTGGTCGATAGGCAAAAGCATTCTTCGACCTCACATCCAGTGCATCTGTATTCTGTAGAAAAATTATGATGTGGCACATTATTTTGCATTCCGGTGTACGCTCGGGACTCAAGCTGTCAATTCGGTCGAGCTGTCAAGTTTGTTTTGTTTGTTTTGCAATGTGAATGTGGGCTCAATCTCGCATAAGCTAGCAGCCAAACAACAGTATTACCTAATGCTGATATCACATACAACGATTTTGCTCCATTCAAAGGAAGCTTTTTTTCACCTGTTGGGTGTGAACCACTGCGTCCATTATTTTAAACTATTGTGGTATACCCCTTTTTTATACTACACTTCAAGCTTATTGATGAAGGAGTAGACTGAAAGCTATAACGAGATAGGTACCAATCAGGAGTAATCTGTTTGATAAAATATATAATCCTGATCGCCGACGCAGACCAAATTTCCATAGCTTTATCAAGGTGTTGAAGTCTGCGTTTTGTTAGAGCTCTGCAGTTACAGAGCAAATGTTCCGAGGTTTCGCTTTCGGCATTACAAAAGCGAAAAATATCATCTTGTGTTAAACCTATGTTTTTGAGATGGTATTTACTCGGACAGTGTCCTGTTACAAGATCAATGAATGTGCTGTAGTCTTTTTTATTAAGGCTCAGCAGTTGTTGAGTAGTTTTAATACCCGGCGTGATAAATTTTTTTTCTGACGATATCCACAGAAGTTTTTCTGTCAGTGAGAGAGAGGATTCCAGAACATATATGTAATCCTTGAATGATTTGAAAGCTATCTTGAGCTTTTCGGTTGCACAGAATTCCGCCCAAACTATGCACGAGCCTCCAAAATTCCTGGTTGGAAAATACTGTTCCTACTTCCGTAAATCACGCCAGTACCCCTTGAAACCATCAGGACCATCCAAACTGAACTTTTTTCATTAGTGAAGATAACCTATACATTGAAGAACTTTTCGTTATGCTATATAGCAAAACGTATTTTTTGGAATTCTTTGTCACAACATACCATGTCCCACTGTCTGTTCATGTGAGCTTTGGCAAAACTCAGACGTCTTCCGATGTGAGATGATGTGACATGAGGAGCTTTCCCCTTTGAAGCCCTCTTTAAGTGTGGATTTTTACTAAAGCTTGACGAATTGTCACTCGAGTATTATTTAAATTGAATTTTTTTTTCTTTCTTAATTGAAGAGATTTTCAGCCAAAGGCAGGTTCATCTCTAGGATTGAAATATTGCTTTATTTGCATAAGTGATTTTTAGGTATTCGAAGCTGTTCTAGCTATTTTCCGCTTATCCGGGTCAGAGAGCTTCGATTTACGTGGGGCTCTTTCCTTCTTACCGTATCCTTGAAGATTCGCCAAATAATTGAACACTATTTGATGGGATCGTCCAATCCGACGAGAAATTTCTCTGATACCAACATTTTCTTGGTGAAATGGATTTATTTGTCTTCATTCTCTCTCCGTGAGCACTTTTCCCTTCGGCATCTTTCAGATTTATTGATCAAAACAACTAAACAACGGAAGATGTAACTGGTCTTCTAGAAACTTGACACTTGAAAAATACAAAAACATTCGTTTACGCTCAGCGCTTGCACACACACATATGAAAATCATGCAGTGTATGGTAGTCCCCAACCTACACACTAGAATATAAATTGAAACATTGTTTGTTTACAATGGCACAAAGCAGCAAGATCATTACCTGGTCTTATAGAAGTTGGACAGAGCTAATGTATTGTTCTCGCGAGAACAAGAATCTACCATCTTCAACACTTTTAGGACCCCCAAAACTTTCACTGAAGAGTTGTTTCAAAAAGTTAAATGTATTCTAAAGTAGTATCCAAAGTTGTTTTTTCGAAGAGAGCTTGTTATTATAATGATGATAACGACCCACCTCATACCCCTACAAAGGTTTGAACAGGTCGATTTATCTTATAGATAGTATGTATGTTTGCATAAAATTTAAGAGACCAGCATTATAAAGCAAAATCAAAAACGAACTGACTCTGTTGCAGGCATGAATTTCTATTAATCGAATATTATAAATTGGCGAAAACTGTAAAAAAAACAATGTTTCTATCCGTATTGACATAATCATAGTCTCAACTTCAGATCCAAAGCTTTCACAAGGCCGGTCAAGAAAATTTCCAACCCGGGAAGATCCTTGACTGATTGGGAATTTAACCCAATATCTAAAAGTGTCAACTAAGAACATATTAGAGATCTGCCACTATTCAGAAATACTCGATATAACCATCTTATGATAAGATAGTTTACGACAATTCTGAATGAGCTATCCCCATTCCAGTTTCCACTTCAGACCCCATATAAAATTTCATTGTGTATCAGTATTCTACCAGTGTTCACTATTAACATAGTCCAGACCTACCAAACGCGCGCGAGGCTCAAACTTTCGTAGACAACGCTCGTTATTATTTTTTTACAATATACATTAACAACAAAGAGAAAAAGGTTTGTGTAAATTGAAGATGGTTTGGACTTGTTGGGAACTTTTCCGTGCGATCGATCAATTTTCGCGAATTCATGTATTTCTTGGAGGTAAAAGTGGTATCAAAGTGCAACATATTTCAAGCTAGATGTGAAAAACGTGTTTTCCAGTGTTGAAGTTTGTGTTTTTCGATCCTAAACTGAACATGAAAACTTGTTGCTATCGCCTCTATTGATTAGGATCGGATTTTCTGTCGCAATTCTGCGGAATGTACGGCATAGTACAATTTGTGGATTATTTCTTTGGGAATGATGCTCTCGAGTGCGTTTGAGATGTAATTTTGCTAAGAGATAAAACTACTCAGATATTACTAAGTGTGCAACTTAGTTCGTTTCGTTTTTTGCATGAAAAACACATTCATTTGAGTAATAAACTGAATTAACACATTATTCGAAATATTTGGCATCGCTAGCCACTGTTTTTGATATCCTGTTCTGAAGTAAAGCGTATTCCACTCAAAGTATTCTACAACGAATGGTTGTCAGAAGGGGCAAGGTCTGGCGGGTGAAGCAGAATTTCTCATCCACTATTTTCCAAATAGTATTTTAATCGAACGGTAACATGAGGCCGCGCGTTGTCATGATGGAATATTATCGACTCGTGTCTGGTCGCATAATCTGGACATTTTCAGCAATAGCTCGCTTTCAACGAATCAATTGATGTCTGTAAAAATATCCTTTGACCGTTTGGCCAGATTTTAACAGCACGTGGTGGAACACCCTTTTTATCCCACGAAAAAAAAAAACCGTTTAAAAAAATAGAGCATTACATTGACACCGTGGATGTTCGGCTTCGGTGTTGACGTTCCTGGTTGGCTGGACTTCACATGCAATCTGTTGCATTTCAGATTTTCTTAGTTTCGTGAATTATTCCTTTGGGCCTGTTGGAGACATAACTTTGCTAAGCGATCCCAAAAATCTACTTAGATGTTAAACAAATTCAGTGCTCGAGGTCTGTTCAAAAAGTATCGCGACTTTCGAATTTACGCGGGTTACGTATTGTTTCGACACGACAAATGAAAATAATATCGACACTGTTCGGCGAGAAGCGGTTTAAATGCGCGACAAAAGGATTAGATCTTTGCGAGATAAAATACGATAGATGCGTTTGGTTCGACAGATTTATTTCAAGTGTTCTCTATACATTTCACAATTGGTTTTATATCAACTGACCGGTGGCTATCGGCACAATTAACTTAAAGGATAATGAGAAAAAAAGGTTCGTACAATTGGACCAAGAGCTATTGGATGCTGTTACAAAGCGATTTCGAGTTCTGCTCATGCTATGGCTATTCAAATTTCGTCGTTTAGCTATTCGGACATTTGTTCACGTATTTTCTGACCCTTTTTGTTTTAGGGATTGAATTTTATGGGCTTTATATATCGGCTCGAGATTGATTTATGGCTTTTTTGTGCTATTGGGTCTACGAGTTAATACTGTTTTTTTTGTCTGAATATGAAGATTAAACACGTATATTTGATTCTAGTTTTTTGTGGCATTATGTTTGTACTCATATCTCGCGCTTATGCTGACAAGTACGGCTTTTTTGAATGTTCAGATAATTTTTGACAACTGCTTTTCTTACACATGTTTTGGTTCATCTTCGATTTTTGCCTATTGCAAAAATGGATCAAATAATCTGTATCAAATTTTGTGTGAAAAACAAAATTAAGTGCGCGAGCACATTCGGAATGTTGATTGTGACATCTAGGTACGAAGGCTACAAAGGGATTTCTCTAGAGATAGGCAATACGCATAATGTAAGCATAAGTGAGAGACATGAGTACCAACATAATGCCACAAAAAATCAAGAATCGAATATGTATACGTAACACGCGTAAATTCGAAAGTCGCGATACTTTTTGAACAGACCTCGTATACCGCAAATATAGATCGCACACAGATAAAATAATTTTCTGGGAGCGTGAATGTTCGAAATTATTTGAATCAAAATAGCAATTGTGGGCGAGACGAAGTTTTCCGGGTCAGCTAATATAAGAATATATTCACATTGACAGCTCTCAGTGTGTTCCTACGTTTCTCCGGTTATATTCTGTCGTATTTTAGACTTACGTGTGCAACATAACACAATGAAATATTGTGAGCGCTTGTTCAATACTTGTCGATTTCCATTATATACTATTGCGTATAACCGACCAACCTCATTGAAAAAAAAGCTGAACGAACCGAGAGAAAAATACTAAAATATATTCAACACAAACCTGGTGACCGAATGACTTTTAAATGACTGGGTAACTTTCCCGTCCTTTTGGAGCTTAACTTCGCGACCACCCACCGACCGCGAGCCGGGTCCCCTTCCGAAACGACCGGCGATGTAATCTTACCCAGATGCACAGAACGAGATGAAAACATCAAAAGGGACGTTCGGCAAGCGGCAGCAGTGAAATAATAACATCACCGACAGGTAAAAAGCCTTCGCCAGTGGAAAACAACAAAAGTTTTTACATCCTTTTTCCGCCTCGCTGCTCGCTATCGGGAAATGGGCATCTCTGTGTTGCTACTGTCCTATCTCGTTTTTTTTTGTGTGTGTATGGCTGATTTTGCTCTTGCCACTGCTGCTTCTGCTGGCTTGCCGGTTGACTAAACAGTCTATGACAAAAAAAGCGATATAATATCGGGCACTTTGGAGAATGTTCAAGTGAAAAAAGCATAACCAATTCGGTGCGATGCGATGGCGGAAAGCGATACGCGATGGGATGGCCATTCAGGACAAAAAGATAGGCCCGGAAACCTATCCTTGAACGGGAGCATAGCGGAAAGATTGAATTTACCCGCTTCGCAATGAAAAAGGTGCTTCCGCTGTATAGTAATTAGTACAACTTAGGGCATTTAATGAAAAGATGGAGATGCTGCTGATCTTATATATACTTATGAGACTCCTATTCTTTTCTCAACCAGATGCTTCTTGAGGTACAAGGAAATCCTGGAAATCTCAGGCACTCAACCCTAGTGGAGCCTGTGGAGAGACGCACAAACAAGGATGATTTATCCCAATCCAATCTCAAGCTATAGGAAAGAGAAAACAATCAACCGACCGCAAATGCCATAAGATTGGCTGGGATGCCACAATTAAAGGATAATCTGTATTTGTACAGATTCTTTATGACCGATCTCTGCACAGGTCACCTAAAATCCACGTGAGAATCGTCATGGGGTGCAGCACTAGTTTCCGTCAGAAACTCTAAATTCCGTCACAAGCAATATTACCCTCATATACTCTGAGGGACCATGAGAGAGAACTGAGCTGAGGAAGAGATGACTCTACTGCATTCAAAAATCTAATTATTTATGCGAAAAAGTACCATTTTGAGAAATGAGACACTATTCAATGGTCAACAAAGCTTAAGTGTTCGTAATTTGAGACAAATGATATGTTTCCTAGAACTTCAAAAGTCTGTAAAATTGAATTGCAATCGCAAAAAAGACTCTTACAAAAATGAAATGTCTGCAAGTTTACAGACACGCTTGCCAATCTGGCTACTCAACTTCGAAGTTCATGAGATAAAACATAAACAAAATACATCAATTTGATATATAAAAATATTGAAGCTCTAAATCCAGATAATCCAGATTTCTAGTGGAGGCAATCTGGCGTAGTGGTAAGATCCATACTTCTCACGCAGAGATCACGAGTTCAATTCTCACTCCCGACATTCTTCCAAAAATGGAAGTGGAAGTGACGAACCAGCCGAAGTGTGTTGAAAGTCACTATAAAAGAGAAAAAAAATCCAGATTTCTCCGTCAGTATTGAGCGTCGGCTGTGCCAGCTGTCATTATGTTGCCATATGTCATTATATTCATAAGAATATTGAGCGTGTAAGGTTCACTTGATTCTGAAACACAGAGAGCACTGCGTCATTTTTTATGCCATCTGAAGGAGACGGCGTCTGTATTTTTGCATCACACGCACACATTATTATTTTTATGCGTTACGTTTAATGCGATACGCCGAGCTGGAGAAGACTGTTAAGAGGGCTTGTAGACGGGACAAGAGAGCCTGAACCAACTCCCTAGCTGAAGAGGGGGAAACCGCCGCCGCCAATGGTGATATCCGCCTGTTGTACGACATTTCTCGCCGCGCTTAATGATGTTAGGATAGATACGAAGATGCCGCTAAATGACAGAACTGGTCAGTTACTGACAGACCCTACAGACCAGCTTAAACGATGGCCTGAACACTTTGAGTAACTCTCAACTAACCAAGACAACCAGCAGCGCTTAGCACCTGTAGTTCGTCGCATTAATCGCGTAAACTCCGATGCGCCATCGCTGTCCGGTGGAATGGATGCACGGCATTTTGGATGAGGTACTAGTTGAAGCTATTGACAGGGGACCAAACAGAGGATTGCCTAGGAATCCTCTAAGAATGGAGCACTTAACGACCTGGATTAAGCCGACAACATTATTTTGCTCTCCCGACGTCGAAGTGATATGCAGAGCAAGCTAGACGACCTCTCCGAGAGCTTTCAAGCAGCAGGTCTCGCAGTAAATGTCGCCAAAACTAAATCCATGGTAGTGAACACTGATAATACCTCTAGCTTCACAGTAGCGGGACAAAGAATTGAACATGTGGAAACGTTCCAATATCTTGGGAGCCAAACAACGCCGGATGGTGGTACCAAGACCGATATAGCCACACGGATCAAAAATGCCAGGACTGCCTTTACAGGTCTACGAAATACCTGACGCTCAAACCAGATCACTCTACATACAAAAATCCGAATCTTTGATTCCAACGTTAAATCCGTACTGCTGTACGCCTGCGAAACGTGGTGCGTCTCGCCGGAGACAACTCCAGGTTTTCGTTAATCGTTGCCTGCGATATATAATTCGAGCATGATGGCCTCACAACTGGATATCCAATGAACTACATTGTCGATGTCATCAGCGCCCAGAAATTCGCGAACGTAAGTGGAAGTGGATCGGACACACCTTGAGGAGAGGAGCAAACGAGATCTGCAGAGAGGCCCTTCGACTGGAATCCACAAGGACAGCACAGAAGAGGCAGACCCAGAGGCTCGTAGCGGCGTAGCCTTACCAATGACATCCAAACTGTTGATGCCAATCTTATCTGGCGGAAAATGAAATCCATGGCAGATGACCGTCGACAGTGGAGACTTCTGATATCGTCCCTTTGTTTTGCCCAACATTTTGTCTTAGTTTTACAGTGACTCGTTGGGCACAAAGATGCCATTGTGTTCCTCGGCGCTTTTCAGGACAGAAGATCCAACAATAGACTTGGTTCTATAGAAGGTCCCAGTAGCTCATGAGCTATTGATTCAGAGACGAGAGACGTCTAAGCGATTCGGAACTACCCGATCCTATTATCTAGCCCCAATTGAAGACATTGCACCACCATCTCGAGTCAAGAGAATTAGACTACCTGCAAATTATTGGATGCACGGGAAGGAAACCGCAAGGACCATGCGAAGAAGTGTTCAGATCGTATCACTTACGACGTCGACACCATAACAACAACAACAATACTGAATCGTCGCCGTGAGACCCAAAAATCTTTTAGACAAAACCGCAAGTAGTAGTATGTGACGTCACATTCAGGTTTAAAGGAAGAAAACTTATATAGCATATTCAGATTATTCCAAATTGAGAGAGTACACTCTGTTGATTGTTTATATAATTAGAATAGTTTAAAACTCTTCACGGTGTTCTGAAATCACTTCGTTTTACTATTCCTGCTTTCTCCGAACACGAAAGGTGTCTTCATGCCTCCCTCAATGCGAGGTTAGATCTAAAACAGTTGACCCTGTGGCAGTGTGAACCTCGTTGTTTTGGTTCATGATTATTCCCGAATCATAAGTTAATTACAGCTAACAACATAACATTGATAAGTGTGAGTGTTAATGTACATTGTTCTTGTTTTCGATCCTGCAGATCCTAGTTTCCACTGAGCAGTAGGCAGAGGGTTGTAGCATGTTGAAGCGAAGACTTCTTGCAAGTGCGCGAAAACTCAAGATCGGTCGTAAATACAAGATGAAGGCATACATCGAAGCTGGTATCGCAATAGCTCATAGAAAAGAGAATCAACATTTTGGGGTGGTCAGCACAGTCTTCTGTTCCCGGCCCAATAAAACATATGTGATCTATTTTTAAAATTAAACTTCAAAAACATAATCTAAAAAGCAATAAGTAATCACGACAAGTCAAAACATTGTAACTGAGTGGGTTGAATCAAACCAGAATCGACTGCTAAGCTGGCTGAATGTAGGTCCCGTCGATGTCAAGCTGTCATTGAATCTAAAGTTAATAAAATTGTTAATTGATTTATTAACAACTAGCTGACCCGGCAAACTTCGTCCCGCCCAAAATTTATATGTATGGGAGCCCCCCTTTAGAGAGGGGGAGGAGTGTCGAACTACCATAGAAACGTTTATCGATCCCTAAAACCTCCATATGCTAAATTTGGTTCCGTTTGCTTGATTAGTTCTCGAGTTAAGCAGAAATGTGTGTTTCATTTCTATTACAGCAACCCCTCGCCCCACTTAGAGAGGTGGGAGGAGTGTTGAAACAGCTTAGAAATGTTTCTTGCCCTTTAAAACCTCCACATGTCAAATCTGGTTCCGTTTGCTTGATTAGTTCTTGAATTATGCAGAATTGTATGCTTCATTTGTATGGTTCCTCAGAGAGAGGAGAGGAGCGTCTATTCACCATAGAAACGTTTCGTGTCCCCTAAAACCATCGCATGCTGAATTTGGATCCATTTGCTTGATTAGTTTTCGAGCTATGTAGAAATTTGTCTTTCATTTATATGGCAGCTCCTCCTTAGAGTGGAGGAGGAGTATCTAAACATAGAAACATTTATTGTACCCTAAAACGTCCATATGCCTAATTTGTTTTCATTTGCTTGATTAATTCTCGAGTAATCGAGAAAATTGTGTTTCATTTGTATGGCAGACCAACCTTAGAGAGGGAGGGGGGAGTGTTGAACCACCGTAAAATCATTGAACCCTGAAACCTCTACAGCGAAATTCATTTGCTTGATTAATAAAATTTCTATACTTATCTTGAAAATGCAGAAAAGCTGTGTATTGTGAAAAGCAGATATAAATGCTGTTTTAAAAAAAATTAATGTGTCCACGTGAACATTATACATACCCCCTCCACTCTCGTGGATATTTTCGTAGCCACCCATAATGTTGTCCACGTGGTATGTGGACACCCCCTAACAGATGGATAGTTTAAGGGATTGTCCACATACCACGTGGACAGAAAAAGCATGATTTCAGACACCCCCTCCCCCTCCGTGGGCAAGCGTGGACATTCCTTATACCCCTCCTCCTGTTGTCCACGTGGACATTCCTCCGGTTTTGAGGAAAAAATCAAGAAATTCTATTTTTTCGCTCACTTCAAGTTTATTTCTATTTTCTATCCCATATGTTTATTGATAAAAATTATAGCTTTACCAATGGTAACGATATGTCTTGAAATCTTCGATTTTTTTTCAACATTGTCCGGGAGCTCATTATTTTCTTCCGAATTCCATTTACGTTATCTCCATATACATTTTAAAATATCGATTGTGAGCTTATTCTCGAGTAGTTTTATTAAAGCTGGCAGGCTGTTTGAGTTTTCAAAAAATCGGACAATGAAATCAAGCACTTCGTTTGAAAACAGAATTTTCTCGTCTAAACATCAATGTCTTTCGCTTTTACAGGTTCGGTAGTGCCTGATGGCTATAATGAACCTAGTAAAAACAAAACATCTGCAGTATCATCGTGATCGATGATACCGTTGACATACAACCCTCAATTGTTAAATCATACTAAATATTGTCCTGAAAAATTCGTGCCGATTCTAAGGACATACATCTTTTCGATCATAGATGCACCTTTTTTTCCTGAATATTTCAGCATCCTTCATGCAACTTGAGAATTCCATCCTCTCAGAACTCATTCACTTGCTGAGATGTTTTTTAAATCAACATTCTTGTAAATGGTTTGCCCTTTATAATTCGCTACAAATATATATTTTCGTCGCGTTTATGAAACGAATCGCAGTCCCTTCAAGTGTTTTTCGGTAAAATAAAATCTTATTCCGGAATCCGCATAAACGCATAAACCTATAAAAAATCATAATTTCGTAACTTTACTATTTTAAAAAAATCAAGAAACTTTAAAAAAAATGTTTTAAACAGCATTTTTTCTTCAAATTTCCGCCATTTTATCAAAAAACACGTTTTTGACTTGTCCGAGGTTCATAGTGGCATCTTTACTGATTTAAAATCTGTTCGATTTGTTTGTTTCAGAGAACCGGAAGTGCTGGAATCTTGTACGCCATGGCACAACTTTTTTTTTTAACCCCCTCACTTGATCAGCTTCTAATTATGGATATTTTTTTCCGTTCAATTTTTGTTTTATTGTTGAAAGAAAAATAAACAAAAAGTGAAATAATGGATGGTAAAAATATTCTTTGTTTTACTTTTTCGGAGCTCGAACAAACGTCCAAAATTCGTGTCTCTATCCCCCTTAATCTGATCGAGTCAAATCCTATCGGATTGTACAAATTTTGCAACCTTGAAATGCAGAATGCAAAAGTTTATTTCGTTCGGATTGCGATATGTCAAATCCGATCGGGTTCCGTAATAAGGATTAATATGTAGTCCATGCATTGTTTCATGTTTGTATGTTACATGCATGTTTTTCGTGATGTTTCGTTTCTGTGATTTCGGTGATTTTCGACATCTGTAGTGAATCTACTAATTCATGTGCATGAAAGATTAATCTTTTCTTTTAATTAATCAGCAGTAGCAGCATGAACTTTCCAGATAACTCAAAAGAAGCGTATTACAAAAATTACCAGACATCAATGAAGAACAACATCATTGCAAGAAATATATCTCCAGAGATACGGCCCGTACAAACCAAACAGTTTTGTCATCAAGAGCAAAAGCTGAATTCAACCCGCACTTAAGTCGTGATTTTTAATACTACAAAAAATCCAACATTTTTTGTGTTATTGGGTGTCTTTATCCTGGCGGATTTAATGGCCATGTTCATGTGCGTTACCTTCAGGATATACGTTTCAGTCATATGAAAGAATATGGATGTTTGACCGAGCAGCACTCTCAGGCAGTTCAGTATTTTTATTGATGGATACTGAGTACTCAGGGCGGACGTGAAGTTCAAAAAATCGTGTAAATACAAAACAGATCTCATTCAATTTTGACTTCTAACTTGAATGTTTTACTTTATAAAATATTTAACGTGTCCACGTGGACATTATCAACACCCCCTCCCCCCTCACCGTGGACAAGCTGTCCCCCCTAAAGTTGTCCACGTGTTATGTGGATAGCCCCTAACGATTTCTGTATTGGTAAAACATAGTTTTTATGCTGTAACATGTTTTTTCATCTTTGCCCTCATTGTTAGTCCTTTATTGCGTTACCCGCGATTTTCGTCATTCGCGGTGAGCTTGCCCAACTACCCCGCGGATAATCGGGGTTCTACTGTACTGCCATTTTTAGAACACTGACTTCTTGGAACATGTGGTAATGTTGATGAATAATAAATTGAAATCGTGAAACAAATACCATACACTTGTTCAATTGGAACTTTCTTCAAAATACACCACGGAGAAAATTCTAATTTTCGATTTTCATTTCAATTTTCAAATAATAGCTGCTATTGTTTTGAACATAATTGTGTATGAAAACAAAATATGAAGAGCCTAGTAGATCTGGACGATCATAATGAGCGGCAGGTGGCCCAAAAATAAGCACAATGACGGAGAGCTTCGGGGTACTGATGATAACTGAAAGCAACAGTTGATCAGAGATGCGAAAGCTATGCTTCCAATTGAATGTCTTGTAGAATTGATTGCTGTTCATGACGGAAGAACGAACACAAACGCAAAACACAACTTGACAGTCTCTCAAGCCAAGCTTTGTTTTATCTGAAAAGTAAAAATAAAATCATCTTTCATGTGTTTGTAGATTATGGTACAAACTGAAACTATTTCAATGGTATCCTAAACTCCACACTCAGCTTTGATTGAATATTGATTATTGATTAGATTATTTTCACTCATTTTCGCAAGCATTCAACTGGAGAGCGAACTTCTAAGTTTCACTCAAATCGGTGCTGAATAGGACCATAAAACAAACCATCGCACGAAAGAAAACAATTCAACAACGGGATAGTAATAACAAATATTTTTTTCTATAAATGACCGAGAGTGAAACAACACAATCAAAATGTGTATTACGGAACATCCTATTCGAAGTTTTCCGCTCTGCTCTCCCGCTTCAATCAAAATAACCTAAATACAGTATTTATACCCATCCCCACCCGAAACGCTCGCAATATCAGTTCCATCTATTCTGAATTTATTAAAAATTCCAATTTTTGTCTTCCCTGCTGCCGAAAAGGAATGGTGAAACACACGGCTGCCCCCTGGCAAGGAACAATTACCCACACCACTTCGCTGAAAGTCCTGTCATTTCGATACGCTCCGGCTGAAATAATCGCTCTCCTTCTCTTTCTCACCAGGAAAATCTCCTTCTCATGGATTCATGGTTCACCATTGGCGAATGTTTCACTCTCCAAACAGCCTCCGAGCAGGGCAAATAGCTGAATCCCTAGCCTATGGTAAACAATGCCACCAGCAATTGCACTTCTCGCCGATAAAACCACCATCAATCATCCGATGGAGCAGAGAAAATGTCCGGAAGTTGGTCGAAAGGCGGAACAAACGGGTTGCTTCCCAACTCCCAGCCTCTCCCCTATGCAAACCTTCGCCACTGATCCAGGAAAATCAAACTAAAGCACGTACAGCAAACCGAGATTCATTTTCCCTTGCAAACGCTGTCACCATTAATCGCGACCGGTCAGAGGAAGACCCTCATCTCCAAACAATTGTTAACATGGGATACCCGCAAGCTTGTATACCCATGCTAAGTTTAATTGATAAGACAACGTTAATAGATTGCCCCCCAAATGCATGGCCAAAGTGCGAGAAATGAACATGTATCTGTGTGGGTACGAATACAGATGCTTACGGGTAGTGAAGGAAACTGTAAGCAGATGAGATCTCCCCACGTACGGCGGCTCGGGTAGGCTGATGAGAGTCCTCGAGAAGTTATTGAACCACGGTTATTGAAAAACAATATGCAGACAACGGACAACCGAGAAGGCTCATCCCTTGAGGGGCTGCTATTGTAATAGGCCCCATCTTCTCCAACAGATAAAGGTTAACGAATCGAGGTCAAGGTAGCACGAAGCACATTTTACCACACGGCTTTTCGCAGTATTATTTATTTGTATACAAAATGAAAGTGAGCGCTACATCTGACAGCCAGCAAAAGCTGTCATCAAGGATAACACTAAAGTGCCATTTTTACACTTACACTAATTGATCACGTATTTCCCGTGCCAACAGCTGGTGATTAATGCTCCAATTATGCTGGTGACTCTCCTACTGGCTATGTTCATTACCACTCACTAGGCTGAAACTATCAATATGTACGTATACTCCATGGGGATTCACTTTGGTTGTTCAACTTTTTTGCTCTCGCTCTCTTACATCAGTGGAAAATTTTCCTCGGTACACTCGGACCGTTTTTTCACTGCTCTGACACAAGCACACCTTTTCGTTGCACAAACCGACCAATTCATGCGAACACAATTATGTTCAATTCTCCTAAACCCAAATGCATAGATTCTCGCATCTGAAGCTGAATAACAAAAAAAAACACTAGCTAATTTTCTTATCCCACATCCACTGAACACTCACTAGGGCAAATCTCTCCGCGTCATGGGTTACACAGATATGCATATCTCCCAACAAATCCGCTGAAATCCATTACGGTTTCAATGTTTTTCTAGCAGCATCACGTACCACCGTTTCCTATCGTTCTGGACCTGCTACAGCAAATCCGTACCATCCAGCCGTCCGGTGCTATGGGTATGTATGCTATATGCAGAAGATTCAACACTGCTCTGCACGTGGCAATCCGGGAAGGTTCTCGGATGGAGACGCGACAACCACACGCGGGTGAACAGGGTAATCCAGGAAAGAATCCCCAAAAAAACGCACTCGTTTCGCGCTGCACGGGTATCGCACACAGGAGTTCTGAACCAAGTCTCGGCTGGGACTAATCGAGGAATGGTTCGCTCTCAGCAGTGACAGCCGTTGTCCTCTGATTGTCGTACATCAAGCACAAATTTTTTCCCCCGAAATGAAATCTCGCGCTCTCGAGATGGAGCAGCATCCTCCCATATCCCATCGCACTGGCTCTTCTATCTCTCTTTCTCCCGCGCGAGTACAGGGGATGAAAAGCTTCAAGCAGCCCAGTATGATGGCAACCCCAGCATCCCCAGCATCCCCGTGAATGATTGAGAAAATGAGTAACTGGGAGCGAATTTTTCAGGCGAATTCGGGGCGCGTCACGCACGCGCTCCGTCAATCCCAGGAAGACCAAGATCTATGGGACCGTGAGTCGTGAGACTTCACCGTTTCGCATCTCATCGGTCATGTTGTTTTGCTTGTACTCTCACATAAACATGAGGATTTATCCACCGAACATATGATAACACTCACGCTTTCCCCTTGCGTGAATCTCTCTTCCTGGCCTAGTCCCTGGATAGTCCCTCTCTCTTCCATTCGGGATTGTTTTAATATTTCATTCATCGATAGCGACCATGATTTCTCCCGGGACATATTAGTGAGCTGTAATTTGATGAAAAGTCAGAAGAAAGTCAATTACAGAATTCGCGAAAACAAATTGCCCTCCGTTGTTCATTGACCCCGTGGATGATTGTACGGAAAGTTGGCTAAGCTGACGTGACTTTCGTAGTTGAAATACAAAACGGTCTTGTTGGCGAGGGAATCATTGTATGATGCAATAGAATCTCGTTCGAATTAGCTAATGAAAATTTAATTTCATTCATTTGGAACATATCATCGCCAAGCTTTGGAAAGAGCATATTTGAGAAAATTTAACATTGTGACTAAAAAATCTTAACTTTCACGCAAATCGCTGTTTTTTCATGGAAATGCGACTTCATTTTGAGCAATAATGCGGGTAATGTCGAAGACATATCTGGAGAGACGTAGGACTAAATAGTTAATTATGTAGCTTCTTATTCACATGTCAGTGATGTAATGTAAGCAAAATATATGCCTACACTGAGCGGCGCAAACCATTCTAATAGAATTTTCTAATTAACTCTCAGCCTCAGCATTAATATGTACTGTTGATTGCTCGATGTCTAGAGCTACACTGAAACTCTGAACTCATTGCATGTCCAAGTAGTTTCCCAGTATCTCCTAGCAAAACTTCCCAAAAACATTCCCAATGGAATTATTCACAAAACTACTACCTTCCGCTGAACGGCAGCAGAAAATCCGATGTCTATTTTGTTGTGTTGGTGACAGCTACAGTGATAGGCATAAAAAAGCTCACCTTGCACATTTAAAAACTTTTCTCAACTGCATAAAATTGTATTCTTATTCTTATCTTACCGATAGAACACAGATTGTGCGCTTCAGGGAAAAAAACCTCTAGTCCAGTGAATGTCGCATCCGGAGTTCCACAGGGATCTCATTTAGGCCCCCTACTATTCTTATTGTTTGTAAATTGTGTATCGATTGTACTAACCAATCTCAACGTTCTAATTTATGCTGATGATATGAAATTGGACATGGAAGTTGTGTGGCATATAATCAGAAATGTCTGTAGGAATGTCCACTGAACTCAAGTCGACATACATATATGTTAAATTTGGAGGGGTTTCAATCATTTCAATCCTCGTAATCGTTGACCACAGGTCTAGGTATCTTTCTGTCAGACCGGTCAAATCCATTAGCCGACACGGTTCGCTCCTACGCAGTATACAGTCATCCAGGAAAGGAACGGTAGTCTTACCCTCAATGACGGTGAAGATCAAGTACCAAAACGACACGTATCATGTAAAAGATTTCCTCTTGGCGTAACAATGGAGAAACTGTCGTTCCTACCCAGCAATCCCATCAGTCTTCGCCAGAATTAATTGAGACAGCTGAAACTGAACCATTGCAAAATTGGAAGCCTCTCATCTGCGTGACATAGATGATAAAACCACAATGTAATTAATGCAATTTGCTGAAACGAAAAATAAAGAGTTGAAGTAAATAAGCATTTCTTTCGTAAATAATTCCAATGTTTCCAATCTCGAGATAACTGCTTACTTTCCACTGTTTAACGAAAATTACTGCTAAAAAAAGTGTATAATTTCATCTTAGTCGAGTTGTTTTTGTTTCGATTATTGGAAGTGACAGTTCAGCGCAGTGTGAAGTATTTGATACCCAGGGCAAGTGTTGCCAAATACCATTAGAGAAAACACACGCATGGAAAAAAGACCCATCTCAGTTTGATAGGTTTTGATGACTCATGTACGCTAGCTATTTTGACGAACATCTCCGATGTGTAAGTTTCGTATAAGAAACAGAATTATATGCATTTTAGGAATAATCAAAAAATCTTTTAAAATCAAAGAGATTGGATCACCTTTTTATTGTGAGGAAGGGAGATGTGTGGGCTGAATATGGAACAGTGTAGCATGGACTGACTTGAGGCGAAATAGGGCTAGGGAGTTCGATTAGTGCGTGTGTGTAATCTCTACACGGGATAATCATTAACTGCGAGAATAACCATTACTCACCCTCTTTTCTCTTCGGACCTTCGTTCAGGTAAGCCGTGTTACAGCGTTGGGGGATTTGCATCAATAGCAAGAAGCTCACAGAACTAACTAAGCGTTGTGATCTCGAACTCTTCCAACAGGAAAATGATATTTTCTATGAATGGTGCGTAAAAAGTCTTCTGGATATTGATGTTAAAAAGTGTAATATTATAACGTATACTCGAAAACATGAGACTTATAACTTCGTATGTTCTTTAGGTCTAGAAACTGTAGAGAGATGTGTAAAAATTAGAGACTTAGGTATGATTCTCGATTCAAAACTCACTTTTGTCGAGCACTGCAACGCGATGACCAATAAGGCAAATAGTATGCTCGGATTATACTAAATTTTACTAAAATTTATTAAAAAAAAATCTATCATGAGAGATCATCGTAAAATACACCGCATTAGTTATATAGAACTAATTTTAATGATTATTTCTTAGTTAGTTTTTTTATGAATCATTATGTAAGTAAGTAATTGTAGTCTACTATCGTTTGACGAAATGAATAAATAAATAAGTATACTAACTATTTCTCTTTCAATTAACAAGCCTTTTTTGTTAGATTTTGTTCACTTCCTTACGTGACTTCTTTAAAGTGTGAAAATATGCGATGATAAAAATAAAAGCCGACCCTCAAAAAATAATAATAAAATCATTCAAACCCTGTTGTAACCCCTCCTTTCAGCATGTTATAACAGCTAAGGCTGTGCGATATTATTTACAACTTTTCAGTGGTTCAGTTGACGCGATATAAACAAAGTGTTTTTACGTTGGCCCATAAAAGTCGATTGTTGTTGTCTACAATTTTCAGTTTTCTACCAAATCAAAATGGGTAGGAAGAAAATCAGCATGCATGTCTGAAATCTTGTTGTTCAGGATCATTTGCAGCAGATTTCACATCGGAAGATTGCAGAAAAAACGGAAAAGCCCGAGAGCACTCCGTGAAATTGTGCACAAGGACAAAGCTTACTGTTCAGTTCTGATAGATCTGGAAGAGGCCGTCGTCGGAAGACCGATAGCCGAACGGGCCAACGAATCATCGGAAGAAATCTCCAAAAGTATCAGTCAAAGTCATTCAGAAGAACCTCTCGTTGGCGTATTGGCTAGAACCATACACCGCAAACTAGCTAAGCATGAACTCAAGAGCAGATTCACAAGAAAAATCCGTTTATCAAACAAGAAAAATAAACTGAAATGGTTGGAATTTGCCCAGAAGCAAAGGACTTTTGGAAGAAAAAAAAAGTCACAGGAGGGTTGTGTTCGAGGATTCCGTTAGGCTATCTGTTGATTTGGGGTATGTTTGAAGAATTACATCGTTAAACTGTTTGATAATGATTTGGTGGCCCTGTAAAGGTCCGTATTGTTTGGTTGGTTGGTATTGTTTGTTCACTTCACCAGTGTTTACCAAGTGATGATGACAGAAAGATGGTAAACAGTCGTTGGATGGTGTGTATCAGATAAAAGATACTGAAGTGGAATAAGATATGATAAAAACCGCCCTCTGTGATCCTAGATCAGATGCCTCCTGTAATATGTATGGATGAAATAAAGAAAAAAAATTGGTGAGTTATAAGATAATTACCAATACCGAACACAGTTATCAATTTTTCTTATTAGTAAAAACATGTTACTTTAATATAGAGAAAACATATTTGAAATGGAAAAGGTAATTTTCTTTTGTAATTTTTACATTCTGAGTGTTTATTCAACCCAATGCTAATTTTAATTGGACTAACAACATCTAATACTATATGTAGAGCATATGGGAAATCACTTTTCCTAATATTTCTTCACTTTTCCAATTTTTCTCGTCATATAAACTTTCCATGTGTGGAAATGAACACAACAAAACAGACAGCTTAAAGCAAACGACCCGTTCACGAACCGGAACACACCTTGGTTTTTATTTATGAAAATTGAAATAAATCGTTTCATATATCAAATCATTTTTAACACAACTACTACCATATACAATTTTACACTTACACTTGTGCTAAATTTTTCACAATACACGATCGGTCATTGATTAGAAATTTCACGAAGCAACCAACATTAAAGTTCCAAATTTAAATTTTATTTGCTAGAATTAATCGTATCACTCACCTCACTTGCAATACAAAAATGCCACCGAATTGCATATATTTGCAATGCCGATTACCCCCAGGCAGCTTGGTTTTGATGTCTCTGTTAGGAAACACATTTCGATAGGAACAAAAGTTCCCCCTACATTCGTGTATTTGCAATGCCGATTTCCCTCAGGCAGCTTTTGATGGCTCTGTTAGGGACCCGCCGCATGTATCGTCAATTTCGACCAATCAGAAGTGGGTATTTCCGTTAGGATAGGGATTGAGATTTTTTCAATTGTTCGATAGTTAAATTTTCAATTTGTACCCCAATATGTTCCCGAAAGACGTAATCCTACGTCAAAAAATATATTGGACTAACGAATCGAAATTTGATTTTTTCAAAAAGAGTGTGGCGGAAGGATGATAAAGGATTGCAGGAACGTTATTCACAGGCTACAGTCAAGCACGGAGGAGGCAATGTAAAGGTGTGAGGATGCTTTTCCGGGGCTGGTGTTGGAAATCTGGTACGAATTCACAGAATCAGGACAGCATATGTCTATATTATTGTCCTCAAGGAATCGCTTTGAAAAATTGTTCTACGTCAGTTTCCCAACAAGACAACGACCCGAAGCATACTGCTAAGAAGACCAAAGCCTATTTCCGTTCACGCGAAATAAAACCCCTTGGAATGGCTACCACAAAGTCCTGATCTCAACCCGATGGTTCTCAATCGTGTGAGCCATTCTCGACAATAAAGTGGCGAAAGATAGTGTCACTAATAAGGACACTTATTTCACGGCTCTCTAGAAGGCGTGGCGATTGTTTTGGCAGTAGTAATGATGAATTCAAATTGTATTCCGCTGTTACTTTAAAGGGAAGTTCACCTGACAAAATGAATTGCTTGCGAAAAAAACAGTTTAGCCCGAATTTGTGATTAATGAATATTAGCCTTATTTTTCAGTTACTACGTTTCACTTGTTGTTCCACGTTTTGGCCTATTCACTTCGTGTCTGATTTCTTTCTCATCAAGGCTTGGCAAAGTTATATTCAACTGAGGATAATCAGGGTACTATAAAGAAATTCGCCTTCGTACTGTACAACTGTCATTGTGGAATTATAATTTTTTTTTGCTTTTGCTGATTGTACTTATTTCTTTCTTTTTCTGATAACATGCCACATTTGTTTCAGTTTCAAAGGCTTAAGTGGGAAGACACTTCCAAAAAGCCCCAATTCGTTGGTATTATAAACTTGCTCATGGAATAGATATTCAGACAAACTCTTCAAAGTCACGTTGAATATCGTCAGCTGCTTGATGATCTTCACTCAGCTTCTCTCCGCGTACACTCTCTAATTTCATGGTGCCCGATTATAGAAATCGAATCGAGGATTCGATACAATCACTATCACTATCGCACCGAGTAAAATCTGGAATTATAGAAATCGAGGAAAACAGCTCGATTCGTTACTCTGCTCGAATTTTAGTGGCGTTGCAGAAATATTTTGAAACGAGTTTGAAATGTTTCACGAAGCACTATAGAAAGGATGCCAATTTTTGAGACATTTGCTATGAAAATTATAAATATCTATTTTTCCAAAAGTGTTAATATGGTTATGTTTTGGAGAAAACTGATATTCCCTCAACGAATGAAGCTCGATAGGCGTAATGCATGCATGGGTTTGTAATAAAAACGACATCATGGAACAATTTGCTTTACAAAAATATAATTATTAGAAAATGAATCTTTTCATGTATTTTCACAACTGCAATCTATGGAATTCCGTAAGGAGTCACACATGAATTCCACTTTTTTCTGCAAAACAATTTTTTTGCATTTAATTCTCTTCTAGCGTCGATTTCTTGCAGCGGCGTCAATAGCTTCATTGTATTGGGCCACCACCTGTGGACCTGAATTCGCGTTTGTTGTGTGCTAGTGTTTTCTTTACCTTTCACCTCATGTCAATCCAAATCTGTAATTTAAAAAAAATCATTATTGTTTTGCAAGACATTTCAGCTTTAGCATATGGTAGAGAAAGTTGGTATGGTATAGCAATAAAAAAGAAAATTGCCGACAAAAGTAATACGTACTAATGCACGCTAGCAGGAATAAGCAATTTTAGGTAGGAAATTCGGTTGATTCAAAGAATATGATAAAATTTACTTATGAAGTTATATGTATCGTAGAAGAAACACTTACTTCCTATCATTCTGAACCAAGACGCATTGATGGTCTCAGTGCATTAAGCTCCTCACTGAATTCCTCCCACTCTTCCTTAACCGGGATTCTATTTGAACTGCCTCCACAGATACCTCGAGCAATGTTTACATTCGCTTTCATTAGTTCAACGAGTCGTTCAACCTGGTGGTGACTTGTCTGTCAACTCATTTTCAGCCACTAAAATATGCGCTGGAAGTAAGTTCTGCATTGTAAATTATAACATGATTAATATAAATAATGCTGGATTGAACAATTACCTTGTATAGACTATTCTGGCAGCACCGTAAAACAAATACTAATTAAAACAAACGAACATGTGTTGAAAATTGCATATATATTTAAGCGTTTCTGAAATGTTTCCCTAAGGGAAATATCAGGGACGCAAACCAAAACAAAATAATTCTCTGAAGATATGCAACAAGCGAACTAAACAACTCGAAAAGTTCTGACACTTGCATCGATAGTTATCACTCGCTCGGTGCTATCGAATTGCTCGATTTCTGTAATAGTAAAACAGAGCTAACGAGCAAAATTCTTATCGCCCCGATTTCTATAATAGGGCCCATGATGTTTCTGAAAACGATGTGCGTGTTTCGATGTTTGATTTCACGGTGTGTAAACTAGGATTGGGCGATCTTGAATCGATTTTCAGAAGATCGATCTTTTCTATTACGATTTCAGATTTTTTGGGTCGATTCAATGTACCCGAAAAAATCGTAAAGTTCGATATTTTTCCTTCGATTTTTTTCGATCTTGGGTTTTTTTTTAATGTACATCTATTTTTAATCTCACCATCTGACAAATTTTATAAACATAATGTCATTATTTGGATAGCTTTAGAGAATGTCAAATTAGTGATAGTGAATAGGATTGAGCAATATTAGATCGATATTTAAGAGATCGATCTTTCCCTCTCCGATTTCCGATTTTTCGAAGTGATTCTTCCTACTCCAAAAAAAATCGAAAATCGATCTTTTCTTTGCTATCTTTTCGATCTTTTTGATCGTAGAAAAAAAAATGGCAAAATGTTTTTCAATGAACATTGATTCCCACCACAATCCACTTGACAAATGTCTTAACATTGGATCCCTTTCGAGGTTGTCAAATTAGTGGTCGTAAATTAGAGAGAAGCAGTGAAAGTTTAATCATTACAAAACATGTGGTAACAAGCTATATTTACACCATCAACATTCACTTGCCTGACAGTGAAAATTGTGACGATATGGGATGGTGACATCAGGTCTAGATGAAGCGTTCTTTTACCAAGATTTCGACTAAATGCCAGGATTCAGCTGGATTATTGTCAGTGGGGTTCTAGATGAATATCAGTCGTGGAATTTCTAATAATAATTTTCAATTAATTTATTTAATTAAATGATTGATGAAAATTATGATGATGAAAATCAAATGAAAATAATTTTTTTCTTGGCCTTTAAGTATTTTGTGACCTTCATTTTGAGAGTCAAACTGAAATGCCTTTGATGTTTGAATCACGTAGGTGACATCCAAGTTTAACCCCTATTGAACTGACAGAAGCCAACACATCGGGCTCTGACATTTTTCCTTTGTTTTCACATGAATTGGGTACCCCACTGACAGTTCAGCTTGAGATTTTGCTAACGATCCTAGCATCAATTCCAGCACCCGGCTGGTTAGAATAGAAAAGAGAAATGTTTATTGCATGTTTAAAGAAAAGACAATACTTATATAGAACAAGTAAATAAATTGGACAAAGGCATTCGATTTTTCAAAGATCGATTCTTTGGTACCGATTTAATCAGTGAATCGATCCCTGCGCCGTTTAGAAAATCGATCCATCAAGATTGATCTTTTTGTAAAGATCGCCCAATCCTAGTGTAAATAATGGAGCTGTCTATTAATGGTGTAACTACATTTTTGCATTAGAAATCAAGTTTTCGTTTCCTTTTATATGGACGTTGAAATAAGACTGTGTTTTCAGGTAACAAGATTCGTGTCAAGGGGAGTAGAAGTGATGGATTGAAGTCAGGTTGAATGAAGAGGTAGATTCATATTAATTCGTCACGTTAATTATAATAACAATGTGCTAGAATAGTTCACCAGTCATCCTCGCTCTTAATGCTCGTCAATTCATTTCTAGTCATTTCAAGTCATGTTGACGACGAAGGCTGAATCTAATCGAAGCGAACTGAGAAGAGAGTCGATTTACATTTTTTATCTTCGAAAATATTGGACCCTGGTCCAGATTGTTGCGGATGTAAACCTTATTACAGAAATAGACGAATTTTTTGAAAGCTTTCCGAAAAATTACTTTAGGATGTGATACATAAATTGGAGAATCGCTGGCAACACGAGGCGATAATGTCGGTCGCATCAACCGAGTGGAAGCTATCGGTTTATCTGTCATAACTTTCCAAGCTGTTTGATATGCTTTATTTTATTATTCGTTTATTTTTACAGGCTCAGTTACAGGGGTCAAACTCTTTACTCTATTTTTTAAGACTAATAATTGAAAACAATGTTGCTTAATTCTATGTTGAAAAGGATACGATACCCATTACTGGCGGTCGACTCGAGTTTAGTAGGGTGACATATTTTCTTCAGGAAGAAGAAATTTGGTATGCTTGTTGCTTCCCAGTTTAGTTTGGTTGAAATCCCTGATATTTTGCTTTGGGAAACATTTCAGAAACATTTCAAAATAAGCAATTAGCAACACCTACAGAGTCCTAGCAAGAGCTCCTCTCAATAAGATTCACTCGATTTACAAAATACGAAATTTTGCTCGTTGTGATACTGATAGGAGTCCAATTGACAGCGCGTTTCGATTTACATGACAACGCTCGGTTTCGTGTTGCTATGCTGATTGAAAATCATTTGAACAAAAAACGGTGGTAGGGATCTAAGCTAGAGATGTTCTACCGCGTCCTGCTGAACTAGAACACTTCTAATTACTACTCGTTTCAATCGATACAAAGCGCAAAGGATACGATATATTTCAGCACAGGGTATAAAAAGTTGGCTAGTGAAATACCTTGTCTCAAAAAAATAAGAGTCACTGTCAAGAATGTCTCAAGTTGCCAGATAGATTGCCGGAAGTGATGTACAACATTTTGAACAACCTATTATTTAGATAGTTAATTTGTTTATTTTCACTGAGAACTTTTCATGTTATGTTAATGTTGTTCCGCGTTCTGATATGTGGTTCCGGAACTTCAAATCACTGATTGTACGTCAATCTTGTGCTCTAAATTGCCTTTTATTTATTTATTTATTTATTTTGGCTTAACATCTTTACAACATGGCCTGATTCACAATTTTTCTAGTCCGTTTTCGTCGCCTGGGTCTGTGTTGATTAGTCCGGTTCAAATCTTCTTGTGTATCGTTCGTTGCTTGGTGTTTTAGTAGTGCGGCTTGCAAGGCCTGCGACCAACCCGTGATACTGCCACCGTGATACTGCTGCTTTACGTCCAGAGTACCACCAGGATTGGGCAAAGACGCTTATAGCAGCGTCAATTCGCTTGATACATGCGAACACCTGAACTGCACTTCGAGGACTGTTTCGAAAGACATTATACGAATTATAGCATTTATTTTTTGACTTAGAACTACGTCTTTCAGGAAGGGTGCCAAATCAGAAAACAGGTCACGTTTTTATGAAATAAAGTTAACGTTAACTATTTTCACTGTGAACGAATTCTCATGACTTGCATGTCAATCGAATCGGAAATTCTCTAAGATTTGTTTGATATGCTATACATTACGATTCGCTAATCTCTGAACGGTTTAAATTCATGAAAACTGAAAAGTTCCTTTTTTCCCATACATTTGTTATGCCGATTTGTGTGCTAACCATACCCGTATTTCGAATCCTTATAACTCGAACATTTCTTAACAGATCGGAAAGATGTTTGCGTCAAGTGATAGGAAATATTTCTGCGCGTCTATCACAATTCGCGTTGACGGCGGAATTGTGTCGACATCTCGATACGACATTAGTTTGTGTGAGGCAAACTATTCTCTATCAGATTAGTCGGCCCTAAGGCAGTTTTAAATTCCTAAAATTTGAATTAATTTTTTTCTTGGCATTATTTACCTGCTAGAAGTACGTTGTTCTGCCCCTATTCTAAACTATTTTCTACGAATTTTCAGATATTCTCACCAACACTTACCATTAAAATATAAAATTATCTTTAGACACAATTTTTTTTTTCATTACTTGCAAGCAAACGTGATTTTCATTTACATAGAGTACTAATTTGATTTGGGAAAAATAATTTTTGTTCATAATTTTTATTTTAAAAGTGTGTTCATTTTTTCTGCAAACCCATATTGTCATGCCTACTCCCCCATTTCGTAATACAAAGCTCAATGCCGTCAACGCGGATTAATAAAATGTTATTTTTCATTAGATGAACAATTGAATAACTGTAAAATGTCAAGCGTTATCTAAACACCCTAAATGTCAAGTTTTGATTGGCCCGATTTACGGTTTCCCCAACCTAGACTTCAAAATCGATGTACCTGTGGAAATCCGCTTTGCAAATATACATGCAAGTCGGAGGTATTTTTGTTTCCACCGAGCTGTGTTTTCCTAACACTGACTTCAAAATTAATGTGCCTGTGGGAATCCGCTTTGCAAATACATGCAAGTCGGGGGTAATTTTTAATGTTGAGTACTTTTGTTCTTGCTTGGTACTGAGAAGCCTGAGAAAATCGTCATTTCAGATACCAGAGGTGAATGAACTTTCGCGGTTCGAGAACTACGTAAACATGAGATGTGCAAAAATTTCAGAGGGAAATGTAAAATACAATGATCGTTTGACAATTTTTCCGTTCAAATATTTTGGTAGTCCTAAGCATCATATCAAACGTAAAAGGACGTTCATCAAATTTATTTGTAACGAAAAACATAATCTATTACGAAAAAAAATCAATGCATTCTAAAACAATATTCGAAGTGGTAAACAAGTGGATTCCATAATATAATTTCGTAGCTCTACGTCGAAAATATGTGGTCGTGTCCTAGATACAACCCCTTACAATTTTTAATGAAAACAACACATGAAAACACATTGTTTAGTAGATACTTATCTGAAATTTATATAAAAATAAATAAAGCTTATTCATCTATCATAATCTCACAAGTTATACATATTCTGCATGTAAACTCACAAAGTTATACATCACTACATTCTTAAGTAAAAATAATTCCGACCGCAAAGGGTTAATTCTTTAAAAAATATTTCTATTTAAACATTGAGGCGCTAGGATATTCTACGAACAATTGAATTCAGAACAAAATATTCGAAGAGAGAAACGAAAACATGATGCACTAGTTTGTATACGTAAATCAATGCACGGAAGTTACCAGGCTCGTAAAAAATACGAGTGCATATATTTCTTCCACTTGTTATCCTCTCCAGCAAGCAACTAGGAGCCTCCATCATCTTTGACAGGCAAAATTTCGTTCGATGATGTCGGATCCTGCCATCCAAACACGCGACATGACACAGCTCACAAATAAGGGAAATGTTGGGAGCCAATTCAGGCATTTCAATCGTACTTCCTACTTCCGGGGTACATGTGCATACCAGATGGTGCAAAACCCAAAGGAGCAGCCCTGAGCAGCCAACACGACAGCTTTTCAATCACACACACCCATCACTTTGAAAAAAGGAGGGAAATAAATTTTCAGATCCGCTCAGCCACATCCACCGAAGGGCGGGTATACTGGTGGTATAGATAACAACAAGAGCAGTGGGGATGGCCACGCGTGTCTCTGTGTGTACACATGTGTCCTGTTAAATCTTGCGTGACATTGTTGATCTACAATAAGATTCCTCATCCTCCGAAATCGCGAGGGTTTTTGTCATAGCTCTCATGAATATGACTCTGAAAAATGATTTCGCCATCATGCTGCATTATGAGCACTCCAAAGAAGAGGAGGGCGGAATTTCATTTCGCTAGTATAAAGCTTTTAGTCGTGGGATTAAGTTTTATGTACCAATACCGGAGGCACATACGGGTCGTATTGATTCAGGATGGAGCATCACCCATACGGGTATAAACGAGAACAGAGTGCCAGATTCTTGTTGGGGAATAGTGTGGAATGAAATGCAAGTTGTATAGTGGAACCGCGAGTTGTTTACTTTTACTTCATTTTTATCCACTGGGTTTATTTTGAAGAAACTTTATAAAAACAAAGTTCCGTTGGTTGACTTGAATTGGCAACTTCGCATGATACAGCTTTACGGCGACTTATATCATGATAGCGAATAATATGTTGAGAGAGCCGAAATAGGAAAGAGAAGTTTTGTTGATACAAATATATTATATTATTTTCATGTCCAACCACGTTCACATCTCTTTATACCAGTAATGGTTAGAATGTTACTATGTTGAATGATCAAATTTTGGTTGAATACTGTTTTACTCAACTTGTTACTATTTTGAAGGTGTTTCCATTTCTGCTTCTCTCGTAGGAACCCTCGTCCCTATTGACTTTTCCAAAACTTAAATACAGTGTCTTGCAATTCAATATACAGGCAAACCTTTTTTATGCGATTGATAGAGACCGCACCAAAAACTCGCATAAAAATTTGAAGGGTCTGAGCCTAGGGGTACGGACAGGAACTTGACATAGGACTGTGATTGTGTGTTGTAATTGCATTTGAATTTAGTTTTTCCGTTGTTCAAAATATTTAATTTATTCTCTTTTAATACATCAAATGGAAACCCTGAAAAACCGTTTCCTGTATGAACTTGTGTCCTTTAAACGGGTTAACTGAGATAACGTGGTAGAATCCGGAATCACATTCTATTCAAAAATGTACATAAAAATACTATCAAAGCCATTACTATCTTTTTCTTCTGTTTATTCAATTATGCAGTAGAAGACAAGGAGTCATCATTTATCATTTTAAACACAAGTCTAAATAGTTAAGATCTGCATAAATATAAGCCTAAATCAAATAAATCTATGAGCACAGAAAAATATCATAGATATCAACAGCTTTTTCTCCTCCGTTGCCACATTGTCCGGAACATTGTTTGTAGAGGGGTTGTAAGATGATATATATTGTGCTCTCTTGGGAAGTTCGTGTGGCTCCTATAGTGAACTGATCGCATTGGGTGCTAAGTTCTGTTTATGTACTGTAGGGCGTGTAGGACCACAATTACATAAATTGACATACACTATACAGACGTGAATTGAGCCCGAATTGATTGAATCTTGGAGATAATAGAGTAAAACCATCTTCTACGATCACCTCTCCATTGATTGATTCTGCCAACTTATAAAATGCCTGTTTGTCCGAAAAATGGAATAAAGGGTGTGTCACATCAAATTGCATCACGGAAAAAGCGCTGTAGAAATTCGCCCAGTAGACCGATCCTTTTGAAAATTTTAGACAGTAAAATAAAAACTATTAAACAACTTTTGGCATTTTCTTTTTATTCATACTTCGAGCCCAAGCCCGTATGCTCGCACCTTCCTCTTTACCCCGTCCATAAGGTTTTGTACAACGTCAGGTTGTAGTTTTTTTGAACAGAAATCCATTTTCTCTTGAAGTCCGCCTCCGATTTGACAACTTTTGGGTTCTTCCGGAGGGCCTGCTTCATAATCGCCCAATATTTCTCTATTGGGCGAAGCTCCGGCGCGTTGGGCGGGTTCATTTCCTTTGGCACGAAGGTGACCCCGTTGGCTTCGTACCACTCCAACACGTCCTTTGAATAGTCGCACGAAGCGAGATCCGGCCAGAAGATGGTCGGGCCCTCGTGTTGCTTCAATAGTGGTAGTAAGCGCTTCTGTAGGCACTCCTTAACAGGCCCGGCAGCTGACGAAAGTCCGCTTTGACGTAGGTTTCGTCGTCCATTACCAGGCAATGCGGCTTCGTCAGCATTTCGGTGTACAGCTTCCGAGCTCGCGTCTTCCCCACCATGTTTTGCCTTTCGTCGCGGTTAGGAGCCTTCTGAACCTTGTATGTACGCAGGCCCTCCCGCTGCTTGGTCCGCTGGACGAATGAACTTCAGCTTATTGGCGACATCCCGGACCGAACTTCTCGGATCACGTCTAAACTGCTTAACTACGCGTTTGTGATCTTTTTCACTGAAGGAGCATCCATTTTTGTCGTTCTTCACCTTCCGGTCGATGGTTAGGTTCTCGAAGTATCGTTTTAGTACTCTGCTGACCGCGGATTGGACGATTCCCAGCATCTTACCGATGTCCCGATGTGACAACTCCGGATTCTCGAAATGAGTGCACAGGATTAATTCACGACGCTCTTTTTCGTTCGACAACATTTTTCCAAATTTACGAAAAATTGACAGTGAAGCATGGCCAACGTGATCTATACAATCTTATCTGATTATAAGCGAAAGCTGAAGATATAATTCCTAAAAATTAAATTTCTACAGCGTTTTTTCCGTGATGCAATTTGATGTGACACACCCTTTCTTACTCCTGATACGCATCGTTTCATATTGTGAGTAAACGCCGAAATGCAGGCAAAAAGATTACTCGTTGCGTCGGGGGGGAAAACGAGTGGTTAGTGCCATCGAAAAAAATACCCACTTTAATCGTCAAATTGCTCAACTTTTTTACTATATTTCTTGTTCGTGTTTCAAGCAAAATGCTGCAAATGCTAAAATGCTGCATAAATTTCCTGTCTAATGGTATATAACACAACATATGTCGCAATAACGAGTTTGAGTAATATGCGTTTGAAAACTCTTAATAAATCGTTACATTTTTCGTAGAGTCACCCCCCTAAATAAAAATCAAAGACATAGTCCTATGTCGAAAAATCGTACAAAACCTCACCAGTAACTTTTAAAAAATCGTGTTCGGTACACAATTTGAAAAAAAAAGTCACAGGAGGGTTGTGTCCGAGATACGACCGCGTAGCTGACGTAGGATTCCGTTAGGCTATCTATTGATTTTGGATATGTTCGATGAATTACATCGTGAAACTCTTTGATAATGCTTTGGTGGCCCTGAAAAGGACCGTTTTGTTTGGTTGTAGGGTATTGTTTGTTCACTCCACCAGTGTTTACCGAGTGATGATGACAGAAGTATGGTAAACAGTCGTTGGGTGGTGTGTATCAGATAGAAGATGCCGAAGTGGAATGAGATATGATGAAAACCGCCCTCTGTGACCCTAGACGAGATGCCTCCTGTGTTATGTATGGATGAAATAAAGAAAAAAAAACTCACCAATGTAATATTAGATAATTACCAATACGAGCACAATTATAAATTTTTCTCATCAGTATAACCATGTTACATGAATGTAGAGAAAACATATTTGAAATGGAAAAGATAATTTTGTTTTATAATTTTCACTTTCTGAGAGTTTATTCAACCCAATGCGAGTATATGTAGAGCTTATGGGAAATCCCTTTTTTGAATATTTCTTCACTTATCCAATTTTTTCTCGCCGCATGCCCTTTCCTTGGGTGAAAATGAACACAACAAAACCGAACGACTCGTTCTCGAGCGGGAAAACACATAGTTTTTATTTATGAAAATTGAAATAAATCGTTTCATATATCAAGTCATTTTTAACACAACTGCTACCATATACAATTTTACAATTACACTTGTGCTAAATTTTTCACAATACACGATCGGTCATTGATATGAAATTTCACGAAGCAAACAAACATTAAAGTTTCAACAAGTTTAAATTTTATTTGCTAGAACTAATCGTATCACTCACCCTACATGCAATAAAAAAATGCCCCCGAATTGCATATATTTGCAATATCGATTTCCCTCGGGCACCTTGGTTTTGATGTCTCTATTAGGGAACACATTTCGGTGGGAACAAAAGCTCCCCTTACTTTCATATATTTGCAATGTCGATTTCCCCCAGGTAGCTTGGTTTTGATGTCTCTGTTAGGGAACCGCCGCATGTGTCGTCAATTTCGACCAATTAGAAGTGGATATTTCCATTAGGATAGGTGTTGAGATTTTTCAATTGTTCGATAGTTAGGTTCATGACATATATTATTTTATTCAATATAAAAAATTGTTATGGAGTGCATGAAATGACTGAGCAATAAGCGTTTGAAATTGGACAGTTTTCACGATGTGCTCGATTTTCGATTTTCAATTTGTACCCAAATATGTTCCCGAAAGACGTAATCCTACGTCAAAAAAACTTTTTCCAAATCCACGCCGTTCACCGTTCGATTTCCTTTTGTTTCCCTGCTTTGTGATGGGACAGTTTGCCTTTTCAGTTGTGCGTGGCTGTGTAGTGCTTTTAGTTGCATGTCGAAACTTGTTGCCATTAGAAATCATGTCATGCGCAATTTAGAGCATTTGATGGAGGTATGGGAGTTATTGGAGAAGTCGATAATTTAGACGTAAATATGTTTTTTTCACACATATAAAACATCGAATAAAAAACAGGAAGTGGGTTATATCTATGGTATAACCGCAATGGTGACGTAGGACTATCGTTGATTCAGTGATCATTTGTTTGAAGTTGAATCTGAGTTCATTCTGAATGAATGAATACATAAATATTTGGGGGACTTTGAAAACGAGAGCGTTACGTTGGAGGTACAAGGTTTTATGCATCCAATATTGGATACGATGAACCGTGGTGCAGATTATCCGCGAAAGCGAGTTTCATAGTAATTCTCGTGACCTTCTCGAAATTCGTAAGTGAGTGGTAGGTTCTTGCTCTTTTGTTTTGGTGCTGCCTTTCATATTATTTGAACGCTGGTGTACATGAGCTTATAGATTTGATTTCTGTATTGATAGAACAAAGTTTTCATACTGAAATATCTTTTTTTTTTTGTGTTTGAACCTCATTTTTAGTACTTTATTGCGTTATCCGCGATTTTCGTTATCCGCGCTGGCTTCGCCAAACTATTCCGCGGATAATCGGGGTTCTACAGTATTTGCAATGCAGATTTCCCCGAGGTTGCTTGGTTTTGATGACTGTGTTGGGGAAACCGTAAATCGGACCAATCAAACCGAGGCAGTTAGGGCGTTTAGATAAAGCTTAACATTTTACAGTTATTCAATTGTTTATCTAATGAAAAACAACATTTTATTAATTGCGATATATGCGTGGAAATATTCCCTATTAATTGACGCAAAATCAAGAAATGTTCGAGTTATAAGCATTCCAAATCATTCATTTTTACCTGCATGTTATGTGTTTAGGTTTTCATTTTATCTCCCATATATTCCGGTTAGACGTAGTTCCACGTCAAAATTCGCACAAAAACGACCGTACAAAAAATGGTTTCCTGTACTGTTTTTCGACTTAATCGGCCAAATGTTTTCAAAAAAATGTTTTTCGATGTTTTTACTAGGATTAAAACAGACCGAAAAGTATATTTTTTTTCGATGCGGGTAATATGGACAGGTTTGTAATAACGAAGCGTAGAGGTTTATCGTACGTGAGAGGAATAATTTTATTCAAACAAGGTCTGAACTCTTCACGAATGAAAAACGTTAAACGATAAAAAAAAAATCAAATTAATCCAGCTAAAAGTGATATTCTGCTTTTCTGCAGTATAAACGGACTGACCCTCAACTATTTTGCTTTTGGTTCCAGTCACTTTCTGGACAGTCCATCTTTGGTGATTGAATTTCCATTTACAGACGCAGAACATTCTGTAGGAATAGATTAAACAGACTCTCCACAGTACAACTCACTCCCACTGGCAACTGTCCATTTCACCCCAACAGTACTATTATATCAATTGCTATAAAGCAATGAAATCGACAAATAACAAAACATGAGTATTTTTGATTCGAATGAAAGATTGTATTCCGTTTGGGTTGAAGGAAATATGAGTATTCCACAGCAATTGGGAATTTTGACGTAGGTCTACGTTTAACCGGAAGATATAGGGGGTAAAATGAAAATCTAGGCACTGAACATGAAGGAAAAAATAAAAGATTCCGGATGCTTATAACTCGAGCATTTCTTAACAGATCGCACAGGTGTTTACATCTATTGATAGGAAATATTTCTACGCATCTATCACAATGAATAACATTTCATTTTTCTTGAGATAAACAATTGATTAATTGCATTGCATTGTCCAAACGCATTGTGTGCCTCGTTTTGATTGGCTCGATTTACGCTCCTCAAATGGCTCCGACCAAAACAGACAAAAGCGAGCAACCAGAATAACAGCGGAATATAATTTGGGTACAAATGAAGAATCATATTGTAAACCACTTGTAACCACGTAAACCACGCCTTTCATTAAGGGTGCCAAATCAGAAAACAGGTCACGTTTTTATGAAATAAAGATAACATTAATAACTATTTTTGCAGCGAAGGGATTTTGGCAATTTACATACTAAACGAATCGGAAATTCCGTAAGATTTGTTTAATATGCTATACATTAGAATCCCCTGGTCTTTAAATGGTTAAAATTCATGAAAACTTTAAGTGTTTCCATTTTCCCATACATTTGCTTCACGTAGTGTGTGACGAGCAAGAAGAAGAGGAAGGCAGGCTGTAGCCCTGCAAAAAACGAACGCATTGCCAGGGGCAATAAAATTTTGAGGCAAGCGTCATCTAATGATGCACGCGATGTTGGTGCAGTGAAAAGCGCTCGCACTGCACCGAGCCTTCGCGAGTGTGACACCACATCGAACAACAGCGAAGTAGGCGATTTCGGCGCGTCGGTCGAAAATGAAAACGCCGTTACCCAAGCAGCAACCACAATTAAGCTCCCCCCGCTAGTGGTGAAGGTGGTCGCTCTTGACAAATTCATTAGCGAATTCGCATCGACGAGTGTTACAGCAGAGTACAAGCTGTGTGGCATAATTCAGTCTTTTTCCAAGCAGTTAACATTGTTTGTTTTCCGTCATCATAAGGACTTCGTTGGTTCCTTTGAGAATGCATCAATGCATTAAACTGACGTATAGCAAAGCAGGCGTTAAGGTTGTGCGCCAAAAAATTATTTGGGGCATACCAACTGTATGGCACCCGCCATGTTTTTGGTGCCAACATCTCAAACGTCAAAAGTATTTGTTTTCTTCAAAACAGCGATCCGCGTTGACGGCATTGAGCTTCGATTACTAGTTTAGGGGAGCGTTAAAGAATAGCTGATCGGAGTGAACGTTTTCAAAATTACAATTATGAATGAAAATTAGCTTTTCCATATCAAATTAGTATTCTGTTTAAATTAAAAACACTTTTGTTTGCAGGTGGAGAAAAAGTCTCATACGAATATTGTTTATGAAGAAAACTCTATATTATAATGAAAAAATTCAGCAACAATGTTGGAATTATATGGCCATATGATTGAATGAAAGTCAGAAATACGTGTTAACTAAATAACATAATGTGAAAATTTTCATTCAAATTTTAAAATTTGAAACGCGGCTCCATGTATTGTAATCTGGTAGAGATTACACTAACGAGTTTGGGACCCAAATTATGGCTCTAATTTGAAGTCGCAACCAGACCTCGACGTCATCGCGAATTACCAATTTACCACCATCTGACATATCGTGATGTCGATGATGAACTTTTATGGGCACCTTACACGATCAACCGGATTGACAATAAGTGTCTTCAATATCGTGACAGCTAGGCTTTCAACATCTGATCTAACCTCAATCAATATTTTTCCACCTTACACGGTCAATATCGCCCTCAACCCGAGACAACGAAAGTATCCGCGATGGCTAGTGGTGACATTCGAGTTTGGGATCCAAACTTTTCTCTATCAGATTAGAAGGCTAAAAGGCAATTTTCAATTGGTAAAATTTGAATGAAAATATCTACTTGGTATTATTTAATTAGTTGAAGCGCGTAGTCCTAACCTTAACTTAACCTACTTCCTCTGAATTTTCAGATATTCCTACTAAAATGTATTATTATAATATAACGTCAATTTCAGACATAATTTTTGTATGGGATTTTCTCACCACTTGCAGAAAAAAAGTGATTTGCATTCACATAGAATACTAATTTGATTCGTAAAAGTTTATTTTCATTCATAATTTACACTTTGGAATTCGGATTTTCTTCTCAAAAATACATCATAATACTCGTTTCACAAATACAGACTGTTCCTTTCAGTTTCAGAGATGCCAGATTATTTTAGTTTTCGAAAATATATGCAAATTATTTTATCTGCAAGCAAATGTTTTTATTCCATAAATGAGACTATGACAGTAGAACCCCGATTATCCGCGAGCGGGTGATCCGCCCTGCGGATTATTGTGCGATTCACATAGAACGTTACGGAAAAGAACGTCTACGTTCCGTCAACGTCTCCACCAATTCACACATGCAGTCAATGCTTGCACCAGCACCGTCACGTCAAATGTCAAACGAATGATCTATTCAATGTTTTTCATGGTGTCGCCATCTACAACAATTTTGAATTGCAATGCCCTCTTTCAAATCAGCATACCTAGAATCAGTCCTAAATTTACAAAAAAAAACAGGGAAAATCATTGAAATATATTATTTAAATGCCTAAAACCTGTAGTCCCGACCCTTTTTTAACAATAATAATATATAGACTGTTTTTCTCAGCTAGTCGTGAATTGATTTTAACTGAGAAATTTGAAACTGGGAGATATGTTGGCATAAAAAATGCAGCCAAAATCAAAACAAAAGCCGAGACACAAAGCCCAGACAAAAACCCAACGAGCCGTCCGTCTCCGTCAATTATTCTTTTCTACAAATCCTGCCGGTCGTTTTCGTTGAACTTATGCTGACGGGTCGTTACGTTGCCGGTGTATGTGAATGTTTTCATATGAATTGCATGGTAGAATAACTGACGTAACGGAACGTGACGGGGCGTGAACGTGACGTGGATGTTGTATGTGAATCGCACTTATTCGTGACTGCTAGCTCCATAGTAAATCAATAGGCCTTTCCGCAATTTGTTAGTGAGTGGTAGGCCCATGCTCTTTTGTTGTGGTCATGGCTTTTACATTATTTACCCACTGGTGTACACGACCTTATAGATGGATAGTTGATTGATTTTTGTATTGATAGAACATAGTTTTTATGTTGAAACATCTCTTTTCGTGTTTGCATTTTTTTTGTCCTTTAATGGGTCATCGCGATATTCGTTAATCGCGGTGAGTTTGCCCGACTATTCCGCGGATAACCGGGATTCTACTGTAGCTTGAATTAACACATGATGTTTTTTCATCTGTGATTTTCCCAGATCTTCTCATTCTCCAAATTTTATAGCGGAGTGTGAAGAAACACACAACCCGCTCACTAGCGCAAAGAATGACCGAGTTCAACGTTAAAAAATTCCTAAAACGTTGTTAAGTTTCATCCACTCTCTCACCATCACATTGTCAGTTTACTTTGAAGTTTTGATTTGTATCGTGAAAAGTACCGTATTTTGCTATTCAAAGTATCGGTTTTCCAAACCAAAAGCTTCCATTTATGATTCCTACAATTTCAGTAGTTTATAAATTTTAATTGCAATCGCAAAAAAGACTAACAAAAATTAAATGTGCGCTTGCATATCTGGCAACTCAGTCTGGAAGTCCGTGAGGTAAAACGTCAACATCATGCATCTATATGAAATGTCACGATATTGATGCTCGAAAATCAGAAAATCCGGATTTCTGCGTCGTCGGTCATGTTCAGCTGTCATTATGCTCTCAAATGTCATCATATTGTCAATAAATTTGACCGTGTAAGGTCCGCTTAATGGGCACCTTACACGATCAACCGGATTGACAATAAGTGTCTTCAATATCGTGACAGCTAGGCTTTCAACATCTGATCTAACCTCAATCAATATTTTTCCACCTTACACGGTCAATATCGCCCTCAACCCGAGACAACGAAAATATCCGCGATGGCTAGTGGCGACATTTGAGTTTGGGATCCAAACTATTCTCTATCAGATTAGAAGGCTATAAGGTAATTTTCAATTGGTAAAATTTGAATGAAAATATCTACTTGGTATTATTCAATTAGTTGAAGCTTGTAGTCCTAACCTTAACTTAACCTATTTCCCCTGAATTTTCAGATATTCCTACTAAAATGTATTATTATAATATAACGTCAATTTCAGACATAATTTTTGTATGAGATTTTCTCACCACTTGCAGGAAAAAAGTTATTTGCATTCACATAGAATACTAATTTGATTTGTAAAAGTTAATTTTCATTCATAATTTACACTTTAGAATTCGGTTTTTCTTCTCAAAAATACATCATAATACTCGTTTCACAAATACAGACTGTTCCTTTCAGTTTCAGAGATGCCAGATTATTTTAGTTTGCGAAAATATATGCAGGTTATTTTATCTGCAAGCAAATGTTTTTATTCCATAAATGAGACTATGACAGTAGAACCCCGATTATCCGCGAGCGGGTGATCCGCCCTGCGGATTATTCGTGACTGCGAGTTCCATAGTAAATCAATAGGCCTTTCCGGAATTTGTTAGTGAGTGGTAGGCCCATGCTCTTTTGTTGTGATCATGGCTTTTACATTATTTAGCCACTGGTGTACACGACCTTATAGATGGATAATTGATTGATTTCTGTATTGATAGAACATCGTTTTTATGTTGAAACATCTCTTTTTGTGTTTGCATTTTTTTATCCTTCAATGGGTCATCCGCGATTTTCGTTAATCGCGGTGAGTTTGCCCAACTATTCCGCGGATAATCGGGATTCTACTGTAGCTTGAATTAACACATGATGTTTTTTCATCTGTGCTTTTCCAAGATCTTCTCATTATCTAAATTTTATAGCGGAGTGTGAAGAAACACACAACCCGCGCACTAGCGCAAAGAATGACCGAGTTCAACGTTAAAAAATTCCTAAAACGTTAAGTTTCATCCACTCTCTCACCATCACTTTGTCAGTTTACTTTGAAGTTTTGATTTGTATCGTGAAAAGTACCGTATTTTGCTATTCAAAGTATCGGTTTTCCAAACCAAAAGCTTCCATTTACGATTCCTACAATTTCAGTGGTTTATGAATTTTAATTGCAATCGCAAAAAAGACTAACAAAAATTAAATGTGCGCTTGCATATCTGGCAACTCAGTCTGGAAGTCCGTGAGGTAAAACGTCAACATCATGCATCCATATGGAATGTCACGATATTGAAGCCCGAAAATCAGAAAATCCGGATTTCTGCGTTGTCGGCCATGTTCAGCTGTCATTATGCTCTCAAATGTCATCATATTGTCAATAAATTTGACCGTGTAAGGTCCGCTTAAGGTCCGCTTTACAGCAGAGGGATAGTGAGCTAGCGGTGACGGTAGGTAGAGTGAGATAGCGATAATCGTGTCATACACCTGGGGCATACCCAATGAGGTACGTATAGAGGTGGAGCAGTAGGCGAAGTGTATCTGTATTGGCAAGCCAAATGTCGTGTCGTAATTATTTGCATTCAATATGGAATGTATATTGAAGAAACCAAACAATGTGGAAAGTACTTACAGTTGCATGATGATTCGAGCCAAAATCCTCATGAAATCGTTCAACTGGTTGTTTTTTAACAGATGACAATTATATCGTGGTTTATTTCGTTTATTCATGTGGTAAAAAGCTTAGTTCTTGAAAGCAGTAACATTTCCGGTGAAATTTTGATTAATTGGCGATTATTATCTCACAGCATACACACCGACACTGAGAGCTTTCGAAACATCATCTTCATAACGGTAAAATAATGAAATCTCGTTTGTTTCTATGAACGTGGGGGAATGAAAAAGGCACAAGAAAATATATCACTGCACGTTGTCACATTAGCTTCATATTCTACGAGAACTCTAACAAAATTTACGTTTTTAATTGATAAAATACTTCCTGCAAATAGCATTTTTACATGGATGCGGTGGGCAATCAAAGATAAACACAACGACTGACGTCACTATTTGCGAAATAGTTATGGCAGCGCATGCTATGTCGCGAGAAACTCGACCATCTTCATTACCTTTTTTCCAGGACATTGGGGCATACCAAGCATCTTGAATGTCTTACTGGAATGTTATAAGTTATTTGGGTTCGCGTGCCAGTCGCAAAACTGCCTTCAACTAGGATTGCATTTGCGCTAATATTGATCATAATGAAGCATTGCTACTGTTCTCGAGGTTGTTATTAACAAAAAGAGTTTATTTAGCTTGTTTAGTCACCAAGAAAGTAAATGTCGTTCTGTAATTTTATATGTGATTAGGTTTCGCTTGCCAGTAGCAAAACTTCCTCCACTAAGGGTGACAGCTGCGCTTCTCTCGTGCATGAGAAAGTAATGCAACTTTTTTCGAGGCCAGTACTATTAACAGAAACGTTTCTTTTGAGAATAGCGCAAAATGATGAGAAGTGTTTATATTCCTAGTAGTTTCAAGCCACCAATGTATGGCTCTGTATGCATGCTATGGCGAACGCTTGTTTGGCGTTTGGTTTACGTTGTACGAACGATGACTAGAGGTGCGATTCCTTTGAGGCAATACTAAATAACATGTTGCATGATATTTCATACTTGCAAGTTTTGTCATTGTTGTTGTTTCCATACGGTGCCAAAGATATATTGATTGTGAGGCCCAAATTCCAGACGAGAATCATCCGGCGCAACAGAGCACTTGTTCGAGTGCACGTTTGCACATCTTACCTCAAGGTCGGTCCGTGGTCGAAAGAGGCCTATGCAACATGTCAGATCTTCTCGCCACTATGACGTGTTGCCAGTACCGATAATGAAAGCTCGCATTAAGGTGGTGTTAACCAAGACGGGTCTATGGTACTAGGTGAGGCCGTTCCGTCACTAAGTTGGTTAGGGGAACGGTATATAAAAACAGTAAGGAAGGAAGCAGAAGGGGAATTATTTCCTTGAAGCGTGAAAGAGACATACTGATCACGAGCGAGCTTGGGCACAAGCGTATTGTGTTTTGTTTACAAACAAAACACAGTAGACTTCCAAGATGGCTGAAGAGTGGTTTTAGCAAGTTGGCCCACCTTAGGATATACTTCTACGCGCCTTGGTGTTAACCTCTCCAAATGTACTACTCTTATCGAGGGGCATATTTAGAAAAAAACTCAACCCATCATTTTTCAAATTATTAAAGCTCATGCAAATCCTAAGACAATTTTTATCTGTGCAGCACCTGACACAGGGCGCTTGAATTGTCATTGATATTTAGTGCTAACCTACTTATGATGTTATTGATCCCGTACTCGTTCATTCAGCTATTCAGCGTATCTGCCAAATCATAGAATCAAAACAAACGAAAAAAAAGAGAACTGGATGTGTTTTTTTCGATGATGGCTGGTTTATTCTTATCACTTTTTATAGAAAAACAATCAAGTTGCTTATGTTTATTTACATTTCCAGATCATAGGATTTCACTGCAAGGACGTAATCACTCATATACTCTGGTACCTTTCTTTGGCGATTGGAACGTTGCTGTGCTGCCTAGTTCATTTGATCACTTTTCTCTTTTTTAGTTTGCGACACATGCCGGTGCATTACCCAGTTTCGGGATATTTCATCACTGATCGTAGTGTCTCATCTATAGCAGTAGCTTCCGTTATCTCTGCATTAGTCAGAAATTTAACCGCGTTTGCCTCGACCAGGGCGCTTTCTTCCAAAAAACTAGATTCTTTATCAAACGGACTATCAACTGCGCTGTATCACCGTGACTATGTGTCCGCGATGTTGTTTCTTCCGTGGACATATTCTGTCATAAAGAACGGACTGAGACGAAGTTCCCAGCTATCTGCTCGAGTGAGGGCTCTCTTCTACTTTTTCCTAGCTCGATTCAAGATGAAAGTTACTCCCTGAGCATCCATGTGGAGTGTGAAACGTCTACCCATACAATTAACGCCAAACATTAACCTGGCGAAACGAAACTTTTCCGTTTCAGTTAGGAATTTTGTAAGGATTCATTACACAGTTCTAGATGGTAGTATGCGTTATTTAAATTGAGAAGGAGCGAGCTCTATAATGTTTTATCTTCATTCCATCAATCAACGGTAGACGATGTTTTTAAGAGGCTTTCAACTTTGCAGTTCATTCATCTCTAAAATTAATTGCCTTGTTAGGTCCTCGCATGTTGTCGACCATCCGAAGACGGTCTTTGCCCTTAGTAACTGCAGACATCTATTCGCTAATCCGCTAATCTATTCCGTTGTTTTAGTGACTCGCTCTATCATGCCACGTGTTTCCATCACTCATAGTAAGACCCTTGCCCCTCTCTGGAAGCCGCTGGAACGTTGTAATAGACTTTCTTGACTGGGACCACACTACTGTCGATGCTGAATTTGATATTGATTCCCGGCATTTTGGGAAACTCTTGTGTGTTGCTTGGTTTCTCATAACTGGCTTCTCCCACATATAACAAGCTCATGTCTCTAGTCGTCGATCTACCAAGTAACGAACGTCGTACTTCACTTTCAACCATAAATAAAGCTACAGTAGGAGGTTTAGTTGTTCCATGCACAATAATTTCAGCTATGAAGGCAGCTATAATGGCTATCGGCAGTTTTTAGCCGTAAGCGTGTAACCTATTTGATAGACGGATGAACGGGATGAAGGTCAGCTCGTCCTATGCGAAATACGCGTTTTAGGAGCACCCATCCCTTCGATGAGGGATGGTCTCGGAGTTTATCATAGGTCCCATGTTACAATCAACCAACATATCGCTAAGCGGCAATAACTTGCAGAAACGTTAGAACGTAAATAAAACAGTTTGTTCGTTCAGTTCGAAACGAAACTAGTTATCTATTCGAAACAATTCACAAGCTCCACTTGCTTATACCTTTTTGTCTTCACTCTCTTCATCAGTTCAACCGGAAGGGTTGACCCGATTGACATCACTCTGTGCATTGATTACTCGTCGCTATCAGTACAGTGCAATGAAGTGGCCGCGATCGCCGTATCCATGGCAAGTCTTGTTCAACTCTGGACTTGTAGTACCGCTTCTGTGTAAGGGATGATTACAACGGTGGCAACGATTACGAACGATAACGAGTATTGTTTGGTCGGATGCTGGTCGACTCGATTTATTCCCTGCGAACGCCTCGTGTTCTGTGCTGCGTCCGTCATAGACTGCAGATACCGCTGGACATTGTTCACGAAGACTGAATAACAGTCGGGTTTTGTCAGGCTTGGCCGCAATTAAGCTGCTTTCATCATTTGAATGAAGCGGTTCCATTCTTACTACATTTTGTTGGCGGGAAATTCACTCGGGAAAGGTCTAATGTGATCCCATCTCACAATGGCTCGAATACCGTCGCCACGGGCACTCGAACCGTAAAGAGCACTACAATTCTCGTTAACGTTGAGACGCGTTGTGCTTACCAGTCGTGGTCGTTCGTACGTGCACAACCTTTTTGTTAGCATCGATATGGCTTTCTCCAAGCGCACGATCTTCTCAGTAGTCTCGGATTTTGCTTCCTCCGGTTGTACCTCGCTGATTGCCTGGCGGCTACCCGGATCCGTATGTTCGCTGCTAGGCCTTGCTGACTTAAGTATCCGACGAGGAGTCCTACACAATCGAATCCGAGCTTTCGTCGTGCTTTCGATCGCTTTTCCAAAGTATTTTCTCATCGAATTCGCTCCACTGTTTACCGACAGACTGGAAACAGTCGTCTTTTCAACTCGTTATACTTTGGAATTATTCTTACTATCCAGGAACTTTTTCAGCGAACTTCATGGTCTGCTGACGACGGTGGATACAGTCCACCTCGTCTTTTCAACGCGTTTTAATTTCTTCTCGACCTTTGCAGTCTATCAACGACGGTGGAAACAGTCCACCTCGTCTTATCAACTCGTAATTTTTTCGACCTCCGCGGTCTACCGACGAAGGTGGAAACAGTCCGCCTCGTCTTAAGGTAATATTATATTATCAGGCACGTAGCGTAACCGGCACGGCACGTTTCATGCAAGACAAATATTATTGCGTGTGTTTCAAATGTGTATGCGTATATATAGCGGAACGGCTCCTGGCATACACAGCACGCTTCAGACAAATGCATGAAGGAATTCTCGAAAAGAATATTTTGCCGGTGCCGGGCACGAACTACATGGGCGAGTAGCACCATACATACAAACCCAACGTCGAAGTTCGTGGTGTGGGTGCGTTCGTCGCTCTTCGGTACGACATCGGTTCAATCACCAGTAGCATTTCTCCGTTCCGTCTGCGCTGCCGGTTCGTACAGAGAAGTTGCTATGCCTGATGATATGAATACATCATGTATTTGTCTGCCGGTGTCGGTACGTGCCGTTTACGCTACGTGCCTGATAATATAAAACGGCCTTTATCATCACGTTTAAATTTTTTTTCCGACCTCCGCAGTCTACCAACGACGGTGGAAGCGGTCCACCTCGTCTTATCAACGAGTTTTTATTTCTTCTCGACCTCTGCGGTCTATAAACGATGCGAGAGCCATTCGTTCGATAACTCGCAAGTAGTGATCCCCGAATTTTGAAATTAATCGTTCATCAGCTAATCGAATAGTTTTCAGTAGTTTATTATTCGATACGATTAATCGCCCCAAATAATCGATTAATCGATTAATCGTCACACTGAGAGAAATAATTAATTAGACTAATATTTCTCATTTGCTAGAAAGCCATATGGAATCTAAAAAGTGTTCATTCCGCCTGAAAATCAATTATTATCTTTTACGCTCCCATAAAGTCGTAAACGAAGCTCAATTCGCGTTGACGGCATTGAGCTTCGTTTACGAACTTAGGGAAGCGTCAAAGATAATGATTGATTTTCATGATAAAACTGAAGCGGCCGTACGTATTTTTCTCTCTGGGTTTGAATCGATTAATCGACGTAAATTATTCGTTCGCTTCGATTATTGGTTGTGCAGTATTCGTTCGATTAATAATCGATTTCTGTAGGAAGTATTCGATTAATCGATTAATCGAACGATTATCGGGGATCACTACTCGCAAGTAGATCGGATAGGTTTTCGAAACGATCCAACAAAGGTGTTTTTTTCCACATCGAATCAGACTGTGTTTTTTTTCATCGGTTGCGCTTGCGAGTAGAGCGAAGCTCAAAGTGGTGCGCGACCGAGACGCAGAGGATACAATTCAGACAGATTTATCACACACGCCACACAGCAGCGGCAAGTATAAGTTTATTTTTCTTTTGTCCTCCTATCATTCCTTCTACCATCTGTGCTCGATTTACACCATTGTTCATCTGTGTGTTTACCAAATCGGCAAACGTTGGCATTAGGGGTGTCTATTTTTTCTTGGTTACATTACCGTTGAAATTTTATTGGAACTTTTTTTCATTTTAGAATTTTATATAAATAAAATAAATTAATATAAATATTATCCGCAGCATAACCTTATAATATTTTTTTTTACTTATTCATTTTGATAATTATTATATTCTGTTCATATCGAACAGTTGGCCGATTTTTCTAATATGGCTGAGGGCAGAAAGGACCCCCCGTTGACGCAATTGAATATTTCTGATACCGAACCTCCTCCTGAAGAGCAGGAGGATGAAGCAGAAATTGAGGTAGAAAATTCTGTTTACGAAGTTGATAGTTCCGAAGATGAGGAAATTGACGAGAAACAGGATTTTCGTCCTAAAGAATGCCCTGAAGGCTCCAAAGGCCCATTCATTGTGTACTTTAGACGAAAATCCAAACCTCTCAATGTCATTCGTATCTCGAAGGAACTAACTCAACATTTTTCTGACGTTACCGAAATTACACGGATGGGGCCAGACAAACTACGAGTTGTCGTCTCAAGCAGGACCCAGGCGAACAAAATAACGCGCTGCGACCTCTTTGCGATTGAGTATCGTGTATACGTACCCTGTTGCAACGTCGAAATAGACGGCGTAATAACCGAAAAGGGTTTGACCCGAAAAGAGATAATCGATGGTGTCGGTCGCTTCAAGAACTCCACACTAAAAACTGTGAAGATTCTTGCATGCGATCGACTGAAATCTGTGTCACATAAAAATGACAAAAGAATTCTCAATCGGACAAACTCTTTTCGTGTGACTTTTGAGGGTTCCGCCCTTCTAAATTACGTTGCAATAGGGGCACTTCGTTTACCTGTTCGATTGTTTGTACCCCGGGTAATGAAATGCAACAAATGTATGCAACTCGGTCACACGGCCGCCTATTGTTGCAATAAAAAACGTTGCGCAGATTGTGGAGAGAGCCATGATGAGAATCCTTGCGCGAAAGAGCACAAGTGTCTTCATTGCGGCAGGACTCCTCATGAACTTATTCAATGCCCGGTGTACAAACAACGAGGGGAAAAACTCAAGCGTTCCTTAAAGGAACGTTCCAAGCGGACTTTTGCAGAAATGCTTAAGAGTTCCGTGCCAACGACACAGGACAATCCCTACTCCATTCTGCAGAACGACGAGCCTGTTGCTGACGCTCCCAATGCCGGATGTTCCGGTACATCGCAGGGTGCCATCAGGAAAAGAAAAATTACTTCTTTTCCATCACTCCCCAGAAAGAATACCGAAACTTCCCAAGTTGGAATGAAGCCTCGAACTGAACGTGCTGAGAATAGGCCGAAGCAAGTACCTCCCGGTTTACGTGGTCATGCTACCAACCAGGGGTCCTCAGTATTAAGAGTGTAATTACAACCGAATATACGTGCGTGTACCCCTCGACCAATACCACAACTTTGCGTTTATCAACTGTGGCGTTTCGTGAAGTGTCAACTGTTGTTAATAATAAAAATTCATTCCAAGTGTGATTTCAACGAGTACAGTTCGTTTCATTTTTTCCTCTCTGAGCCCTTCGGTCTTCGAGTCTTTTGTGTGTCTGTCGCGTTCGCTTTTAGGTTATGGGCCCAGGCATGGAGGAAAAGACGAAGGTTACGCCATTCGATGGTTCCGGATTCCACAATTGGCGGTTCCGGATGGAGACGGTTCTCGATACGTTCGATTTACTGGATTGCCTGGAGCATGAGGTGGAGGAAATCGAAGAGCTGATGGAGACCGACGATGATACGGCGGCCGAGAAGGTTGAGAAGAAAAAGAAAGTTCTCGAACGAAAATCGCAGGAGAAAAAGTGCAAGTCACTCATCGTGCAGGCGATTGCGGATAGTCAACTGGAAATAATTAAAGACTGCAAAACGCCGAAAGCGATTTGGAATACACTCAAGAATATCTTCGAAGAGCATGGTGTTGCAGGTCAGCTATATATTCGAAAACAGTTGCTTACGTTAAAGTACACGGAAGGAGCCAAATCGACGATGTCGGAACATTTGATGCGATTTGATCGACTGATTCGTGAGCTCAAAGGGAGCGGTGCCAACGTCGAGGACTCGGATGCCATTTGTCACTTATTGTTGACAATGCCGTCGACTTTCGACTCCGTCGTTACGGCAATTGAAACCGTCCCGGGGGGCGTTAAGATGGATTTCGTTAAAAAGCGTCTGCTGGATGTGGACATGAAGCGTCGGAATTTGGACTCCGCTGCTGACGGAGGCGGCGACGGTGTGGCGTTAGCGAGCAAGCATAAAAAGAAGATGAAGTGTTACCAATGTGGAAAAGTGGGCCACAAAAAGGCCGAGTGTCGCGCGTCGAAAAACGAAAAAGAAAATGAGAAGAAACAAAAGAGTGATGTGGGAAATGGACAGAAATCAAACGTTGCGGTGCGTGAAGAAAATCCAGAAGTGGCTTTCGTGGCAGCCGGTAAGGTCAATTTCGTGAAGATCGGTTGGTTTCTCGATTCGGGAGCGACAGACCACATGGTGAATGATGCTAGATTTTTCGTGTCGATGCGCCGTCTCGTGAATCCGGTGGAGATTCTAGTGGCAAACGGACAAAAACTTCTAGTGGAATATAGTGGACATGTCATGATGTATGTAAGATTGAACGGGAAAACCACGAAGTGCGAAGCAAAAGACGTTATATTTGCCTGGCTTGAGCTGCAACCTGTTTTCAGTGAAAAGAATTACGCGACTGGGATTTCAAGTGAGTTTCGATCAGAATAAAGCCGAAATCTCGAAGAACGGTGTAGTTTGGGCTGTAGGTTGGCTCAAAGACAAACTTTACGAACTGGATGTGCACTGTAAACAAAGTGAAATGGGATGTGCTTTGATTTCCGGGAAAGTGTCGCGGAATGTGATGCAGTGGCATCAACGATATGGACATGTAGGTAGCGATAATCTGAAACAGCTCGTCCGGCATAACATGGTGGATGGATTGAATATTGCCGAGTTCGACGACGATATCATCGTGTGTGAGCCGTGTCTGTCAGATAAGATAGTTAGATTACCTTTCGAGGGCGCTGAGGAAAGACGATCCACGCGGCCCCTGGAACTCGTCCACAGTGACATTTGCGGTCCTATAACTCCATACACATGGGATGGGAAAAGATATTTCGCCTCTTTTATAGACGATTATTCTCATTTTACGATAATTTATCTGATGACGTCGAAAGACAAATTGCTGCAATGTTTTCGTGATTATGAAGCTCTTGTGACAGCTCATTTCGGAACAAGAATCTCTCGGTTTAGAAGCGACAACGGAGGTGAATACGTCGGGGATGAGATGCGTCGATTTTGTCGAAGCAAAGGTATTGCGATGGAAACGACCATCCCTTACACGCCACAACAAAATGGCGTGTCCGAGAGGATGAATCGGACTCTGATGGAACGTGCCAGAGCCATTCTAGCGGAAAGCGGTTTCGGTAAGAAGATGTGGGGTGAGGCCGTTTGCGCCGCCACGTATATAACGAATCGGTGCCCGACTGCAGCTGTGGATGTAAAGAAAACACCATACGAACTGTGGACCGGTAGGAAGCCGAACGTTGGCAAATTGCGTGTGTTCGGGTGTTCGGCGTATACTCACATTCCGAAAGGGTTGAGAACGAAGCTGGATCCCAAAGGAAGAAAGCTGTACATGGTGGGATATACAGTCAACGGATATCGCTTATGGGATGCAGAGAAACGCAGGGTGGTTGTAGCCAGAGATATAGTATTCGACGAGAGCTCACTGTTTGGCGCGAAGCGAGAAGCCAAGGAAGTGACAATAAATCAAGTCGAGCTGTCTCACAAGAAGTCTGTGGGTGAACAACCAGAAGAGGTTGATCCAGAGCGAGTGTTTGAACAACCGGAAGAGGTTGTATCAGATGAAAACAGTGTTCCAGATGGTGAAGTGCAGGAGCCAGCGGTTCGAAGCAGTGGACGATCAAGAAGAGAACCTGTGTGGTATGATTTCTACGAGGTATCCGGTTTGGCGCTAAGTGCGGAGAATTTCGTCGAGGATTTACCGAACACAGTGGCAGGCCTTAAGAAGCGAGACGACTGGCCACGCTGGAAGGAAGCGATAGCGGAAGAGATCGAAGCACTGGAGAAGAACAAAACCTGGGTTCTGACATCGTTGCCAGCTGGACGAACCGTGATCGACAGCAAATGGGTTTTTAAGATCAAACGGAACGAGGTCGGCGCCATCGATCGTTATAAAGCCCGACTCGTTGCCAGAAGATTCACCCAGCGGAGAGGCTTTGACTACGAGGATACATATTCTCCGGTAGCTAAGCTAACTACTTTGCGTGCGGTATTAGCTGTAGCGAACTTCGGAGACATGCACCTGCACCAACTCGATGTTAAGACCGCGTTTTTGAACGGAAATTTGGAACAGGATATCTACATGCGGCTCCCTGCTGAGTTTGGTGCAAGGGATTCTGTGGCCAAGTTGCAGAAATCTTTATATGGCCTTAAACAAGCCTCGCGGGAATGGAACAAGCGATTCCATAACTTTATTGTGGATCACGGGTTCAGGCAGAGTAAAGCGGATAGCTGTCTCTACATCGCGTGCAAGAACGGGGAAGCTGTGTTCCTGATAATTTATGTCGATGACATCATAATTGCCAGCCACTCTTTAGTCGTCATCAACACTTTAAAGAAGAAGCTGAGCATGGAGTTCGAAATGACCGACCTAAATGATGTGAATATATTCCTCGGATTGGCGATAGAGCGTGATAAAGAGAAGGGCGTATTGCGGATTAGCCAGAAGCAATACCTGCTAAGTCTGTTGCATCGTTTTGGCATGGAAGAATGCAAAGCGATACACACACCAATGGAAGCTGGATTGAAACTGGAAAAGTGTACTGACCCGTCGAAGTACACTAATCAACCGTACAGAGAGCTTGTGGGATGCTTAATGTACGTAGCCGTGACATCGCGTCCTCATATAAGTGCAGCGGTGAATTATTTTAGCGGTTTTCAAAGTTGTGCTACGGATGAACACTGGAGTTATCTCAAGCGTATATTGCGTTACATACGAGGCACAATTGACCTGAAGCTGGTGTTCAATCGGGATGACACGGATGGCGTCATGCATGGATTTGTTGACTCGGATTGGGCGGGAGATGTTACCGACAGAAAGTCAGTCTCCGGTTGCATCTTCAAGATCTACTCATCGACAGTATCCTGGACCACACGAAAGCAGACATCGGTGGCGCTATCTTCGGCTGAAGCCGAGTATATGGCGCTCAGCGTAGCGGTGACGGAGGTTATTTGGCTGCGTCTTCTTCTAGCGGATTTGGGAGTGAAGATTGAAGAACCTACCGTGTTAAGGGAAGATAATCAAGCGTGTATTCGAGTGGCTGAAGAAGATAAACCGATGAAGAGGTTGAAGCATGTGGACGTAAGATATCATTTTGTGAGAGATGAGATTCAGAGAGGAGTGATTCGCTTAGTGTACATTCCAACAGACAGTCAAATTGCTGATGTAATGACAAAAGGATTAACAAGATTTCAGTTTGTGAAGTTGCGTGAATTGCTCGGGTTATCGGCTTGACGGGGGGTATTAAGAGTGTAATTACAACCGAATATACGTGCGTGTACCCCTCGACCAATACTACAACTTTGCGTTTATCAACTGTGGCGTTTCGTGAAGTGTCAACTGTTGTTAATAATAAAAATTCATTCCAAGTGTGATTTCAACGAGTACAGTTCGTTTCACTTTTTCCTCTCTGAGCCCTTCGGTCTTCGAGTCTTTTGTGTGTCTGTCGCGTTCGCTTTTACTCAGCACTTCCCGGAACAACAACGAACACGTCTGTTCCATTTTCGCAGTCGAAGCAACAGCCACTACCTGGCCTGCTTGCGCTTTCAGACCTTGTGGATAACATTTTAAATGCTTTAAATATAAATGATCCTCTTAAAAGCATAGTATTATGTTTGCTTCCGGTTGTGAGAACATTTTTGAAAGAAAAATGTGGCTTTTTAGCAGCGTTCATTTCCCTCGATGCCTAATTCAGCACAAGAGGTCAAGGATTTGACCACTGTCATACAGTGGAATTGCAGAAGCATCATCCCTAAACTAGACCAATTTAAATTTTTAGTTCACAGTTCTAACTGTGATGTATTTTCTCTCTGTGAAACATGGCTTTGTTCAGCCGACGAGCTGAATTTTCACGATTTCAACATTATTCGCCTAGATCGTAACGACTCGTTTGGTGGCGTACTATTGGGGATCAAAAAACGTCACTCCTTCTATAGAGTCACTATCCCATCGATTACAGGCATTGAAGTTGTCGCTTGCCAGATACAAATCAATGGCAAAGAACTCTGCATTGCTTCGATATATATTCCTCCCAGGACTACGGTAGGCCGCCATCAGTTCTTTGATATTATCGAGGCATTGCCGGAGCCGCGGTTAATCTTAGGTGACTTCAACTCCCATGGAACAGCATGGGGGTCACTCTACGATGACAACCGTGCCACGTTGATTTATGATCTGTGCGACAACTTCAACATGACAGTTTTAAATACTGGGGAAGCAACTAGGATAGCCAACCCTCCTGCACGGGCAAGCATGCTAGACATATCTCTCTGCTCTTCTTCATTATCCCTGGGTTGCACATGGAAGGTAATCCAAGATCCCCACGGTAGTGATCACCTACCAATAATTTTATCGATCGCCAATGAATCAAAATCTAGTGAGTCAGTCGATATTGCGTATGACCTCACGAAGAATATTGACTGGAGAAAATTTGCGGAATTAATATCTGAAGCAATCATTTCGATGCATGAACTTCCTCCCCTTGAAGAGTATAATTTTATATCAAGTTTGATTTACGATAGCGCACTTCAAGCTCAAAAGAAACGTGTACCGGCTACCACTTTCCGACGTCATCCTCCATCACTTTGGTGGGACAAGGAGTGTTCAAAGGTCTACCTTGAAAAATCATCCGCTTTCAAAAAATTCAGGAAAACTGGATTAGTGGAATGGTTTCGAAAGTATCAAGCTCTAGAAGCCAAACTAAAAGGTCTGATTAAAGCAAAAAAGCGTGGATATTGGCGGAAGTTCGTCAATGGTTTGTCAAGGGAGACCGCTATGAGTACTCTTTGGAATACGGCTAGGAGAATGCGTGGCTGGAACCATACCAATGAAAGTGAGGAATACTCTGACCGTTGGATTTTCAAATTTGCAAGGAAGGTTTGTCCCGATTCTGTTCCTGCACAAAGCGTCGTACGCGACATTCCGCTCCAATGCGATTATGAGAATTTTTCGATGGTAGAATTCTCAATTGCCCTCCTCTCATGTAACAATTCAGCTCCGGGGTCGGACAAGATTAAATTCAACTTGTTGAAGAATCTTCCCGACTTGGCAAAACAGCGTTTGCTGAACTTGTTCAACAAGTTTCTGGAGCTGAATATTGTCCCGCATGACTGGAGACAAGTGAGAGTGATAGCCATACGAAAACCCAACAAGCCGGCTTGCGATCACAACTCGTATAGGCCGATTGCAATGTTATCCTGTATTCGTAAATTGTTAGAGAAAATTATTCTACTTCGTTTGGACAAGTGGGTCGAAACGAACAATTTGCTGTCAAATACGCAGTTTGGCTTCCGCCGAGGTAAAGGGACGAATGATTGTCTCGCGCTGCTATCTTCTGAAATCCAAATCGCATTTGCTCGCAAAGAACAAATGGCTTCCGTTTTTCTCGATATCAAAGGGGCATTTGATTCAGTTTCCATGGAAATTCTCTCAGAGAAGCTTCATAATCGTGGACTTTCACCAATTCTGAATAATTTCCTGTACAATTTACTGTCAGAAAAGCACATGAATTTCTCTCATGGCAACTCAAAATCTTCTCGTTACAGTTTTATGGGCCTACCGCAAGGCTCCTGCCTAAGCCCCCTCTTGTACAGTTTTTACGTCAATGATATGGATGATTGTCTAACTAGAGACTGCACGCTGAGACAACTTGCAGACGATGGAGTTATTTCCATCACGGGTACTAATCCCGTCGCTCTTCAAAAGTCGTTGCAAGATACCATGAACAATCTGTTCACGTGGGCCCTCAAGCTGGGTATCGAATTCTCTACGGAGAAAACTGAAATGGTCATTTTTTCTAGGAAGCACGAACCCGCCCAATTCCAGCTTTACCTATCCGGCAAAACGATCCAACACTCTATGTTTTTCAAATACCTGGGTGTATATTTTGATTCTAAATGTACCTGGGGGAGACACATTGCGTATTTGAAACAGAAATGCCAGCAAAGAATCAATTTTCTCCAAACAATAACCGGAACATGGTGGGGTGCCCATCCAGGAGACCTCATTCAGTTGTACAAAACAACGATATTGTCAGTGTTAGAATATGGCAGTTTTTGCTTCCGATCAGCTGCCAGGATTCATATTCTCAAGCTGGAGAGAATACAATATCGTTGCTTGCGTATAGCAATGGGGTGTTTGCATTCGACACATACGATGAGTCTCGAAGTTTTGGCAGGAGTACCCCCGCTTACTCTTCGGTTCACAGAATTATCCTACAGATTTCTCATCCGTTGCAAGATCATGAATCCATTGGTGATTGATAACTTCGAAAATCTACTCCAACTGACTCCTCAGTCAAGTTTTATGTCTTTATACCATGAGTACCTTACCCACGACGTGCACCCTTCACCAGGCATCTCCAACCAAGTTTGCTTCCCATACTTTTGCAATTCCTCTGTCATTTTTGATCTGTCCATGCGACAAAAAATCCATGGAATACCAGATCACCTACGCTCCAATGTTATTCCGTCGATATTTTCGGAAAAATATGGGAAAGTTGGATCTGATAAAATGTTCTTTACTGACGGTTCATACATAAACGGGTCCACTGGCTTCGGCATCTTCAATGAAAATTCCAGTGCCTCTTTCAAACTCAAAGATCCTTGTTCCGTGTATGTCGCAGAAATGGGTGCGATCAGGGGTACCAAATGTACCGCACCACGACTGTATTCTGACGATTGTCACCATCATTGGCCCGTAACAGTCGTTAGATCAATCTATTAACGACAATCACACAGTGAAAATGTCGTGCGACATTTATATTTACTGTCGTGTGCTGTACACGGCTGCATTTCCATATGTGAGTATTTTGTTCATTCGCCTGCGACAGGCCTGGTTGCTAACTAGTCATGTTGTTTGTAGATTCGGAATGCAATCGTAAATGCATTGCTACTGTCGTGAATGATTTTTTTCCCTCGTGCTGATGATGTCGGGTGTCTTTGTATATATTATGCAACGTCGTTCGCTTACAAAAGTGTGTTCTTTATTCACCTGTATTTTATTCATTTTCTCATTCGCAAACTATAGATTGTAGGCTTTGAAACGGAAGATAATTTTCAGTTTCTGGTGAATTCTGCAGCATATTCCGAATTGTGAGTAGTGAGGAGTGTGAGCAACAGGGGAGAATCTGTTGAAAGAAATGCGAGAGGAAGTGTTGTGGGTGGAATTAGCGTAGATGAAAGTTTCGCGGGTGCAAATGCATGGCCAGATGAGAGTGAAGCTGGGGGTAGTGGAGCGGGTAGGAGCAACGATGGAGTGGATCGTTCGGATGGAGTTTCTAACCCGAACGGAAATCGAACTCGAAGCCCCCATGGCAAGCGCCACGCAAGCCACTAGGTCATGAGGACCATACATAATAAAAAATATGTCCTTTTTTAATTCTTTATTGAAGAGACTTTCAGCCTCCTGAGCTGGTTCGCCTCTAAAAAAAATTGTACTGAGCCTGTTTGAAATCCATCGGTTTTCGAACGTTTAAAGTTGGCTTCCTACTTGGAGGATAAACCTAAACATTCCCATCACTGAGTATTTCCCGATGTCATCAATATACATATTAACAAAGAAACTCTCGCCTAGAATCATTAAGGAATCCGTGCTTGTTTCTCCTATGAATTGCTGCTCATTTGTGTACCTATCTTGATTCGGCCATCCCAACAGTACATCATTCTCGATACAGCCGATCTAAAATTGAATCGGCTGTCTCTGTATATACGTAACTTGTGCTCACACCAAATCCCAGAGCGTACTGGTGAAAAAGCACAAACGCATAAAATAAAGGCTTGTCTTACGATCGCGATTTCTTGGTCATGACATTTTTTTTGCGACAGTCAAATTTGACAGTAACTCGGGTAAACCGATGATATTCATCGCATCGTGAGCAACTGTTACAGCGACAGAATTAATGGAGTAGCAGACACGAAAAAATGGAAAATTAACAGTACGTTTGGCTCACTACGATCGGGCCCGACAAATCAGACAAATTCGACGAAGCACCGACTGCTATAGCACAGGTTTATTTTATTCATTCGTGCTCTGTCGCTTGTATGCGAATGTAGCGCGCACACAGTGAGTCTCGATTTTATTTCATACCGACTGTAATGAAAATGCAGTACTTTTGGGACGCCTGGGTGCGATATACTATGCTCTAGGGATCATTGAAACACTGCCCATCGACCATTATTTTATTTTTTCAGACAGTCTCAGCTCAATAGAGGCAATCCGCTCAATGAAAGTTGATAAACGCTCATCTTATTTCCTAACAAGAATATAGATGTCTTATTGAGTGTTTTGGTCGAAAAATTATTCAAGATTACCTTAGCATGGGTTCCCTCTCATTGCTCGATTCCGGGGAATGAGAAAGCGGACTCGCTAGCTAAGGTGGGCGCTTCAGAAGGCACACTTTTTGAAAGGCAAATTGCCTATAATGAATTTTTTCACATTCCTCGTCAGGACACACTCGTTAGTTGGCAGAGAATGTGGAGTTAAGATGAGTTCGGTCGTTGGTTACACACGATTATCCCTAAGGTCTCGACGAGTGCATGGTTCAAAGGAATGAATGTAGGTCGTGATTTCATTCGCGTGATATCTCGGCTTATGTCCAATCACTACAACCTAAACGCGCATCTCTATCGCATTGGGCTCGCAGCAAACAATCTTTGTGATTGTGGCGATGGCTACCACGACATCGAGCATGTTGTCTGGTCGTGTATCCGGTTCCATGCTGCTCGCTCTCAGCTCTCTAGAGCACTGAGAGCAAAAGGCAGACAATCGGATATCCCCGTCCGGGATATCTTAGGTAGCCGGGATCCTGATCTTCTGCTTCATCTATACCTGTTCCTCAGAAACGCCGATGTCAGCGTTAAATGATGTTTCCTTCGTTGTGTCCCCGTTTCATATCCCTCCTATCCGATCGATAAACTTTTACTTAGTCGCGGCAATACATACACACACTCTTTACAGATGCACGGGCCAAAGGTTGTGCAGTCCACTGTTCATTCAACAAGAGCCAAAGGTTGTACCGCTCATGACAACTCTACACGAACTGATGATTGCGCCGGCTAGTGACCATTCTATCCTGGATTCCTCGAGTCGAGAAAGACGCACCACGCTAGATATGGGGTACAGACTAGGGAGCGTTGCTGATTAATGGTCAGCTGCATCCCAATAGGAAGTAGCCCGTGTCGGGCACACGTATAGAGCATCGAAGACTGCAACATACCAATTATGAGAACACTTGTAATACTAACCTCGAGCCAACCGCGAGTAATCGGTTACATATTACTAACATAGTTGTAAGACAAAAATTGTCAAAATATTGGACTTCCGGCCCCGTCAGGCTAACGCCACATGTGCCTTAATAAAAAATATATTTTGGGGAAAGAAAAAAAAAAGTACTCGACTGTCAGGTTCCTCGACGAGAAAGGAATGATAGAACAACGAATCCTTTCCAGACTGAGGACCGGTCACTGCTCGGTCTCACATGGATTCATACGGAGGACCTTTCTATCTACTCTGCGACCACTGCCAATTTCAAAACTCCATGGAATTAGCGGGAGTATACGAGATGTCTTGAGCGACGATTGAGTGAGAGTAGCAGCGCTTTTCTGCTACTTAAAATATGTCGAACTATTTTTTATGATTTAGTGTCAGAACAATGGATCATTCAAGAAGATCCTTGTTCCTTCCCCTCCACGATAAAAGGAATTCCAATCTTTGTTTTTGAGGCTTTAAATTTTGCAGGAATCAGTTAGGATTGAACATTTTCTTTCAACAAACACAAAAACGTATCCATTTATTTTCATCATTTATTCCAACCTATTTTCTCATTTCCAACTCAACTTCTTTAGACTCGATAATAGCGCCTTGGGTTGGGATGCTTTACCGATGCACTGTTTATCTCACTAAATAGGATTCAAATTATCGCCAATCACATAATCTTTACCCTAAATTTTTAGCTTAAGCATTGACATTTTGATAAACATTTCCGATACACAATATTAATAAATAAAATATAATCTACAGAATGCTGTTGTTGCGCTAATCCAATCGAAGTAAATGAATAAAATTGAACTAAACGTTACGGATGGAAAGGATGCGGTCGGTTTGGTAGAGGTACTGAATGTTTGCTCAAAAGTATCAGCGCCATTATTATGAACTGCGATCCGATTCGGAACTATTTTCCGTAATAACTTTTCCGTCGTCATAATGTCAACATTCGATCTTCAATATGCCTATCTTTCCTGATCAACATACATCGAAAAAGATAAGAATCATATTTTTCTGCAAACATAAACACAGTTTTTTCCCAATGCATATTTGTTTAGGTCACAAAGGGCAAGCGGACAAAAAAAATTACTGACGATTGCGCTGTGGAAATGTGATCCGGCTTATAATTGAAGTGCTTGCTATTAATACAGAAAACTTCCGAAACCGAATGCCGATCGAATACTATCCCAATAGTAACGGCTCCAGTTTGCCTTTGTGACTTCGAATTCCGCAGTCGGAATCAGCGTTTGGGTTAACTTCAATTCAGTGTGGTCATCCTGCGGAGAAGCATTACATCAATTATTTGGACTCAATTGATTAAATTATTATCTCACCTTTTGCTCCAACTGCATCACTACATTGGAATAATGTCCGGCAGGCCATTGCTTCAACCGCCACGTCTGAGAAATTTTCTTATTTGGAACAATCTCGTCAAACTTTCCGCTTACATTTCCACCGAAGTAAACAAATCTGGAAAAAAATCCATCTCTAGTAGCTGTTATATAAGAACTTCCTCACAAACTTACTCTCCACCCTTGAAAAGATCCAGCTTAACGTGACCCCGCGTGAACGCCGTCACCATATCCGTCCGCGTTAGCGCATCGTAAAGCTCATTTGCCTTACACTGGAACGTTTCTACCGTCTCCAGTGTTTTAACATCCAATTTACAGCCAACATTCTTAGGCTCACTAGCGACTGTCTGCAGTTCAATCTTTTGCTTATTGAACCCACTGGCGAAAACCGTTTCCTTGTCCGGTTTGATCGTTGGTGCGTCGTTGTGTTCCTCTCCCTTTTTCGGCAATATGAGACCCTTGGCGAAGTCCCGCTTCAGTTCCTTTACGTACAGCTCGAGCTGTTTCCGAAGTTTATCACGTCCCACATTGTACATGAACACTTTGAGCTTCTCTGAGGCGTCATTCGAACTGTCGATCGAAACGGTCAGCTCCACCTCATCAATATCGTTCTCCTCCGATAGATTCGGGATCACTACCTTGCCGGTCACCTCCTCGTCGAGGATTTCTCCCTTCCACTTGAGAACAATATTCCACTCATAGAAGAATATCAGTTTCCCCTTTCGATTATTCGCCGTCGCTTCACCCTCGAGCTTCTCGATCTCGACTACTTTGCACTCCTGGCCAGATCCACTGATTACAAAGTCCTGTAGCAGAGCTTTCAGTCTATCCTTCGACCATGGTGTGGCGTTTTTCTCTGTCCAGTGCCAGTTGTTAACGTTGGTAGCATCCGGTCGTTCCTCCACAATCCAGCGAGGATCACCTTCACCCCATTTGGCCATCTCTATTTGTTTTTCCTCTAATATATATGCGGAATGAACACACGGGGAAAACTTCCAGAAAACCTCTTGCTTTACTTTGAGGTTAATTCTCTAGTTTCTCTCAGAACTATTTAGTTTTCAAGCCGTTCTAAAAAGAGAACAATTTTATTCACGCTTGAAGCAAGAATGGTTATTGCAGAAAGATTATATGCCACTATATGCTGACTAGCTTAAACGTACTGTACCACAAATGAAAATCTTCTGTCCGCTCAAATGTTGCGATCGTCTGGCCAGGCGGATAGAAACACTTACCTCAAGGAATAATTCTAGACTATTCGGCAACTTTCGGGAGATCGATGGAACTGTCACACAAAAAGTAACAAACCAACAAACGAAGCATCGCGCACAACAAAGGTGACTTTTCTCTTCCCAGTGGTAAAAATATGAGAGGGATGTTGTATTTCTAGAGCTACATGTGAATAGGGCCTAACTGGAATGTGACAGTTTCGAGAATCATTACTATGAAATTTTAACTATCTTTTTCAAATCCAAATGAAATTTGAACTCTCTTTTTCAAATGTTGATAACAACAGCAACGTTGTTATCAACATCAACAGAAGCGCGAAAATATATTCTTCACTTATTGATACGACACTACGAAAAATCAACATTAACATTTCAAATTTTTGGAATGATCGACAACATTAATGTATAGCCCCTTTATACTTGTTGATTTCAGTTAAACCCTTTTTGTTTGATCTCTAGATCAACATGTCAAAAGGGTCTATCTTCTTTGATCGATTCTCTTCACCGACTTTCTCTTTCGATAACCACGGCCTTTCAGACAGATTTTGCTGCAGTTTTGCCATGTAGTTTGACAAACGAGGTCCCCTTTCAACTCCTTATCGTCGAACACATCAGGAAATCCTGTTACTGCTGAGTTATTAATGAAAGAGAATGTAGATGAAGAGAATCGATCAAAGAAGATAGACCTTTTCGACATGTTGATCTGGTAATGTTTGTGTTGTTTTGAGCAAGGCGCTTGTATAAATGTATAACAGGTGAAGCAACATCATCACTTTAAAGAGAAGGGGATTACGGTTTGTGGAGCGGGGGTTGTTTGTTTTGTTATTGCTAGGATACGGCATTTTTGCATTTTCACATGCGAGAGTAGTGGATGAACTGGATGGGAAGGAAATTCTACAAAATCATCCCTTCTTTTTCACATAAATTCGCGAAAGCCGAACATAGTAGGCATCGTTCGAATAAGCGTCGTAGCAGTTTGTAGAGAGCCGCCGGTAGCGTTCTGATGCTGTTTGTAAACAATACCGACAGCAATTCCAATATGACTGAAAGTGCATTTCATATGATTGTTTCACCTGGTATAGATAGAGGCGCCTGGGTTTAGAGCAAGGCACAACTTGCTAAAAGCACTCTTCAGCCATCTTGCTTTTACTTCAGCCATTTTGGAAGTCTACTGTGTTTTGTCTGTAAACAAAACTAAATACGCTAGTGCCGAAGCTCGCTTCTAATCAGTCTGTCTCTTTCACGCTTCAAGCAAATAATTCCCTTTCTGCTTTCTTCCGTACTGTTTTCATATACCGCTCCCCTAACCAACTTAGTGACAAAACGGCCACACCTTTGGATATACTTCTAGGCGACTTGGTTTTGAGTTAGATCCTCTTAGGTGTTCCCATACTAAACCTAATAAAGCAAAATACGGTGGATATAGACACCTCGCGCGATTGGGCTGTTTTGAAATCCCAAATCAAGTGAAAAACTCTGTTCAACGTTACGGAACTTGAGCAAAGTGACTTTATTGTCCTCAAATTACTTTCGGCAAGATATAAGTGACCCAAGCTCAATACATCGGGGCAGTCAATCAAGCTCAAAACTATTATGCAGTTTGAGTATCGCACAGCAAAATGACCACTTCGACGCGGGTTTGGATGAAGACGACGAGAACTGGCCGGTGGAATATTTGGATACTGAACCAGACGATGACGAGTAGTCAATTCAGAGGAGACTACCCACAACATACTGTCTCATCAACCTACATATTCAATACCTATCAATTGTTGATCCCAGCACATCAGATGTCATCAAACTTTATCCATATGTATCGATATATAAATCGATTTCTTGCGATCTCCGGCGAGCTTTGGATTTATCCCAAAGAAAGCATTGAGTGGGATTTTGGCACCGGTGGGTCTTGAAAACGTTGAGGTTGAGCATTCATAATTGCTAACAGTAGAAAGCCTGACCACATAAGAGATGTGGATGTCGGAAACATTTCTGCAATCCGGAGAAAGCCGTATATACAGCCTATTCGTCCGAAAGTTAGGTCCTTTTATTGAATGCATCCGTTTCATATTTTCTGTGTACTGTCTGTTTTTTCACAGACATCCGAAGATATAGTTTATCAAATTAAATCGTATCAGCCAAATCATCCCTATGGAGTGCAATCACGGACTCAAAAAAGGAATACAGATGACATTGGATAAATATATTTTCAATTCATGTTTATACATGTGCTAAATATGTTGTGTATGCACAAGTTAACAATATTCAGTATGCTCATAATCCAAGATTTCTCACATCGCTGGATATGAATGCTAGTACCCATCGGGCAAGCTTCCGATTTGAGAACCCTACAGGACATTCCAGTTCACTTTTATCAATATGGATTGTGTTGAAATATGTTTTTAACTAGAAAATGTTTCTTCCTATCGTTCAAGATGTTTTCCTCGCATTTTATACATGGACTGATGAATTATTAACAAAAAAAAGTGTTTGTCCACATCCATGTTCACGGAAACTCTAAACCTACCTTAAGCGTGGTTTAGAGTTCCCGTGAACGTGAACATGAACAGGTGGTGAAATGATACGATCATTTCACGATGAACTACATTGCGATCAAACAAATCAGAAAACTGTGGTAATTATAATGTTCTTGTTCACGTTCACATTAAAAGTTCGCCAGTAAACGTGAAGAAAATAAACCTCGAGCTTCAATAAAGTAATTTAGATAAAATATACAGTTGTTCACGGGACAATCTGAAGCAACAAAGTTTTTGGACCCGTGCAGAGATCCGATTGAATGAAATTGCATCCATATGGAAATTTTCACTGAAAACTTGAGAGTTGCTTGATACACCCTTTAACAGTTCACGGTGAAATAATTTTCAGAATGCCTTGGGACATTCGAACGTGAACATGAATGAGGAAACATTTTGACGTCTATATTAACCACTGTTTTCACGTTCACGTTCACCGAAGTCGGTGAACTATGGTGAGATCATCAACATCTCGATTCCACGGTGGAAATTCAGAATCGCTGTGAAATATTGAATTAATCCATGTTTATCAATCTTCTTCTTCTTCTTCAATGGCACTAACGTTCCTAGAGGAACTTCGCCGTCTCAGCGTAGTATTACTTGCGTCATTTTTTATTAGTACTTAGTTGAGATTTCTATGCCAAATAACACGCCTTGAATACATTCTGAATGGCAAGCTCTAGAATACGCGTGATCACAGTGCAAGTCGGAGGAAATTTCTTTGACGAAAAATTCCCCCGACCAGAACGGGAATCGAACCCGAACACCCGGCATGTTAGTTATGACGCTAACCACTCGGCCACGGGAGCACATGTTTATCAATATGAACTGTATTTAAATATGTTTTTGAACTAGAAAATGTTTCTTCCTATCGTTTCAAGATGTTTTCCTCGCGTTTTATATATGGACTGATGAATGATTAACAAAAAAAAAAGTGTTTGTTCGCGTTCACGTTCACGGGAACTCGAAACCTACCTTTAATGGTAACTACTTTTTTGCATCAGAAATCAAGTTTTCGTTCCTCTTTATATGGACGTAAAAATAAGATTGCGTGAGCGGGTAACAATTTCGTTCTTAGGTGGGTAGAAATGTGGATTGAAGTCAGTTGAATGAAGAGACAGATTTGTATTCATTAGTCCCAACAGTCAGAATAATGTTTTAGAGAATAACCACTGACTGGACTAGTTCGTCAGTCATCCTCGCTCTCAACGCTAGTCAATTCATTTTCTAGTCAATTCACTTTTTGTTGACGGCGACTGCCGAAGTAGTCCTAGTCGAAGCGAAGCTACTGAGAATAGAGACGGTCTTCATTTTTCACCTTCGAAGATTTCGGGCTCTGGATGCGGATGCTTCCAATGTTCAATCGCCAAAGTGATTTCGCCATAGAGGCCAACAAGCACGAAGCTCCACTATTAAGAAAGGAGGCGTGAACTCCAGAAGGTGATGAAGAAGGCCATATTGGAAAAGTAAGTGATGCTACGCTTCTGAACGATTTTTCAGTACATGAATACTTTGCGGTCTACCACAATCAAGCTATAATTGCTGATGTAGATGAAGATCATGTTGAAAACTATGCTACTCTAAAGTCGTGCAAAGAAAGCAATAATTCCGATAGTAATTTATATTTTTGTTCCTTGTAAATTTAAATACTGATCATTATTCTGATGTACAGGTCCATTTTCCCGACGTGCAGCCATCAATGATCCTGGTTCCAAGTCGTTAAGGTGAAGGTGGAAGCTAGCCACAAATGGCTGCTACAATGGCGCTCATTTCTTCATCTCCCTCCCTCACTCCTCGCCCGAAAATCAATAATTTTGCGAAACAGAGTGAAGAAAATAAAATAATAAGAAAATAGCTAGTGCTCTGAAAGTTAAATTTTCATTTTTCAGCCTTCGGCAATGGTTTTGTTTGTATTGGTGAAAGCATCGTTATTTTTTCGACACTGATGCCAGACAACATCATCGAAACAGCTATAAAATATAGCGTTCCATATCATGAAAATCAATAGAATTAAATTGTGTTGATATCAATACAACTATTATTTTTACGTTTAATGTGTCTATAATGTATATTTTAGCAACTTTAACATTGGGTAAGAAAATTGCCCAATGTTCATACATTTTACTTTAGTATTGAATTGTTATTTTTTTCAAATGTATTCAAAGACTCGTGTTGGAAGAATAGTCGCGAACGTCGCCAGAATTAACCGAATTCATTAACTTTATTACCGAGAGTAAATAACGTGTGTTATAAATTCCTATAGTAGGGTAGGTACAATAAGTTTTTGAATAAATCATCTTAATTTTAATCGACTTACTTTTAGTAATTTCACTCCTCTTCCACATATAAATCCGAATGTGTGTCGAATTTTCCTTATTTGCTCTATATCGTAAATTTATAAATTATATATTTTCTAAGAATTGTATAATAGTTTTAAGTTCAGATTCTCACCGATAAGATTATTTGTAGGTATAGCGTAATAGTAAGTAGTAATTTCTTCTTAGTTTCTATTTGTAGCTGTAACCTAATTTAAAGAGCATTAGGTCTTAATATAAGTTCAAATCAAATTCAACGTATACGTTACCTTATGGTTATCCTAGTATTTATAATATACTAGCTAACCCGGCAAACTTCGTCCCGCCCATTTACTTGATTAATTCTCGAGTAATGCAGAAATTTGTGTTTTATTTGTATGGCAGCCACCCCTAAGAGAGGGGGGGAGGGGTATCTAACCACCATAGAAACATTCATTGCACCCTAAAGTTTCCATATGCCTAATTTGGTTTAATTTGCTTGATTAATTCTCGGGTAATGCAAAAATTTGTGTTTCATTTGTACGGCAGCCCCCTCTAAGAGAAGGGGAAGGAGTATCTTAACACCATAGAAACATTTATTGCATCCTAAAACCTCCACATGCCAAATTTGGTTTCATTTGCTTGATTAATTCTCGAGTAATGCAGAAATTTGTGTTTCATTCGTATGGCAGCCCCCCCCCCCTTTTGAGTGGGGGAAGGACTATCTAACCATCATAGAAACATTTATTGCACCCTAAAACTTTCACATGCCAACTTTGGTTTCGTTTGATTGATTAATTTCCGAGTAATGCAAAAATTTGTGTTTCATTTGTATGGCAGCCCCCTCTAAGAGAGGGGGAAGGAGTATCTTATCACCATAGAAACATTTATTGCATCCTAAAACCTCCACATGCCAAATTTGGTTTCATTTGCTTGATTAATTCTCGAGTAACGCAGAAATTTGTGTTTCATTTGTATGGCAGCCCCTCCTTTGAGTGGGGGAAGGACTGTCTAACCATCATAGAAACATTTATTGCACCCTAAAACTTTCACATGCCAACTTTGGTTTCGTTTGCTTGGTTAATTTCCGAGTAATGCAGAAATTTGTGTTTCATTTGTATGGCAGCCCCCCCCCTTAGAGAGGGGGGAGGGGTCTCAAAATATCACGAAAACCTTCCCCGGCCCCAAAAACCCCTACATACCAATTTTCATGTCGATCGTTTCAGTAGTTTCCGAGTCTATAAGAATCAGACAGACAGACAGACATCACTCCATTTTTATATATATAGATAGATAGATAGATAGATAATAATCAGTCGAACTGAATCACTAGGTAATAAGGTACTAACTTTTAGGAAAAGTATTTTTAATTTAGAATAGAATCGTATATCTTAAGGCTCTTGCAAATGATCTTCTTTTGTCCCTCGCAGATAAATGAAAAATGCTGATCATCGTCCACTGACAGATCACGATTGCTACGTGATGGTCAAGCAGACCGGACGATCGACGAACGACGATCGATCAGTAAGCAGTTACATTGCTACTGTGTACCGTACGAGGGGATCGCCGAATCGACGGGCGTATTAACAACTCGTGTCAATGAAGCGCCACACAGTCTGATAAGTGAATTGATCTATTTACGTGTGCGTTGCTTTTCTCTCACAAACACTGTTACCCCATTATTACACGTGGGTTTACCTATACTACTACAATGGCTAGATTCCACCTTTACCTTAATGGAATCTCATACATTCTATCAAACGAACAGCTTTTCAAAAACGCATAGAAAACAGGAATCTAAAAGAAAAAGGTTTGGAATACAACCGCTACAATGGAGCCAAGGTTGCAGCACACAGCGTTAAGCAAGCATGTTCTTGTTCAAAGCTTCACTATAACGAAGAGTACCAGGAAGATAAACGGAAGCGGTATAAACTCAAAAACAAAACAAAATGTTATTAAAAAAACCTCAGCTTTCATGGAAAAACATAAAAAATATAGCGCTCTTGGTCTCGAAACCATGTAAACGATAAAAAACAAATACAATCTATAATTATAAAAACAAGGTTCAATTCCTTTAACAGTTGCAAAGAAGACTATCTCATTGGCTTCATTGTTTCATGTTGATCATGTAAATAGGTTCCGTGGTTCAAAAGTTTTGAATTTTTGAAAAAAGGCATTTTTGGAAAAGAGGAAAAAATTTCGGACCACACTTAAATTAGAAATGGGCCCCTAATCAGAAAATAAAAAAATACGGGTCTAATATATTGGGATAAGAGACAAAACTACCAATTCTAACGGAAATCTAGGATTCACTTTATCTGTTTGGCATGAAATGTGGGTATATATATATATATATATATATATATATATATATATATATATATATATATATATATATATATATATATACTTTTAACAGTCCCATTTTCAATTCTCGAAGTGTCATGTCGGGAAAACACGGTCATCTTGGCTCACGAGATCATATCGTGATGGATGTTTTGACTTCTATTCCTGTTCTGGAAGGAAATTTGAACAAATGATATTCTTCCGGTCTCACTGGTGCTAGCCACTATCTATTGAGGGTGCGACCTACACTTGATCAATTCTCTGAATTTTCTGAAATGAAAAATCTCAGAAAAGTAAAAGCATGTTCAGCTTCATTAACTAGGAACAAAGAAATGCGTACTCTCGAGATTGCCACCCAGAATACATTCAAAGCGTGTTTTCTGACATAGAAATTTTAACATAACACTTATTCAATTTTTTATTATTACAGTGATTTGTCTCGTGTTAAATCTGGTTTTCTTCGAAAAAAAACGATAACAGATCAGATAGTTTCGACAAAAGGCACAGCGCACAGCAGTTTGAAGCGACCAACACAGCAGGGAAACTTAGGAAATTACTTCATCAATATTGCCACGGAAATATGATTTATTATTTGTATTTTATTCATTCAATTCGGTTGCAACAATAAAATAATATTACCTTCTATTATATTTATATATTGCGGGAAAGGGATCGCAAGAAATGGGGAACTACTTTAATTGTTCAGGCTACTGCACCTTAAACATATTAATTTTCTCTGTACCACTGTTTTTGAGAATTACTTAATCTAAAGTAAATTACACTGATAAAAATACCCTCTTAAATAGCAGTTCCTCTTTCCAAATTCTGCTTGATTTCGGCTGTATGTTCCCCATAGAACCGTTCCAGCTTCTTGTTGAACCTTGCGTTTTTCTCATTGATGTAATCGATATCCGCATCATCATTGTGGGTTCTCCTGCGCGAGAACTTCTTCCTCTTATCGATCTGTTGCTCGAGATCCTTCACCATCTTATCAATCGCCCCTGGGGTATCATTATGCAATCCCTGCAACACCACATTCGGACCTCCGTAGAATGCGTCACCATACTTCTGCTTTTGCTCCTCGTATTTGACCAAATCCCGTGGTTCCATACCCTTTATCAGTCGCCCATACTGCCGCGCAGTTTGTGCTTCGTAATCCGAAAAACCTGGATCGGTGTTTTTCTTTTTCGCTCTCAACTTATCAAAACGGTCCGCTTCTGCTGCCGAAACCTTCAGCAATTTGACACGGTTGTAATCTAGTCCCCTGGCATCAGCTTCCACTTTGGCTTTGCTATCTTCGACTAGCCAATCAGCCTGTCGTTTACGAGATTCCCAATTGGCAGGTAACTTTTTTCGTTCATCTTCCGCTATCACTTCCTGGTGATTTGAGTTCCGAGCTTCGTTTCGCTGCGTATGAAGTTTCCTCAAGCGTTCCATCCTCTCGGCATGTTTTTCGGCAAAACTTTTCGACGCGGTCGAAGGTGCCGACATAGAGGAAGGTTTTCCCGCTGCTGAAGTAGTTGTTTCCATTCCGTTGATTTATTTTCCAAAGGAATACACCAAACGAATTGAAACAGGAATTTCCAATTTACAACGCAGTAAACAAAAACATTGATTTTCTGACACAACTAGAAAGTCCGAGAACGCAACCCACTTCAAGGTACGGAAGGTGAAACACTTCAACCACTGGGGCTTTTCGTCTTAACAAATTGGCTAAACATAAACGATAGAATAATGCGGTCGGGTGCAGAATTTATTTAAAGTAGTTTCGGGTATATAAAACATTTCTGCCATTTATTCAAAGCAGCTTCGGGTATATAAAAACAGTCTGCCTGTAAAGGCTGAAAGTGTGTGAAAACATACCAAAATTTATTTTCTACCTAAAGTATATGCACTTTTGGGGTATGTAAAGCCCTATTCTTTGTTCCGATGGGACAAAAATAGAGGCTTTTTGTGTTCCTCTTACTCAGAGATCATGAATATTTCTGCAATATGCTTACGAGTATAGTTGAAAAGATCCACATATCAAAATGGCAATTGATCTTCACTGTTGGTGTTTCCTATATAACCAGTAGCGATTGTATCACTGAAAATCCGACTGCTGACTATTTCTTCATCGGGACCTTTGTGACACTCGTGCACTACAGTGGAAGCTGGAACACTTAATTGCAATGGTATCAGATGTCGAATGGTTAAGTTTGTTTCTGAAAAAAAATTGAGAAAATAAAATTTATAACATATAAGAATAAGTTTAAACTACTCATACCTACCGGTTTTTAACTTTGTTATGTTCGTGAAGATGTTTTCGTTTGCGATTTCGATGAGATGAGTCCAGCTATAGTTTACCGAACATAGTAACATAGCATGGTAATCTATCGAGTAAGATACTTCCGGAGCTAAAACCATTTTTACGCTGTCGAAAAAAACAACTGAACCAGTGCAAGCAGGAGAGTAGGTGAAAAAATTCACAAGTAGAAATTCCGACGTTCCATTGCACATCAGAAAAAACGTCTCACCCACATCACATTTTCGGTCATCGTTCATATTTCATCGTCTCTGGTGGCACCATTATTCAATGCGACCTGCTTGGAGAGAACGTGTCACTCAATGGAATAGAGTCCGCTCCATTCGATCTGCTACATTTCCTTCGTTAATGTTTTCAGTTGTATCTATCCTTTGGGGTGATGCTCTTCGTTCGTAGATTTTTTGATTATATAAAACAACACAACGATTTTTTGAATCATCTGCATCGTTCGCACCTTCTTGCTGCTTTGTTGCCTTTGACGCAATATATCTTTAATTTTGTCCAGGTTTGGTTGAATTTGTCTCTGAGATCAAAATAAAAATACATCATTTGTATTTTATCAGTAAAAATAAAAACTATTTATACTCATACTCATATACTCATCGCATGCTATGACATACTGATCGCTTAAGATCGCGCGTTTTTTGATGTTCCATTCCACTCAATGGAATTGTGAGATATTTAATTCGATAATAAATTGTATTTTTCTCAAAAAAGCTTCAACCGAAAATCTAAATTGAAAGTACAGCAAATGAAACATTTTTCTTAGTGGCATTTGGTTACTTTTTCTCTCAACAACTCAATTTTTATTTTCGTTCTATGAGTTCGGTTGTGAAGATACTTATAGATAAATCGTGTGGCAACCATCACTTGCGTTCACTCGCGAAAAAACACTCCACAAACTGTTTCGTAGCATTGAAATCCGCATCGCATCGCGTTTACTATGTCAGGTTCGGGTGGTTTGCATTTGATTTCTGCATACGTGAACGAAAGAGCTTTCCTGCAAACGAACCCGCGCCCGCATCGCATCGAATCGCATTCACTATGTCCTCGGCCTAAAACGATAGGCAGTTTTGCCTGTTGGGAGTCCATAACCGCTCGGAAATATATGAAACTGGGCATTACTTCGTTCACAGTAAGAACCATACTGAATTGAATGTAAAATTAGATGGAATAGCTCATTTAGCTCATTGCTGAAATCTTAGAAATCATAGATATTTCATATTGAAAACTGTGAAAAGTTGTGAAGTTGTCTTGTTGTTTGTTGTATATTTTTAATTCCTAAAAAAGCGTCGTTAAAAGTATTTCTATTGGTAGCCACATACCACGTGGACAGAAAAAGCATGATTTTAGACACCCCCTCTCTCTCCATGGACAAGCGTGGACATTCCTTATACCCCTCCCCCTGTGGTCCACGTGGACATTCCTCCGGTTTTGAGGAAAAAATTCTATTTTTTTCGCTTGAATTTCATTTCAAGTTTGTTTCTATTTTCCTATTTTCTATTCCATATTTTATTGATAACAATTATAGCCTTACCAATGCTAACGAATTGTCTTGAAATATTCAATTTTTCAACATTGTCCGGGAGCTCATCATTTTCTTCCGAATTCTATTTACGTTATTTCCATATCCATTTTAAAATATCGATTGTGAACTTATTCTCAAGTATTTTTATTAAAGTTGGCTCGTTGTTTGATTTTTAAAAAAATTTGTTTGAAAACAGAGTTTTCTCGTCTAAAAATCAATGACTTTCGCTTTTACAGGTTCGGTAGTGCCTGATGGCTATAATAAACCTAGTGAAAACAAAACATCTTCAGTATCATCGTGCTCGATGATTCCGTTGACCTACAACCCTTAATTGTTAAATCATGCTAAATATTGTCCTGAAGAATTCGTGCCGATTCTAAGGAAAAAACCAAAACCAAATTTTTGTAGACTTACATCTTTTCGATCATAGATGCATCGTTCTATCCTGAATATTTCAGCATCCTTCATGCAACTTGAGAATCCCATCCTCTCAGAACTTATGCTATGCAGTAAGTTGAAGTTCTTACAAGAATCTTAACAGTTAATAATCTGAAGATGCAATATCTGGTGAGTAAGGCGGGTGGAGTTTTAGAAGTGCCCTAGAAGCGTTCTGGATCGTTGAGTTTAATACGTTCAGCTGCTAGCTGTACATGGAATTCATCGAAACTAGTTGCCTGGTAGAAGCAAATTTGAAAAAAAAAATCAATTTTTTTTCTTCATATTTCTCTAATTCAGACATTTAAGAATATACCATAGAAGAGATTTTTCGTAAATCTTATTTATCAAGTTATAGCCATTTTAGTGATGCGATATCATACAATCATAATTTTGTAACTTTACTATTTAAAAAAAAACAAGAAACTTGAAAAAATGTTTCAAACAGCATTTTTTTTTCAAATAACCGCCATTTTGTCAAAAACACGTTTTTGACTTGTCCGAGGTTCATGCGATAGTGGCGTCTTTACTGATTCAGAATCTGTTAGTTTCAGATAACCAGAAGGGCTGGAATCGTGTACACCATGGCACAACTTTTTTTGAACCCCCTCACTTGATCAGCTTCTTATTATGGATATATTTTATTCCATTCAATTCTTGTTTTATTGTTGAAAGATAGATAAACAAATAGTGATATAATGGATGGTAAAAATACGTTTTGTTTTACTTTTGCGGAGCTCGAAGAAACGTCCGAAATTCGTATCTCTATCCCCGTTAACGGTTTGAGTGCGGAGCAAATTTGGTAGCATATTTTTCTTTTAATTAATCAGCAGTAGCACTTTCCAGACAACTCAAAAGAAACGTATTAGAAAAATTATCAGACATCAATGAACAACAACATGATTGCAAGAAATAGATCTCCAGAGATACGGCCCGTACACTCATGGAAGAATTTATTGTTCGTTTTAATGTTCAGAAATCCTTGAGAGTTCTCGAAAAAAACAAACAGTTTTGTCATCAAGAGCAAAAGCTTCATTCAACCCGCACTTAAGTCGTGATTTTTAATACTAGAAAAAATCCAACATTCTTTGTGTTATTGGGTGTTTTTATCCTGACGGATTTAATGGCCCTCTATTACCGATTGAAATAATTTGATGGATCCTAGTTCATGTACGTTACCTTCAGAATATGCATTTCAGGAAAGAGATTCAGTCATATGAAAAAATATGGATGTTTGACCGAGCAGCACTCTCAGGCAGTTCAGTACTCAGGGCGGGCGTGAAGTTCAAAAAATCTAGTAAATACAAATCAGAACTCATTCAATTTTGATTATTAACTTGAATGTTTTACTTTAAAAAATACTTAACGTGTCCACGTGGACATTATCAAAAACCCCTCCCCCCTCACCGTGGACAAGCGTTACATCTACCCCCCCCCCCCTAAAGTTGTCCACGTGGTATGTGGACAGCCCCTTTTACACTAGGTCACGTGGAGTCTAGCATGTTTGATTTTCAAGTTATTTAGATTGTTTTTTTTTGGAGCTTTATTCTCCGTTCACTATCCAACTTTTTTCCGAGCAAAGAAAAAAAATTTCGTGGCTCTCGTTTGCTCTCGCGGTGCGGTGTAATGCAGAGAGCAGTCGTATGCTTAGTCTTCGGAAACATTACCATTTCCGGTGAAATGCTGCCTTATTGAACACTATTTTCCCACATCACACCGACACTGAGAGCCATAGTAATATCAATATGATATGGTGAAACTAATGAATGTTCGTTTGTTTCTATGACCGTAGGGGAGTGAAAATGTTGCACTGAAATATCACTTTTATTCGACTTTTTCAATGTAATATCACAAATATCCACAGCATGCTGTCACATTATATTCATAATCAGCGGGAACTTCGATAAAATGTATGTTTTTCATTGATAAAACACATGCTGAAAATAACATTTTCACATGGATGTGGTAGGCAATCAAATATAAACACAACGACTAACGTCACTATTTCAGAAATAGTTATGGTAGCGCATGCTATGTCGCTCGAAAAACCACCATCTTCATTACCTTTTTTCCAGGACGTTGACTCGCGGCAAAACACTCCATACAATTTCGCCGCATTGAAATCGTGTTTGCATTGCATTTACTATGTCAGGTACGGGCGGTTTGCATTTGTTTTCCGCATTCGTGAACGAAAGAGCTTTCCCGCAAACGAGCCCGCGCCCGCCTTCGCATCGCACTGCGTTCACTATGTCCTCAGCCTTAACGTGTAGTAGCAAAGTTCGTTCACGAATTTGTTATGCAAGAAAACGATCTTGACACGCAATTTTCCTTCATTTTAGCGCGCAAATTGACACACGAACACACTGCAATCCAAAACAAAACACAAAACTCGTTTTAGCGATACAAAGAGGGTACGAAATTTCATGAATTCTTATAGTATTGGTTATCACCACATTCTGCTGGCATCTCTACATACCGCTGTTCAATGGATGCTTACGGAGTCTATGACGTCATAAGCTTTGACACTGTCTTCCACTTTTCCATTCTCTATCTCGCGTTGCTGCACATTCATCACACAATCTCCTCTAGTCGAGTAACGAATCTGCGCAAGACAAGTCGTATCTGCTGCGTTCGATGTGTTGTGTTGTGTTCGGATGAAGCGGATCACGCGTTTGGCAAGGAAAGAAGAAGAAAACATTCGAGTGTGTAGTTAAATGGATGCCAACAGAAGCGTCTCTTTTATTAATTGAAAACGTCGCGCGGCGTGACTCGCTGGTGCGAAGTATCGAGTGATAAATAATTACCAAAACAATTGTGATTTAATTTTGCATTGGTTGAAAATTAATTTTCTCCTATTGTGGTGAGGTGAATTGTGCAAAAATTACGCTCGATGATATAGAGAATCGAAAAAAACAAAAATGGATACACCAAAGCGAATAAAGACGATTTCCTCACAGTACATAAACAGTCCTCCTGCGCTAAATCAGACAGCGTTGGGCACGATTATGACAACACCGGGTGATCATAGGCACAGTTATCAGTGGCATTCGGGTGCTGGTGGGTGGCCATCGGAAACAACTTTGGTCAGCCCCGCATCGGAGTGCAGCTCTCCAGAGGCTATCCCATCGAAAATATCCACACCAACCACCACCAATAATAACAATTGGAAGCATCAGCCCGGTTCTAACTCGGCGGACAAAATGGAAAATAAACGTGGCCGGCCGCGATCCGAAGCACTCAATACCCTGATGGTGGAAGGCTCCATTTCTCCGTCGGCAATAAAGTGCCGTTACTGCCACCGAGTCTTCCCAAGGGAGAAATCACTCCAGGCCCATCTCCGGACGCACACAGGTACGGTTGAAACCAATATTAGTGTTTATTTTTTGTGTTTTTGCAGCTTTTGGGTTTTTTTTTTCTCGGTTAAATGCAGACGGCCACTTGGTCCGAGCAGCAGGTTTTAAACACCTGCTTCGCCGAAAAAGAATAAAGGGGCTTCAGTTTTTTTTCTCTTATATGTAAGGCCTCTAGGGTTTTGCTTTTCTTTTTCTCCAAGAGTTCCGTTGGGGGTTTCGGACAGAGCTGCTAGATCGAACCAAATGGTTTCGCCAAAATTGAAACCGGGATCAAGATCAAAACGGATCGCATCAGCACATATGTGCTGATGAGCCGAAGTGTTTTAAATTGCCATGATGCATTTTGGGTTTGAGTCAATTTTCTTAGTCGATAGCATAGTTGACACGGCCAAAAAAACTAAAGCAATAACAAATTTGTAATCCACTGGACTACATGTCACGTAATCGTATTTTTCAGCATGAATTTCGAAGTATCAAAGCATTTGGCATTGTCAATCATTAAATTTTAATCTATCATATAACCGCATCTAATCATTCATTAAAACTTCTTTGAGTTATTTATGGCTGGTTTCTAAATGTTTGCACAATCCAGACCCAACATTGTCGATTTCTTGTTTGGAATGATTCGGGGAAGATTAGGGTTCGCACAAGATTCATCATGTTCATGTTGGATGTTTCACGGGGAATAATCTTTAAGTCAATATTAGCAACAGTTTGTATCAAGTCTTCGGAAAGTTCTGTCTGTTTATAGAACAAAATAATGTAGAAAATATTTCGCACCTCGGACAAACTACAATGAATGTTTTTCTAACGACTCAAACTGCAAATGTAATTCAGTTTCAAAATTAAATGATTCAATGACAAATTTCGTTCTTATTTCTTACATACAAAGATAGTATATAGATGTTTAATCCACCCCTTAGATACAGAAACTACACCCAGCATGAACCGACAACTAGATTCATGCGTGAGTTTGACATGCCACATGATGTGGTTTCTGTGAGTATGACAACAGAAGAAATTCGAAGAAAATTGAGCTTATTTTTAAGAGACCAACTGAGTGTATAAGTTTTAAATGTGTATTTTCTGTTTCTATGTTTATTAAGAAGGGTAACGGGCTTACAGCCTATAATATCCAATAAACTATAAACTAATCTCCGTTCAGTTCCGTTCCGTTCATCCAAACACTATCCAGTAAACTTTTCGCAGTTTACTATTACTCTTGTTTATAATTACTAGCATATTGAACTCCGCTTTGAAATCGGCCTTTGTCTATCGGTGTAAACGTGCTGTTTATGCCCAAATGTATTGGCAATAATTCAAAAACTGTCGCCCCGCATTACTAAAAATGTTGCAGAAAAAACGAGGCGGGTTATATCTGTGATATAACCGCAAGGTAGACGTAGGACTAACTTTGGCTCAGCAATCAATAAACAACAGGCATGTAACTCTTAGACATTTCTTCTTTCGAATAAAGTGACTATCATACCACTTCGTTTAGTCGGAAAACAATTTATAACGCTCAAAGGAAAAATCGATTCTTCCTCGGAACTACCCAGCGAAAATAATACCCCCTCTCCAAGCCCCGACAATTGGAATCATCGTTGATCCGGAGCAAAATTATTAACTCTTTGTGGTTGTTTGTCTGCTCTCAGCCACCACAGCATGAAACCATACCAATCTTATATTTGACTCAACCAAGTATCAGTTCAATGCTTTTCCAAAACGAAGTTTGATGTCTGTTCACGAATCAATACGGTGCTCCTATGAGTAATAGATAACAATACCCAGTATCAAACAAAGTAGTCACCCACACAAGACAACGCACAGGGCGTTGAGTGCATAGGAATGTGGGACCAAAATCATAACAGCAGTATTTAGCCATTGTAACATTTTGGTGTGATGGAAAAGATTGTTCATAAGTGTCATAACTACTGTTTACATAAATGTCTCATGTTATTCAAATAATCGCATAAGTGTCTCAAGCGACAACATCTTGTTTATATAAATCACATTAAAATCATTGTGAAGTTAATACATATATTTTTATATAATTTACAAAAAAAAATCATTTTTCATAATCTTGCATTAAGGGTGCCAAAGCAGAAAACAGGTCACGTTTTTATGAAATAAAGTTAACGTAATAACTATTTTTGCAGTGAACGGATTTAAACGTTTTGCATACTAATCGAATCGGAAATTTTCTAAGATTACTTTTATATGCTACACATTACAATCCGATATTCTGTATATGGTTTTAATTGATAAAAATTGTAAGCATTCCCATTTTCTCATACATTTGTGTGCTCTCCCAAACAGAGCTGTCAATGACGGGCAACTTATGCAGCCGCTATAATAGAAACAACGAAGGGGTATAGCGGAAAGAGAATATTTGCGAATTTACGAAACGCCACCCTTGTAAGTAAGCTGTCGCTAGCGTATAAGTATTGTATTGATTTTCCGGCTCAATTAACGAACGATCACTGTACGGGTGACACTTTCCTCGTTGCTTTGGCGAAATCTTGCATGAAATTTGAGTGATGCATGAAATCTTGCATCTGATTACTTCAACATGTTCACATTCGAAAAAGGTCTTATGGCGGGTTTACATTAGGGATATCTATAGCTATAGATGGATTTATCCACGTTAAAATAGGTGCAAACGGGTGAGAATAAATATGATACATTTATTCGAGGTATATATAACTTGAATAAATTCAGCGATGTAAACGCTTGTGAATTTCTCACTGGTGAGAAATCACTGAAGTTGGATGCAGTGCTACTTGAGGTGAATAAATTCACCGAAAATATGAATATATTCATTATATAAGTTCGCGCTAGTGTAAACGGTTGATGCGATTTCTATAAATTTCATCATATTTCTTCACATGAATATATCCCTAGTATCCACAACCGACTATAAAGCACGATGGTGTAAGCATCATTGTGTAGGGCTGTTTCTTGTGGGCTGGGGTGGGAAACTTAGCGCAGGTCAACGATGTTATAACTGCCAATGATTATACTTCGACATTTTGTGCGAGAATCTAGAAGAATCCTTGTTGAAAATGGGACTGGAGGATAACTACACCATCCAGCAATATGCAACCCCCAAGCATACTGCGAAGAAAACAGCAGTATTCTTCCGATCGGCCCGGATCAAGCCAATGGTGTGGCTACCTCGAAGCCCCGACTAGTGATCCCCGATAGTCGTTCGATTAATCGAATACTTCCTACAGAAATTTGACGCTCCCCTAAATTCGTAAACGAAGCTCAATGCTGTCAACGCAAATTAAAGATAATAATTGATTTCCAGGCAGAATGAGCACTTATTTGATTCCAGATGGCTTTCTAGCAAATGAAAAATATTAGTCTAACTAATTATTGCTCTCAGTGTGATTAATCGATTATTTGAAGCGATGAATCGTATCGAATAACAAACTGCTGAAAAGTATTCGATTAGTTCAGGGTACACCCAAAGATAATTTTAGCACATATTATGGCATCCCGATTTATTACATTAAATGAGCCGAAAAATAACAGAAAATGCTCTATTCTCCAATACGTGTATATAGCGACCGCGTAGTTGACGTAGGATACCGTTAGGCTATATGTTGATTTTGGTTATGTTTGAAGAATTACATCGTTAAACTCTTTGATAATGATTTGGTGGCCCTGAAAAGGGCAACTATGTTTGGTTGTTGGGTATTGTTTGTTTACTCCACCAGTGTTTACCAAGTGTTTACAATACACTATCGGTCATTGATATGAAATTTCAATGATTTCGACTGTTCGATAGTTAGTTTCATGACATATTATTTTCTTCAATATAAAAAATTGTTATGGAGTGCCGAAATCGATTGACGCAAAAATTTCATCAATCCATCATGAAATGACTGAGCAATAAGCGTTTGAAATTGGACTATTTTCACGATGTGCTCGATTGTCGATTTTCAATTTGTACCCCAATATGTTCTCGAAAGACGTAATCCTACATCAAAAGAGTTCAATTAATGATAGTTGTAATATATTGGAACAATAATGGAAACATCAACAAGTGTCGACGATTCGAATGACGAAACCAGAAGTGGAAGATTTCAACGATACGGCCAGGTTAAATCAGAGAGAGCCACAATTACTGTTGCGTTAAACATTATCTCTGAATGGGTCTAGCATAGATCAAATATACATAGGTCGGAAATTGGATGTAAGTTTGGATTCTGGTAGTCAGTACACTTCGTAGTTCTCCGTCTCCGTCATTAACCTGAATGTCCGGAATCCTCCAAAGAACACAATGAAGGGTACTTTACATATACTATCGTTGATAATTTGACACAAAGCCCCAGTATCAATGCTGGCAGACCATTAGCAGTACGTTTCGTGGATGCGTACAACGAAGTTTGATACAAATACATTAGAATCAAGCATTTTTGCGCATGCTTTGTTGAAGCAACAGAAACTGAGGAACTGATCGTTCGATAGTCCATATGTGTTGTGGTGCAAAAGTGTCGCGTGGTCCAAGATCACACCAAGCTCAAGAGGTTCCTCCAGCAGTCCCAATAATTACGGTATGACTATCTCAAAACCAAATTTACTGTGCAAAAAACATTGGCATTTAAAGTGCTACCGATCAAGCCGATCCCGAATCTGATGACGACTATCAAGCACGAGATCTACATTTTTTGTTTGGGGGTCTTCGTAGCCACTTGGTTACGCGTTCGCTTACCAAGCGATCGATCGTGAGTTCAAACTCAGGGCCCTCAATTGACCATCTTTGTGTTGTTATAGAATACGTCTACGTCCACGCAACCATCATCCAAGCCACCAAGATCGATTCATCCATACAACTGCTCTGCTCTGCAAGACTCATCGGGCTGCTGTTCTATAAATAACTCAACAATGATCAATATCAACTGTCTCCGCTGTCCGGTCTGCTGAATAATGGATGAACAGAAAGAATACCCTTACGCCTAAATGGCTACTACTGTGTAATTTACCATAATGTAATGGAACAGAAAACTTAACGCCTAAATGGCTACTACTAACTACTGTGTAATTTACAATATATAGAAACATAAACATATGTACATGTTCACGATTAAAACCCGGCTCTGTTACAGCTAAAATGCTAATGAGCCTAATAAATAAATAAATGAGATAAAAAAATACATTTTCTGTTACTCTCTGTGAAGTTTATTCCAATCCAATCGATCTTTTATTTCCATCTGCACCACGGAGTGGTGTCATTGTTGCAAGACGGTGCTCTCCTCCACTACCTCTGCTGCTTTCCCACGTCGTCTCACCATATTTATTTCACCGATTCCTATCATTTTACTTTCCAATAGCTTCTCGTTAGATTCGAATTGGGTAAAAGAAAAAGGAGGACACGAAAGCAGCCAACTCCGTCGTTGTTGTTGTTGTTCGTTCGGAGCAGTTAAATACCTAGTAGGGGAAGTGGGGGTAAGACGGACATGTTAAGAAGAATTTCAATTGTATCTTTGGAAACTCATATTTTCCAAAACTTAAAAGCAGTTTCTTACTGTCCAATATACTGGTTTTCGAAATAATTGGCCAAATGTTTTATAAAAATGTGTTTTTCATTGATTTTTACTGAAATAAAAACAAGCCGAAAAGTAGAACATTTTTATCAATGCGGGTATTATGGACATGTAGTGGGGGAATATGGACCGGTTAATAATATACGAAACGTAGAAGTTTATCGCTCGCGAGAGGAATAATTTCGCTCTCTCTCAGTGTTTGAGTGTCCAGTAATTGAAACAGAACAAACAGAGAAAGCAATATAAAAAAGAGTTGAGTTTTCTTCCCTACGCTTTCTATCATGCATTGGATGTGATTATGGATGTGACTGTCCATTTCAACCCCACCAGTGCAATTATTTCAATAATTTAAATTTCACCCTTACGAATGAATTTACTTTTCCGTACATACCTAATATCGCTTCTGTGTCAACTCACAAACCGAAATATAACCATAAGTGAGTTCAATTTTGCAATTAAACCCCTCAAAATGCTTAATATCGAAGCCGTAAAAATTAAATCCACACGCGGAATCATGTTTGATTTTCGGTTTTTGTTTCCCTATTCCACTTTTGATCAGTATTCATTGTCATAGAATGGTTTAAATAGGTACTTTCGTATTAGCGTCACCGGAGCCGAAATATAATAGATAGCATTCTTATTGTTCGCACTGGCATTCAAATATTATTTGTATTGTTGTTGCCTTGTTGTATGCAGTGTTTTGTCATTTTTTAGTGCTAAGAAAATGCGTATTTGGGATTTGGGGTATTTAAGGTTAAACGCCACCGGAGCGCAATTTTCATTATGAATTGGTTTTTCTTAATTAAATTTATTCTGAGGTCAACGTATCAATCGAGGATAAGGAACAGAGGCGGCCCTAAGCCGCCGAGGTGACGCAATCCGAGCCGGCCGCGGACCCGCCGTCGGAAGCGGCGGCCTTTCGCAAACAAACCTGTGTTCCATCGATTGCCCGGTTAGTTTGAAACGTAGGAGACGATCCTTTAGTTAGGTCCGATCGAGCGTTAGCGAGCGTCGGACAGCATACTTTTGCCCGGTCAAGTAATTTCTATACAGGGAAACTTCGATATAACGTACCCTCGATATAACGTCACTCGATATAACGTACATTTTACCTCGATATAACGTACACATTTCCAAAGTGTAAAGGAAAAATTTTTTCAATATTTTTTTTCTGATAGAACAATGAATCATCTGTATTGTGATGCTAAAACAAGTTTTGTACCTTCAATCAATCATGAAATACAGCTGGTTTTGTGATTCCGGATTCTAAATGAATCAATCGTTAATCAACAGTACGAAGGGAAACATCATGAGAAAGGCTGGCTTCGTTTTCTGATTAAAGTTATTCATTAACTTTACTAAAACAGCAACACAATAATGTATTATAGACTACGTTTGTGAGTACTTTATTATGCTTCGATGTAACGTACAATTCGATACAACGTACAATTTTGGAAGTGAAATGTACGTTATATCGAAGTTTACCTGTATATTGTATTTCTGCTCCGGTGACGCTAATACGAAAGTACCTTTAAATATTATAGAACAGCATGTAGAAGGGGTTCCCATCAACAGGAATTTGAAATTCATATTGCAACTATACAAACCAACAACCTGTCCATCATACCCCCGCTGTCCGTCTTACACGCGCCTCCCCTATACAATTCGTCTCGCCGATTAGTTGAATCGTAAAATGGGTATCAAAATCGAGAGGTTTTTTCCCCTTTCGGCCGGAAGTCACTAATCACCCAATTCTAGCTAGATCTCATTCGTCGTCGTCGTCGTAATCCGGCGTTGGTAGTGAGTTTCCACGCTTCACTAATGGAACGAAAATGTTCTACAACAGCTTTCCGCAGATCAATGTCAGAATGATAGGTGAAAATCGCATGTAGAAATAGTAAATTAATGCCTGCAGGAATGTAATGAGCACAGAAGCAGCGCAAAAAAATGCGGAAAATTAACATCACAGATGGGAAAAAAACTACAACACAAAGCATCATGGATCAAGCATAGCTGTTGCTAAAAGCAACACGAAGAAGAGAACCAAAGGAAAGCGATTTAAACCATTTAATGAAAAAGTTGCCGATCGGTCGGTCGGTCGAATCGAAAGGGGATCAGAGGAAAACAATAATAAATAAGTAGAATCGCAGTAAACAACAGCCTGTTGCTTTTGCTACGTGTGGTGTTACCCTCTACACATTTAGAACGCGGCGGGACCGCGATGGAATGGGAGAAAACCAACAAAGCGTAAACCGAAGGGGACCGTTTTGGCATACCAGCAGCACTAGTTGAACACATGGGCTCTCATGTTCAGGGGAACGTAGCAGGAAAGAAATAGAATAGTGAGACGAATTGTGTGTACGTGGGTATATAGGATTATGACGGATAGGAACAAAATAGGGTTGTTTTAAATCCGACCAAAATGTTGAGTCAGAACTGAATGTTTCTAAATTTATTGATTTCATTTAAAGACGCAAGAATAAATGATCATCAATCTGAATACTTCAAACGATAGTTAGTGATTCTTCTTATGCAAAGTTCCTGTGTTATTTGTTTTGAATTCTTGTCCACGTGACGCCACGAGACGGGGCGAACGCACACCAAATTAAAAACAACTGTAATTCCCATCACGTACACAAAACAAAACGCATCTAATCAAAACAACAAGCACAGTCCACTGCCCAGAACAGGTTTCTATACGCAAAACTCAAATATATGCGCAGCTATTTAAAAAGTGTCAACCGGCACAGAACCGTTTTGGTTTACCTTTTTGCTTGCTTGCGGGTCGTCGCTGCGCAAACAAACAAATCTCCAATTCCGTTCAGGTTTGGTTTTTTTTGTGTTTCTTATTACGAATGAAACAGTTTCCATCTTAGTTGTGTGAGCCCCTGTTTGTAGTGCCATGCCACGCCACGCCATAATCTAACAGGATCGTTCATGATTACGATGACGCGCTGATGGCCGCTTCTACTCGGCTGTGTTTCCCAGCAACGAGACCTGGCGGCCGTGGTGGTGTATCACATTGGAACTATTTTGTTTCCACATTTGAAAAGGAAAGGGGATGATGCGTTTGCACGTGTTCCGTGACGACGACGCTTTTAAACCCTCGCCCAAAGGTGTGCTGCTGCTGCCTTTACCATCACGTAGCGGCAGAGGTTTCCTTTTTTTGCGTATTTAAGGATCCTGCATTCTTTTGTATTGTATATGCTGAAATGAAACTCTGAAAAAGGAAAGGAAGAAAGTACAATTGTACAATACATCTGCGAGCTTGATTGGGCAGGTAGAGAGAGGGACTGGATCCTTTTGAATTTGGAAAGGGATCAAGAGTTTTTCTTTCTCATATGAAGGTTGCTATTCCAATAAAGGAGGGATAGTTTTGGGTATACGATGAATCACATTTTGCTATCCGGTACGTGTGTATCTAGGTAACATTGCATTGTTTAGCTCTAAGCTCACCTTTGCAGTGTAATATTTGCGATCATTCGAGATATTCTATTTGAAAAGGGGTTACCGAGACATATATCTATGAAGCTCAAAGTTCGTCATTGTCACGATTTTCTAGAATACAGCAGTCAAAATTAAGTCGTCACAATAAATTTATGAAAAATGAATTCTAATTCGCTCAGTTAGAAATTGTAGTCTCGATTTTTTTTAAAGTGCTCTATCCAGTTAGAATACAGTTACATCTACGAATTTCAACCTAATAAGCAAGAGCTAATCAACTTCGGAACGATGCATCCAATCATCTTAGCGTGAAAAAGTCAGTTCCTTCACTACTCTGTTTAACGTCCAACGTTCTATGATATGCACGTGCACCATCTATGAGACTCGATGTTGTAGGTGAATAGGTTAAAATTGGTAAGCTAATCAATAATACAGAGGTCAAGTGATCATTCCACTATACTCTAAATATGTCCAGGAGGGTGGTATTCTGTCATGGTGCGACATGAGCAAGGCAGGAAACATGTCATTAAAATCAAAAGAATTACTAAGAAAAATGTTATTAGCGCTTCTTTGTCGATATCAACTCTTAACACGTCGGTCGATCTTCCTAACAGTGTCACTAGCGACACTCCTGGTGGTCGGAAATGCAAGCTTTTGACAGCTTTTCGTTGTTTGTAAACAGTTATGCTCGATCTATTCTTTCGCTGTTTTGTTCTCAGATTTCCATTATACAGGAGGAAAAAGAAAATTAACTTAAATACACAATCATCTCCAAAATCCATCACCGTCAACTCGGGAGATGGGGGCCTCCGTAGCCACATTGGTTGCGCGTTCGCTTAGTAAGCGATCGATCGTGAGTTCGAAACTCAGGGCCCTCATTGACCATCTTTGTGTTGTTACAGAATAACTACGTCCACGCAACAATCATCAGCGATGGAGATCGATCCACGGTCGAAATATGATCGATTCATCCATACAACTGCTCTGCTCTGCCAAGACATGTGTTCTATAAATAACTCAACAATGATCAATCAACTGTCTCCGCTGTCCGGTCTAACTGGATAATGGAAGAACAGATAGAAAACTCTTACGCCTAAATGGCTGCTACTGTGTAAATGTGTGTACCATATGGAATGGTATAGAAGGGAATACTCTAACGCCGAAAAATGGCAACTGTGTAATGTGCTAATTATAGATATGATAAATATGTGACATGTACACGATTCAAATTCAGCTCTGTTACAGCTAAAATGCCAATGAGCCTGAAATAAATAAATGGGACAAAAAAAAACTCGGGAGCTGGCAAAACAGTTGGATTTTCTTAAAAGAACAGTGGCAATGGCGAGGCAATAAAAACTGCCCGCAACTTGTTCGATAGCCGATTTCAACCAAATCCCGACACAACGAGGCTGTATGCTGGAAGGGCTCGCGAGAGTGAATAACTATATAATAACAATTGCAGGTGCAATGACCACTGTTTAAACAGCAGAATTGCACGGTTTCCTCAAAGAGCAAAATATAATTAGAACAAAACTGATCTCCAATGCTCCTTTTGCAGAATCAAGAAATACTGAGACAGTTAAAACGACAATAACGTCATATGCAGCCTTCTTGTAGTCTAAAAATTATATTGGTGCAAAGATCACTCCCTAAGAAGTATGTTCAGAGTGTGACTCATGAACCTAGTACAGTGTCTGGTCCCACATCTGATATAGCGATAATTTATTCAATGGACTGAGTCACCCGTAGAGAAGTTGACTGGTGTGAAACGAGAACATAGGTCTAAGAACAAACGTACAATAAAACTCTGAGTCTTGTTAGATTGTCTCCACCACTCAAGAAGAGTGGAATTGACGAGTCTACTCCTTCGACTGCGAACAAATCGATGATTATCGAATATCATCGAAATCGAGTCCGAAAATTTCGAAGATAAAAAATGAAAATCGACTCTTCTCTCAGTAGCTTCGCTCCGACTAGGACTACTTCGGTATTCACCGTCAACATAATTTGAATTGACTAGAAAATTAATTAATGAGTGTTGAGAGCGAGGATGACTGATGAACTATTCAAGTCAATGATTATTCTAATTGATGTGACTAATAAATACAAATCTGCCTCTTCATTTAACTGACTTCAACCCACATTTCTACTTCCCCCAGGACACGAATCTCTTTACCCGCGTACACAATCTAATTTTTACGTCTGAATAAAGTGAAACGAAAACTTGATTCCTCATGCAAAAAAGTAGTTACTTCAAAATGCGAAACGTCGAGATCTAGTGTCATCTCCAAAAAAAAAAATTGGCCGAAAATCGACTTTTGGGACTTGAATGGAATGAAAGTATGGAAAAAAAAATATTTTTGAATTAAAGAACCGACCACGTACATTTTGTATATTGGCCCCAAAAAAATTATCTGTGCAAAATTTCAGCTCAATCGGACATGATTTAGGAGTGCCTCAAAGCTCTCGAATTTAGATTTTTTGATCCTCAAAAATCTTCCAAGGTGCCTCTCCAAAAAATTTTTTCGAGATGTCACCAGATCATGCATCTTCAAGTCGTTTGGCATCGAAAAAATATTTCGATTTTCCAAATTTCCTTTACCAACCACACCCTCCCCCATCCCAATAAACAAATTGTTCATGGTCGGTTTGAGAAATTCGTCGATGGAATTTTTTCTATACATCCATTGCCCCCCTAGTGCACATGCACTGTCGATTTTGTGAGTCGGATTTCGTTCATTTACGTTTTTGGTCGAACCAGAATTTATCAAAGAAAAATTATCCTTCTGCAGAATTCTTGCAATACTTTGTGACGTTAGATACTTGTTACATGTAGCTGAGAGACGAAGGTATCGAACATTCAGGAAATGGTTATTCGAAATACAGTAGAACCACGATTATCCACGGAATAGTCTGGCCGCGAATAATGAAAATCGCGGATAACACAATAAAGAACTAAAACTGGGTTCCAAACACGACAAAAAGATATTTCAGCATCAAAACTATGTTTCATCGATACATAAATCTTTAAACTATCCATCTACAAGGTCGTGTACACAAGTGCGCCAGATGATGTGAAAGCCATGATCAAAACAAATGTGCATGAGCCTATCACTCACTGATATATTCCGGGAAGACTTATAGATTTACTTTGTAACTTGCTGTCGTGAATAATCCTTACCGCGGATAATCGGGATTCCACTGTATTGAAATTCTTTGTCGGTTAAATAGCTATACCTAACTTCCAGGATTTGAATCGTTTTTTCTCCAAAAAAAATAAACACAGAAAAACCTTGAAAAATGAGAAAAACAAAGCGCGACAGCCGATGTATGTTCATATAAAGGGTGTGTCACATCAAATTGCATCACGGAAAAAACGCTGTAGAAATTTAATTTTTAGGAATTATATCTTCAGCTTCCGCTTATAATCAGATAAGAGTGTATAGATCACGTTGGCCATGCTTCACTGTCAATTTTTCGTAAATTTGGAAAAATGTCGTCGAACGAAAAAGAGCGTCGTGAATTAATCCTGTGCACTCATTTCGAGAATCCGGTGTTGTCACATCGGGACATCGGTAAGATGCTGAGAATCGTCCAATCCACGGTCAGCAGAGTACTAAAACGATACTTCGAGAACCTAACCATCGACCGGAAGGTGAAGAACGGCAAAAATGGATGCTCCGTCAGTGAAAAAGATCACAAGCGCGTAGTTAAGCAGTTTAGACGTGATCCGAGAAGTTCGGTCCGGGATGTCGTCAATAAGCTGAATTTGTCAAGTTCATTCGTCCAGTGGACCAAGCAGCGGGAGGGCCTGCGTACATACAAGGTTCAGAAGGCTCCTAACCGCGACGAAAGGCAAAACATGGTGGGGAAGACACGAGTCCGGAAGCTGTACACCGAAATGCTGACGAAGCCGCATTACCTGGTAATGGACGACGAAACCTACGTCAAAGCGGACTTTCGTCAGCTGCCGGGCCTGTTGTTCTTCTCCGCAGAGGACAAATTCAGCGTTCCGGAGGAGATTCGCATACATAAACTATCCAAGTTTGCCAAAAAGTACATGGTGTGGCAAGCAATCTGCTCTTGCGGAAAGCGGAGCGCCCCCTTCGTGATGACCGGCACGGTAAACGGGCAGGTTTACCTTAAGGAGTGCCTACAGAAGCGCTTACTACCACTATTGAAGCAGCACGAGGGCCCGACCATCTTCTGGCCGGATCTCGCTTCGTGCCACTATTCAAAGGACGTGTTGGAGTGGTACGAAGCCAACGGGGTCACCTTCGTGCCAAAGGAAATGAACCCGCCCAATAGAGAAATATTGGGCGATTATGAGCTTCGCCGGAGCTTCGCCCAATAGAGAAATATTGGGCGATTATGAAGCAGGCCCTCCGGAAGAACCCAAAAGTTGTCAAATCGGAGGCGGACTTCAAGAGAAAATGGATTTCTGTTCAAAAAAAACTACAACCTGACGTTGTACAGAACCTTATGGACGGGGTAAAGAGGAAGGTGCGAGCATACGGGCTTGGGCTCGAAGTATGAATAAAAAGAAAATGCCAAAAGTTGTTTAATAGTTTTACTGTTTAATTATTTTACTGTCTAAAATTTTCAAAAGGATCGGTCTACTGGGCGAATTTCTACAGCGTTTTTTCCGTGATGCAATTTGATGTGACACACCCTTTAAGTCGCATGCATTCCTCTTGATTTTTTTTTGCTTTTTGAATGAACTTGAATGAAGTAAATGCTGTAGTTTGTATAATTTGTATTTTTAGCTGTTTAGATGAAAGAAGAAGCTCAATTAATAAAATTCTAGCGTTATTTGACGAGAAGCAAAATTAAAAAGAATTGTAATTGAGTTTAGAATACCTCAATAAAGCTGAAATTTAAATTCCTGCTAAAATGTCAGTTGGGCCCATAAGATTATGAACACTAGCATTAATTAAGAAAAATTCGAGGGATTGTATGCGAGACACGACCGCTTAGGACGTAGGACTATGCGATCTTTTTTTTTTTAATTTGTTGGTTTATCATTTCGGATATTATTTGCGAATACGTCGAAATTTCATGAATAACTCTTTAGTAAAAAGTTCCGGGGACCCTGAAAAGGTTTAATGGCTTGCGTGGTTTTGTAGAATCATTTCGCGAAGCAACGATTCTTTCTTGCCTTTGCGAGAACAATACACTAATTGGTCATATGTCGCAATTTGTTTCTTTATATCAATGCACGCATTGCACTGACTATTTAACGAGAGTCATCTTCCGTGCATCGTCATTCAACAAGTATCAAACACGCGTCTAACAGATGCACAAAGTTGTAGCGATAAAAATGAAACATCGCGGGAATGACCGTTTATGGAAAATCGTTTCTAGACTCTCAGTCAACAAAACTAAGAGCTTGCTGCATCAGAACAGAGCCGATACACACGAGAGCAAATACGAATGGTGACTGAATATTTCGGAGGTGTGCTATTCACATGTACAGGAGATGAACAAGTTCTAAGTTTCGCGCAACGAATACAAGCAATACACACAAAGCCAAACGCTGATGGCTAGAAGCGACCTTTATTAATTTGCACTCTTCTATTTTTTCGCCTGCTCTGCCATGGCTCGGATGGTTGTGTTGATTGCAATGTCAGATGAACTTCAAGTGGAATATTCGCTAGCGTTCACAGCTCGAGGGGAAACATAAAACACAAATCGAGCAGAATAAGCGACCTTTGTGGTTTCGGGCACAGAAAGATTCTGAGAATTTTCCTCAGAGGAGATGCAATACGCTAGCGACAGCTTATTTATTATGCAAGGGTGAAGTTTACTTCGCAAATATTCTCTTTTCGCTATCCCCCTACGGTGTTTCCATTCTAGCGGCTGCATAAGTTGTTCGTTATTGACAGCTCTGTTCGGAAGGGCACACAAATGGACAGAACAAATGTATGGGGAAATGGGAATGCTTCCAATTTTCATCAATTCAAACCATATACAGACTATGGTATTGTAATGTATAGCATATCAAACAAATCTTAGAAAATTTCCGATTCAGTTGGTATGCAAATCGTTTAAATCCGTTCGCAGCAATAATAGTTATTAACGTTAACTTTATTTCATAAAAACGTGACCTGTTTTCTGATTTGGCACCCTCAATGTAAGACGTAGTCCTACGTCAAAAAAAGTTCGTTTATTTCATCCGATTATTTTTACTTTTGAAAACAATGCTTTTCCTATGTACTGAACTATTATAAGAAAAGTAACACACACAAACAGAATCTGTGACATCACAGATTTGAAAATCGTCCCACCTTATATTTTCTATCTCGGATACTTACATACGTGATACATGAAGGAGAGAAACGAATTCAGTCTGGAAGGAGTCACATCAAAATGCAATGAAGTCCATTCGACGGGAAAGGATGAAATGAATTAGTCAAGTCGTAGTGGGAGATAGCGACTAAACGCCCGACTGACTGTTGAGTCATGTTGACGGAGAAACTGCTGGAAGAAGCCGAAAGTCATTTCCAATTGAATACGAAGGGGAATTTCTTCATAGTTCCCTGACAATTCTCAGTTGAATATGACTATGCCGAGCCCTGATAGAAATCATCATAAGAAACTTAAAACGATGAAACAGATAAGCGAAAAAGCGAAAACATTTTTTTACACATGTGACAAAAATGTTTTGAAATCGTGCGACAATTTTGTTTTGAACCGACTGTCTATTGCTGCAACTGGTTTCATAGAACTTAAAAAAACTGTTGTTTAGATTGAAATTATTCTCGACAAACGTTGGTGGCGAACGTGTTCTACCTGTATAAAACGTTTTGTTGAATTCATAATATGATTGTAGATACAGGCCATCCTTGAAGTAAGTGTATCCACTCGAGAACACTGCTACCGAATCAATAGTAGTTTCCACTAAAGCATACTATCAATTGCTGCGTTTCTATAGAAGTTTTACCAAGCTAAAAACGGTACTTTATATTGATTTATGAATCGACACACAGTTCTACGCCTATACAATATTCGCAGTTACTACTTTCGAAGTATTAACTCGAATCCTTACTGTCTATACCCCTTTCAACATATCAACTATGAAGCTTCAAAAATATTTTTTTTACGAAAGCCATGGTATAATTTCGATTATTGGCACTAAAGAAACCTTAATGCTCAAAAATGTTTTTCCCCTATTCTATTTTTAGGAAAATTGCGAAAAATCGTCAAACAAAAGCATTGGCTAAAACCTGCATTTTTTTTCTTGTAGGAGGTTCATCCTATGGTTTTTTTCTTACATCACAATGTGTTTTTATCAAAGTAATACTATAGAAAAGTTTACAGATTCTTCCAAAGTAAAGTGACGAACCAGCCAAAAATGTTGAAAGTCACTATAATACAGAAAGGAAGCAATACTTTCCTCGCACATACTTTCTTCAAAACGAATTGTTTGCCACGAAATTAGATTAAACAAAATTATACAACATTAGATTAAAATAATAGTAAGTGGTAGCTAATAAATTAAGCTATCAATTGCGGCAAAAACATTACCATAGTCATAGCCATGAAAAATCATCAAATCTTCTGTTTGATTTTTCGAACACTTTATACGATACGGGTTGATTACGACAAAAAGGCACAAATGCACAAATTACGTAACGCTAAAATTCGACTTTTGGCGTGAACGACAAATATGCATGAACCGGTGCAAGCTGGAATAATTTGTTTTCACAACCCCGGCCATAGACAAGGTTAAGTTTATCATTGCGGTTGCCTCAAATATAAAAATTAATTTATATTTGAGCTTGTTCTTATGATCAGGGAACTCCATCGTCTACCAGTGGGCCTGGATCGGGGCTGAATAGGAAGCTTCGGCGACGACGGAAAAAGTGCACTTTCAACCCTTTCTCTACGGCAGTGTGCTCCGTCGGAGTGCTACCGCTGAACCGCTCGGAGCATTGCGCCGAAAAGTATGCATATCGCGCTGGTGTGATCGATGTGCAGTATGACCCTGATGTCATACTGACGACGACGCTCGTAGCGGAAGGGTTGAGCGCAATCCCAACCTCTCAATTCGAGACGTAGTGTACAAGTGGAGAGTTCCGCGCTCAACAGGGCATCAACCAGGACATATACGTCAAGGAATGCCTGACGAATTGTCTCCTAACTTTTTTCAACAAACCAGACCAAATCTTTATGTTTTGGCTGGATTTGGCATCCTGTCATTATGGTAAAAAAGTGATGAATAACGCGATAATGATGCTTAAAAATCACAACCCTCCCAATCCCCAGAGATGTTGGACTTTCGTTAAGCGAAATTTGGAGGAGAAACAAAAAATGACTGAAAATTGAAGGTAGTTCAAAGCAAACTGGCGTTCTGCGACGGGGTCGCTGTCCAAAACATTAATGGCGGGTATTAAGCTTAAGGCACGGCTGTTTGTGCCTGGCAGATTAAATGAATATTTCTTTCTTTGCATAGTATTGATTGAACTACTTGTTGAAAAAATAGATGATTTTTTGAATAATCTACACGATTTTTTCTCCAACCAAATTTTGATCGTCCCACCCTTTATAGTCGCGTATAGTATTTGTTGTTGTTTTAGTCAGAAAGTTTTACATTCTAGTACTTATTTTGTTATTTTTAAAAAATCTAAATTGACAGTTGACTTTATCACTAAATTTACCATCGTAGTCACATCTTTGTTTACAGAATTGATCTATCAATTCATTATGATATGTGATATGTTCAGGTTCCAATTTGCGAAGCTACCGCGAATCGATCGATCTTCGATACTCCAAACTTTCATTCATTCATTCATTCATTCATTCACATTGTCAAACCACGAAAATCTGCAATCTGGGGGAAACTTCTACGTGGCACTGCTCTTCTTGTATCTTTTTTTTCTCCTTATTTTGCAACGATGATTTGCAAATAAAGCGGAAACCGACTATTTTCATGTTCATTAAATCTCGCTTCCTATTTCGGAATCTTTTTCGTCCGGCTCAATTTATTTATGTACGTATGTATGAAACGAGCTCGTGCATGCAAACCACCTCTGCACCATAATTATATAATTCGAACCAGCTGAAGCTTTGGCCCATCTCGGCTGAATCGGACACCACCCCGCGTCCAACAGCAGCAAATATGCAACGGAATTCGCCAAAATCTAACACCACCGAGCCAAATTGAGCTGCGATTTTCGCGAATTTATTTCCTTTTACGCGTTTCACCTTCTTTTTTACGTTTGTATGATTTTTTGTGTTGATGCCATAAAGCTCGTGGTTTTTAAAACCACTTCGTATTTTCTTCTCGACTCCGGCGTGTTTTGTGTTTATGGGTGCGTTTGTTATTTTCTCGTGAAGAAACTATTTTATTTTAGGCCCAAAAAGCATCACAAACCACAACCGGAATTGGTCACACTTAGACACATGTAGTTTGGAAACTGTGTGGGGTGAACAGTTCACATTGGTCTTGTTATTTTCCCTCTCTTGTCGCTTGCTTGGGTTTTAATAGCCACCGGTGTTACACGATCCAACACGGTCGATGTGGCAGCGGCTCTCAAGTTGTATATAGGAAACCACCGGCGGCAACGGGGACAATGAACGCGCGTTCGCAATGTGTTGGAGCAGGGGAGCTTTTTAAATTGAAGGCGTTTTAAATTGATTATTGCTCTCGCAGGCCGTTTTTATATAGAGCTCGATGTTTGGAGGCCAAACGATGTAATTTGCGTAGATTTTTGAGGTCCTATTTGATGTGATCTTCTAATGCATGGGGCCGGCGGGCTATTCTGGTTGGCCCACCTGGTGTTACTTTATTTTAAACAATTTTGTGTGTGTAACAAACGATAATCTAATAAACTATTACATTTTTTTTTTATGTAGGACTATGTGAGAAAACAGGTCTTTATTAAATTGAAATAGCAAATGCAGTGTTCGTTCTACGGACAATGTAGATAGATGAATATTGCGATTCAAGCTCTGTCCGTTTTCAATTTATTGAGAATAAGTCAGCCAATTAGTGGCCAGACGACAGCGAGGCTCTCTAATGGCTTTTCTCAAGGCTGAGAATTTAGTTCAGTTCCAGATTGGCCTTTTTCAAAGCTTAAGGCTAATAACTAGTGAAATTTAAAATCCTCTGTAATTGAAACCATGATCATCATTATACAAGTCACATTCTCGCTTCAGTTAGGAGACAGCATATAGAAAGCATATTTAGCATGTTGGTTTGGGCGATAATATCTCTTTGTCAGCTAAACGAAGTGGTTTGACAAACACTTTCGAAAGATAAAAGATGTATGAATAAGTATTGACTGAAAATTTTGTTTCCATTCCTCAAATACTGCACTGAAAGCAAACTATTGAAATATGCTTGCAACAATATGCTTGAAAGTCCATCGAAGTCCAGATTAGTCAGGGGTTGATGCGTGTCGTCGAAGTGATTTCCAAATAATCAATTTTTTGCATTTTCCTCAAAAAAAAACTTTTTTCTAAAATGCATAACTTTTGAACTACTGGACAGAATCAGATGATCGATATATCAAATTAACACATTAAGGACCGCACGTTTTGGAGCGAACTTGAACGTTTCATTTGTTCGGATTCCACGAATGAGATCGTTTGCTTCGATGTGGATGAGATGAAGGCGAGCCATCGGTAGGCCTTGTTAGATTCTTGGTAAACCAAGGATATAACCTTCAAGCGTAGAAAACACGGGTTATTTCGTGATCCATCCGTAAGGCTAGGCGCAAATTGAGAAGCGTATAGCGCTCGTAAGCGAACGCGAGACTACCAACACGACTCGTACGTGCCACAAACGCAGCGTCTCAATTTGCGCCTTGCCTAACAGACGGATCGCGAGACACGAGAAAACTCGTGAGCGGTCCGCAATGTGTTAACGCCAATTACTTAGTCTATATCGAAAAAATATTACGCCTGCAAAACAATTGGGTTCTGTTCTTGTAATTACTGATTGTATTGGTTTTTTGTTGTTTTCTTCATGGCTTTGGACTAGAGGGCGCTATATTTTTTAAATATTTTCTCTTGAAAGCTAAAGATTTTTTACATAATACATAATACATAATCCATAAATTATGATTCCCTCAATCATTGTCCATTTATCAAACAAAATATTTTCACCTATCTGAAACTATGATCTATTCGGGGGTCTTCGTAGCCGAACGATCAAGAGCGCATAACTCAGGGCCCTCAACTGACAATCTTTGTATGTTATTCTAGCTACTACGTCCACGCAACAATCATCATGTGACGGTAATCTCAGTCCCTTACAGCTCACATTACGGTCTGCTGCATCGGTAATTGGTACTATTTATACGAGGGTCACTATTTATATTTCGGGAATAGGAACAAAAACAAATAGTTAAGCTGCGAATATATTTTTATTGTTTTTCAAAGTACTCGCCACGATGATCGATACACTTTTGCATGCGCTTAAACCAATTTTCAAAGCATTTATTCCAATCGACACGAGCCTTTTTTTTTGAGCGATTGTCAAATTATGTGGGATCCAACGTGAACATAATTTTCGCACAACTAAGTGTTCATGTAAAATCGCATATATGCTGGTGGAACTAATGCTTAGGGATGCCTCAATCTCACAATAGGTTATATTAATCATTTCGTGGTGGAGCCGATCTGGCGTAGTGGTAACATCCATGCCTCTCACGCTAAAGGTCACGAGTTCAATTCTCACTCCCGACATTCTTCCAAAAATGGAAGTAAAAGTGACGAACCAGCCAAATGAGTTGAAAGTCACTATAATAAAGACAAAAAAAAAAAAATCATTTCGTGCACAGCATCGATGTTTTCTGGCACTACAGTCGATTTTGGACGACCTTCACGAAACTCGTCGGACAGCGAACTACAACCACGATTGAATTCACTATACCAGCGATACACAGTGGTTTTTAATGGAGCTTCATCGCGAAAAGTCAAATTAAGTTGATTGACGCACTCTTGTTGTGATAATCCACGTCGAAAGTCGTAAAAAATCATCGCACGAAAATGTTCACGATTCAGTTCCATTTTTTTGCCGAGACCAAACTTTCAACTGAATATAAAATAAATAAATAGCGTCCGTATGAAAAAATGTTCTGAGTACGTATATCGTCAAAAATGTCAAACTTTACGATGGAACCGTCAGATGGACTCACATGACATCAGTGTTGCCAATTCCCGAAATATAAATAGTGACTCTCGTAACACAACAATAGAAGCCGCATATCAACAGTCCCGCTGTGTTCGGTCCAACTGTGAAAATTCGAACAATAGGAATATTCTCACGCCGAGAAAACGCGACATGTGTATCGATAGGAATACTCTTACGCCTAAATGGCTACTGTGTAATAGATAAAAATGTGTATCGATAAGATAGGAATACTCTCACGTCAAAAAAATAGCTACTGTATAATATACGACAAAATCATCGTAGATAAAAATGTACACGAATAACTTCGGCTCTGTCACAGCTGAGTTGCCTAATGAGCCTAATAAAATAAACAGATGGGATCTGAGCTTTTACGAATGAACTTTAATACAATCCAAAGATTGTGTTTCTCTTAGACTAGCCTTCCAATATAGAATATACTAATACTAATAAATACTAATACTAATAAATAATTCTTTTCCCGTATAATTACAGGCGAGCGTCCCTATCACTGCGACTACCCCGGTTGCGCCAGAGCGTTCACTCAAAGTGGACAGCTGAAGACTCACCAACGGTTGCATACTGGAGAGCGCCCCTTCATATGCTCGGCCACCAATTGCCAAATGCGATTCACCCATGCAAACCGACACTGTCCGGACCATCCATACGAAACGCTCAAACGGTGTGATGATTTCGTCTTTCAGGCCATTCCTGAGCAAAATGGTGACGTGCTGAAATGGTTGGAGAAGTACAGGATGGAACGAGAGGATCGGACTCCTACACGGAAAACTCCAAAGCGAACCAATCAGAACGCCCAGAATGAAAACAAACACCACCGATCCCAGTCGATAGGCAACAATGAAAATCACACGATCAACGGACAAATGCTCCTGTCCCCCTTAACGCCCCGATCACCATTCAAGAGTCGCAAAGGATTGATGTGTGAGTTAGACATGAATGCTGGAATGGGACTAGCGGTTAGTCCCCTCACGGCGAAAACCAAACCGAACGTTCCCAAACTGCTTCAGTGGCAGGAACCGACCAGTCAGGAGGAAGATGACTCTGGTGACGAATCCGTTGTTCGATGTCCAGCTGCTCGGTCAACTTTCAATCCCAAGAAGAAATGGCTGCGCGACGCCTGGCAGGATGATTTAGCTAAACCCTTAGAGCCGAACATAATCTCACCGCAAGCCCTCTCTAGCACCACTTCGACAGCCGCACTGAAGCAACAGCTCAATCAGGAGAGCAGCAACCTACGACAACAGCACTCGAACGGAACAGCCATGGATCCAAATCAGATGCGTCCCACGGTTCTGATGGTTGCAAGCAAAGACTGCGCTCGTCCTCTCAGCGAGCAAACGCTTACCACCATTCAACCGAATCGACCGGAAGAAAATAATCGAAAGTTTGAGGGAGCTCTAGCATTGATGCAACTCGCCACCGAAGACTCCGGCGCCTTTACGGGACAATACCCCGCAGATCCGTTGGCTTCAGCACCGATTGGTGGTAATGAATGTTCCGGAAATCTCGAACAGGTCTCGACATTCTCCACTCTCTATCCTTCGTCCTGCTTGGACCAACAACTACTCCGGATACCTATGATCGCTAGGCTACCGGGCGAGATCGATCACAGTATCCCGTTCACACTAGCTGCCGAGGCATATGTCAATTATCAGTGATTGCAAGCTATGAACCTGCAACGTCGTGTACTTCCTAATCGTTCGATCTCTTCAAACTCTACGTCTAATAGTGTAGACACTCTTTATTTTTCCTTTTTAATCATCGATAAGCTTATCCAAAGAAACTGAAAACCAGCGAATTAAAGGGGAAGGGTACTGCGCTTCGTAAACTTTGCCCTGTGATGTATCTGTGTATCTTACTTTAAGGAACCTAAAAAACGTTTAATGTTTTATATAGATTTAACTCATTACGAATGGAAAGCGACCGATATACTTCTCATATTCACAGTCAATTGGCGTGCGCGAACAAAAGTTATAATTATTTATATCTATGTTTATTTTTTAACTCTACAAATGCTCGACAAGCTAGAATGCAACTAGAGAGCTATTTATTATTTGCTGGGGCGATGCAGAAATGTATGAAGGGAAACCTCAAAACTATATCCAAGTGTCTGTTTTAATCTGCGAAGTTTCAGAAGATATCAAACAGAATTGATTGATAAATGATTTCATTATTTCATTGAAAAATGTAAAGTGATGTAGAAAACATTGTTGTCACTCATTGAAAGAAAGTTCCTTCGTCCCTCATGCCACACCACGCGTGCCACAATTGATTTATTGGAAAAAATTGGAACACTCGAATGTGAAGTTCTTCTGTTGATATGAAGGCTTTGCGATCATTATCATGCACCACACCAAATAGCAACATAAGGTTGTTCATGCTGCGTACACGTGTAACTTCTTCTTTCTTTGTTTTTAAGAGGCTTTAAACTTTGCAGTTCATTCGCCTCTAGGTACACGTGTAACGTGCGATGCACATGGAACGTCACGGAAAGAAACGTCCGCGTCTCCATCAATTCACACATGCAGTCTATGCTTGCAGCAGCATCAAATATCAACTAATGATTTTTTTAATGCAGTCATACTCAACTTGCGGCCCGGCCGGCTCATCTGGTTGGTTCATCTGGCGTTCGTTTTTTTAAAAATATTTGGTACGTGTAACCATAACGAAAAATCATTACCGTAACCAAATCAATCAGTATTGGCGCCAAATTGGAGAACAGAGCAAGTTTCTAAGGGTGGGTTTAGACTAGTGATATATTCATATGAAGAAATATGATGAGATTTATAGAAATTGCATCAACCGTTTACACTAGCGTGAACTTCTATAATGAATATATTCATATCTTCGGTGAATTTATTCACCTGAAGTAGAACTGCATCCAACTTTAGTGGTTTCTCACCAGTGAGAAATTCACAAGCGTTTACATATGCTGAATTTATTCAAGTTATATATACCTCGAATAAGTCTATCATATTTATTCTCACCCGTTTACACCTATTTCACGTGAATAAATCCATCTATAGCTATAGATCTCCCTAATGTAAACCCGCCATAAGAAATAGAAATAGCAAATTCATCGTGGATACAGGAAATATTGTAACGTAAGCTCCGCCCGTTTTCTATTAATTGAGTACTATTCGCGATTCCACAACATTCACGATCCAGCCATTGATCAGACGGCAGCGAGACTTTCCAAATGGCCTTTTACGAAGCCGAGAGTTTAGTTTAGTTTTCCAAATTGTTTATTTCCAAGGCAAGAGGCAAATGAACTGAGAATACTTCGAAGCCTCAATAATTCATACCATGATCATCATTCAAAAATTCTACTAAGGCGTCGTGCACAAATTACGTAACACGATAAGGGGGGGAGGGGGGTCGAGGTTGCGTTACTTTATGTGTATTAGAGATAGGAAATTGCGTTACGTAGAGGGGGGAGAGGGTCCAAAATCCGGATTTTTAGCGTTACGTAATTTGTGCACGACGCCTAAAGAGTTAATCATGACATTTCGTCCCTTCCTATGTTAATATCGATAATGAAAAATGAGCTGAAGGCGAGTTGAATACGGGAAGTTTATATTCCTTAGTTAACAATGAGGTCGTGTCGTGGACATCACTCTTTTATTTTGTGACCCGCGTTACAACAGTTGTAAATTTCAATGCACTCTTTTGAATCAGCATGCCTCAACCCTTTAACGGGTACTGGCTACTACCTAGCAAACATTAAATCGTATAATTTTGCACGTGCCAAGTCTTACAAGAAACCAGAATAAATCATAATCGCATATAATATCAATCAAAGTATGTATCGTGTATATTTGAAATCGCATAAAATGTAAAAACTCGATTTTATATGCCATTATCAAATTAAGTCGCAATTCGGTATAATAAACATCAATTGTATGATGTACATTGTCGTAAAATATATTTAATCCGCATCATATGCGTATATTACGCTGATGCAGTTTGTGTGTCGTATAAGCGTATAATTTAAATAGATTCAGTACTGTAGTAAATCGTGTTGCATGCTGAAGAAAATCATGAAACAGTAAATCATATTAGATCCTAATAAAGAACATATTACATCATATTGAAATGTCAATGAAAAGCTGATGCACTCGAAAGTTTTAACTGCTGTTGAATTATATTTCAGATAGCTGGTGGATGATAATCCAGACGACCGGAGTTCGAACCCACATCGCAGCAGTTTTCACCAAACATCAATCTGTGCCATTTTAAACATTCATATTCCACTCCCAACACAAGTCAATCAAACAATTGTTATTTCTACAAACATAAATACTCATATATAAAAATGGCGATTCGTGAGGCTATAATATACATTTCACGAAAATATTTTGAGCCATTTGTTTTTTTTCTATGTCTGTAATAAATCGTATATGAGTATGGCAAAAGTCGTATTTGGTGCTTTGACAATTCATGATTATATTCATGAATTCAATTCAATTCAACATAATCGCTATTATAGCCGGTCAAAGTTGCATATTCATCCAAACAAATTCGGTAAGCATTTGCCATGTATGTATATGGCCTCCACTTTTGCATGCATATGCCAGTTAGGCGCATTATATGCCAACCAAATTTTAGGGCATATGATGTTATATATACGCTCGTTATGCGATTTAATGTTTGCTGGGTATGTTGCCACCAACGATTTTATTTTTTTCTCTTCTTTAACAAAAAATCATCACGTCTAACCATCAAGTGTCTGATAGTGATTTTATATTATTGATGAAGTTTCAGCGAAAATCCTAGGAAAATTATAAAAAATATAGTTATAAAAAAAGATTTCGATGAATCGGCTAAAAAAGGGTGGATTATATCTGATGATATAACTGCAAGGTTGACGTGGGACTACCGAATTTGATTGAATGAAACAATTTTCGAATTCAATTGAATTCAATCACCCTCAGGGCATCCATATACTAATACACAGCATTTGACAGCGTCAAACATGTCCGGGTCACAAATGCAATTTGTCACTCTGTCACTCAAATCAAGGCGCTTAACATACCGCCTGGTGGGTCAAAATGTGAAAACCATTCGAAGGCCATGAATTTACAGGATGACATTAACATACTTCTAAAATAAAAAATAATGAATGAATATTTATATTTCTGTTTCGAATATGTATTCTATGCAATACAGTATTACGTAATATTGAACTTAAATTGTGTCTGAAGATATCATAATGGCGAGTTTTTGTAAATGTTGTGTGTTGTGAAAAAATGGTTAAAAGAGCGTCGTGTTTTGAGTAATCGAATAACTCAAGAATCTCCATTCAAATTTTAAGATTGAAAAACTACCTTCTTTAAATTTTCGCAAATTTGACGATTGTTTCGAGTTAATTATGATTAGCGAATAGGCGCACCTTGTTTCATAGATCTGCCTTGAGCTCACCGAGTAGTTTGATAGTTTGGCAATGACATCTTGACTCGCGAATCATATCCTCTTGACCGGGGCTTGAATTCAACATATTTGCTGTGTAGAGATGTGCCATCCGCTCATGAGCTGTTCCGAAGAATCGATTTTCGAAGTGAGTTGACACGGAACAGCTCGCAAAAAAACAAACAGCTCTTCAACTCACTTTGATAATGATGCAGGAGAGAAAAGAGCTGTAAATTGCAGAGAGTGTGTGAGCTGTATCATTCAAATGAACTGAGGACCTCTCGCTTTTCGTGTTATGCCATCAGTTCAGTTTCATATGTTACCCGTCTTTTCAACTGTTATATTCGCGTTGACGGCATTGAGCTTTGTTCGCTAGTTTAGGAGGCACCAAAGATAATAATTGACTTTCAGGCAGAATGGACACGTTTTTAAAATTAAAATTGTAAATGAAAATTAACTTCTGTGCATCAAATTAGTATTCTATTTCAATTAAAAAGCACTTTGTAGGCGGTGAAAAAATCTCATAAGAAAATTCTCGCGTACATTTTGAAAAGGTCCAATGTAACATTTTCGTCAACTCGAGAAAAACGAAGTTGAAGACCCGAACATTAATCTGCGAATTGTATTGAAAGGTATCGATCTCTATCGCTACTTTCACCACTAGAAGTCAAGAATAACTCTGAAAAACCAATCGTAACTGTTGTTCTGTGATTTGAGATTAAAGTTGAAGACTAGGAGCGAAAAATGTTACATTGGACCTTTTGACTGCCCGCATTTGCACATTGGACATATTACGTTGCACGATGCGAATCTGAAACTAACTACTAAACAGCAATTCAAATATCAGCATTTCGTTCTAAAGACTTATTATTGTTGTTATCACTCGTTGAATTGCACTGAAATCGCTAACAACGCCTGTAAGAAACAAAAACCCAAAACGACCGAAGTACGACTTTGTGTTGTTTTGACTGCTTTGTTACTTCGGACATTCCGAGCGTCGGAGGAAAGTGGCGTCCGAAGTAACAGCCGAGTGCTTAAAATACGAATCTGCACATTGGATATTTTTTGTATCGGCGATAAAAAGATGAAGAAGATAGATACATGAACGATTGTTTTTGTAATGCATTCAATGATTGAAAACTAAGAGCGTGCATCCATTAACTCGATTTGTTTACTTTTGTTACATAGGACCTTTTATAAAGTTAAGCGAGAATTGTTTTTGAAAACAACTTTATATTATAATGAAAAGTAAAGTAAGTAAAAATGTCGGAAATGTATAGTAAAATGGTTAAATAAGAGTAAGGAATACGTGTTTCAAGTAATTTAATAACATGGTGTGAAAAATTTCATTTAAATTTAAAACTGGCTTCGTGTCTTTTAATCTGATAGAGATTGTGATACAAATTGAAAGTCGCCACCAGATGACACTGACAACTGAGCTGAAGAGTTGATTTGATCTGTTCATCACGATGAGCTGGTTTGCGCGCCTCTATTGCTGTGTAAGTAAAGAATTTGAACAAACGCCATGTAATGTAAGGCACCTTGGTTTTGATGGCAGTTTTAGGAAACACGGTTTGCGGAATAAAACGCTGGAGAAAACGACTGCAACAGAAACAACCACTCAGAAAAAGTGTAGTAGGCTCGAAATATTGTGGCGCGGTATTGTATTTGAAAACAAAAAATAACCGGGCAAACATATCGCCCCGAGCAATCGTATGCCGTCCGACGCTCGCTAAAGCTCGGTCAGACATTGCTAAAGGATCGTATCCTATGTTTCAAACTAACTGGGCAATCAGTAGAACCCAGGTCTGCGTGCGAAACACCACCGCACCGGAGATTATCTACAGTCAATCGCAAAATTGAGTATACACGTGCTATTTGACCCCTTCGGGCCCGAGGAAGACAGCCCAATGTGCCGGCGAGAGATGTGTTGGCTCGGTTAGACCTTGATTACATGTCCCATATATATGTTTTCCTTAAAGCTATCGATATTCGTGTGTGATTGTCACTATATCCTTATACCTTCCTTTTCTTCCATTGCGGGTAATTGCTCAAACAGTAGAACAAGTTGAAACGTAAATACTTTATAGATATACGAATAGATTTAAGAATTGAGTGTTCATCAACATTGTTACGATTTCCTTATATCCCATCCTTCTCCTAAAAATATGTCACCCTTCTAAACTCGAGTACACCGCGAGAAATCGGTTTCCCGCCTTACATAGATGTAAGTAAATTGTGTATATTTAAAGTTTTAAATTTATATTTAAGAATTCGGCTCCTTTAAACTTAAGTAACTGAGCCTGTAAAAATAAACGAATTAATAAAAAAAATGCTACTTGACGATACACTCCATTTATTTGGCACAAATTATTTAGAATACATTTCTTCTTTTGATGCACATTAATAACATACACATTTAACTAACTGTGCGCGTCAGAAAATTTCGCGAAAAGTTTTCTGCTAATTATTTATTCCAAAAATTGAAAACAATCTCTATACTAAGCATCGTTAAATTGAGTGTACACCTTAAAATTAACCTTTTTAGCAAGATCTTTGCGAATTAGCGTACTTATTTTCCTCAGCGGGTAATGTCAACACCATACCCCTACTTGGGCAGTGATGGTTTTTGCTTTTTGGTGTTTGAAAAAGTTCTCATCAAAATGGCCAGTAAGAGGAAAGAAATAGATATTGTTACACGTACAATGATAATAAGTAAGACTTATCGAGGAAAACGGACATGTTAAAAAGAACTTCAATTATATCTTCGGAAACTCATGTTTCCAAAAACTTTGATGCAGTTTCTTGCAATTCAATATACTGTTTTTCTATCAAATTGGCCAAATATTTTACAAACATGTGTTTTTCAATGTTTTTAAGTGAAATTAAAACAGACCGAAAAGTACAATTTTTTTTTCCATGCGGGTAATATGGACCTATAGTGGGGGGAATATGGACAGGTTTGTAATATATGAAGCGTGGAGGTTTATCGATCGCAAGAGGAATAATTTTGTTCAACCAAGATCACAAATGTCCGTTAAATGATGAAAAAATTGAACTAATACACCTGGAAGCAGTGTTTGGATTTCGATCAAAATCAAATGATACACAATGTGTCATGCAAGTAAACTCTCACGAACATATAACCAAATATGAGAGGATCATTCAGATACTTGTATGAATGTCAGCAATCACTTTTGTAACATTTAGTGATTAAACTAAGAGAGGAACGAAGACTGTTGTTTGCATATTCGAGTTGTATCAAACATGGCACACTATTTTCGAAGCCTGCATACAAGTTTGAACCGCATATATCGTCTCATTTTACTATAGCGAAACCCACTGCACAGACAAGTGTAAAGCAATAAATGATACAAGAAAAATTACGTCATCATTACGTCACCATTTGCGGAGAGCAGCGAATGGGAAAAGAGATAAAACGCGAGAGTTTTTGCTTCTCACTGGAGCGGTGTTGCTAGTAAAACTATGCGGTCTATATGAATATACACATTTCAAGGGATAGCGGCGTTAAAAATGGAAAATATAATCTGACTACCCTTCCCTTAGCCTCTATCGAGCTAAATAATCATATAGTTTGCACTCTCTGAGACTTAAAAATCAGGATCTGCTACATTAGCTGAATATGAATCTTTCGCTTTGCGTTGTCCGTATGATCCTGCTGTTTCATGATGCATGGAGAGGTCGATAGGTGATAGCTTTGCTTGCATGCTGGTGTGCAATGAAGTGCGAGCCAATGCAGAGTTGTCTCGTTCTCTTTTGTGTCGTGATTTGCAGCACATAACAATAATAGAATACCGCTGGGGGAAATGTTTCCTGAAAGATCATATTTGAACGAACGAAAGCGATTTTTTCAATGAGTGGATCATTTGGCAAACACTGCCTGGAAGTGATATCGTGCTTTTCAGCAGTATAAACGGACAGGCCCTCAGCTATTTTGCTTTTGGTTCCAGTCAGCTTCTAGACAATCCACCTTTGGCGATTTGATTTCCGTTTATAGACGCAGGCTAGTCCTTAGGAATAGACTTTTCACAGTCCACCTCACTCCCACAGGCAACTGTCCGTTTTACCCCACCAGTATAATTATTTCAGTGATTTAATTTCAATCAAAAATAAAATTACGTTTCCGTACATACCGAATATCGCTTCTCTGTTAACTTACAAACCGAAATATAACCATCAGCGAATTGAATTTTGTTATTAAACCACTCAAAATGCTAAATATCGAAGCAGTTAGAATTACATCCACACGCGGAATAATGTATGATTTTCGATTTTTGTTTCCCTTTTGGCGTCGTGCACAAATGACGTAAAGCGAAAAAGGGGGGGGGGTGGAGGGATAGGGGGGTCGAGGTTGCGTTACTTTCTGTGTATTAGAGATAGGAAATTGCGTTACGTAGGGGGGGAGGTGGTCCAAAATCCGGATTTTTAGTGTTACGTAATTTGTGCACGACGCCTTTCCACTCAGTATTCATTGCCATAAAGTGGCTCAAATATTATAGAATGCAGAAGGTGTTCTCATTAACAGAAATCTGAAATTGATACAAATACAAATCAACCACCTGTCCATATTACCACCACTGTCCGTATTACCTATACGAGAAACTATATGAGAAAACGCGAGAAAAATCATTGTTAGACACTATTTTCGTTCACGATTTTTTAACCACTTCCAGAAAATTCGTTATACTTTTACATTGAATATTAATTTCATACGGAGAAATTTATTTTCATTCATAATTTTGTTCCTGAAGATGTGTTTAATTTTCCTGCCGCAGAGAAAGTGTTATTTTATACAGCAAAAAAAGTATTTCTTACGGTAAGGTATTCGCAACATGTTTTTATAGACACGATACAAATTTAGAAAAGGGAACCGTGTTAATATCATGTAGAATATTGATTTACGTTCATAGGTTTGTAAAATATATAAACATTCAAAATTTGAAGATTATCATCGATAAGAGAACTTTTCATCGTAATCATAGATAATCATATTCAAACTCAAATCATTTCTCTCTACTCTGTGTTTGCTACGGCTTTCGTCTGCTAGCGTCTGATGCGGACGCTGGGAGCCCTCTGCTTTCGGTTGGCATCATTGGTTGCGCTCACGGCGCATAGACTGCAGCCAAACCGAACTGACAGTTCTACCAATAAGAAAATAGGAGCCAAAAGTGCAGCAAAACGAAGAAATTATAAATTTGATTTTGAAAAGTTTATTTTGCTACTTTGAATTTTGGTCATATCGTGGGCAATTTATGGATGTTAGACGGTCTCTAAGAGTATCTCGCAGACAACAGAAGGCACTGGGGCTGAATTGGAGCCACCGAGCGGCGTTGATTTCGTTGTGAAGAGGCGTTTCGCGAAAAACGACTGGTGGACTGACAGATTTCCAGTTGGAATCGCGGCGAGTGTGTTAGCTCTACTTGAGTTTGTTGTTGCTACTGTTGTTGGAAGGCAAATATCGAACGCAAAAACAGGCACTGTTGACCCACCAATGGTGGGCGCGTGAACGAATTTTATGAACAACCGATGTATATTTTCTGCCTAGAATTGTATAGTGTGGTTAGCCGTACGTAAAATGGAAGTCGGTAAGTCGTGAGTAGAAAAGATTGGCTGAATATAGCCTATAGAAAAACTGCTTTAGGGTGGGTTACAATGGTTCGAATTTGAATTCAAATATGGACGGAGGTGATTCTCAGTCAGACAGTTGGTGGAAATTTTATATTGAAACCGTTATGAAAAACGCGAAGAAATGAATAACTATGAGCTACAATTGCACTTGGAACAAATGAAATATAAATAAATACAACAACAGAGCATACTATCGTTTTCATCGTTGACAGTGGACAATGCTGCGAATCCCTCCTGAATGAATGCAATGCTGCCAGCATATATTTACGTCTGTGGGTGGAAGGCAGAATGTGTGCATACTTTTTCGAAACATGAAATCAGTTGATTATTTGAAATAATACATTCATTTAAATTTCCTTTTCGTGCAGATGAAGACTATTCGATTGAGGATCAGTCAGGGTTCGAAGAAATAGACATGGATGGTTTAGAAGAGGAAACCATTATTGGATCAGATGATTTGGTAGAATATTCCGCTGGCGAGGAAGAACCAGATGAAGAGATCGTTTACGTGAACAATGAGGTAAGCATAGCATTTTTCTCGATCATAAACTCCTATCTGAAACACAATACTTGGCACAGGTATCTGTTGGCAACAATATCCAGAACGCGTTGAATAGCAACATAACGGTAAAGCGGTTGATCAATGCGAGTAAGCCGGTAGTAACGACACTACAGAAAATCGCACCGAAACCAACGCAACTCATCCGCGCTGCTAACACTACCGGGAAAGTAGTAATAATGCAGAAACAACCAACCACTTCTTCGGTACCAGTAAAGGTGCTGAACAATAGCAAACCTTTATCGGTACCCGTTAGTAGCACGTCGTACCACTTGATTAAAAGTGAAGGAGGAGGCGTCGTGATGCGACCGAAGACTGGAACCCCAACAATGGTCCGACGAGTTGTCCCAATCTCGGAGTCATCTACCGCCCTGACCAAATCCAAGATAATCCCCAGCGCTTCCACTCACGTTGTGATCCAGACTAAAGCTCAAGGATCAACTGGAACAACCACCAAAACGGTCACAGTAGCCGAGGCCCATCAGATGGGCCTTTTGAACAATAAAGTGAAACAAATGGTTACAATGGCCAAACCCAAACCTTCAGGATCTCAAATCGCAAGCAAATCACCGGTAAAAATATTGTCCAATTCTTCTGGGGGTCCAAATTCCAATGCAAGCGTGGTTCGACTGAGGCAACCTCAACCTAGCATCCAAGAACCGCCACAAAAAGTTATCATCAAAGCAAACTCAGTTACCGCAGCGCCGAAAGCCTCCGTCCAAAGTCGTAAAGTTCTTCTACCGCAAAGTGCAATCCAGGCGGGGCAACAATCTGGTCAAATCCAAGCGATCAATATTCCCGGGAAAGGGATACAGTATGTGCGATTTTTAAATCACAGTTCTGGTAGCTCGTCCGGCACCTCCGGTCCCTCTGTCGGATCCGGTCAAAAAGTCCTTCAAGTGCAGATGAACAAAACTGGTTCCGGGTCGAAAATCATAGTGCAAAATGATAAAACCTACGTTGTTAGTAATGGTAACGTGACAGCTGTAAGAGCCGGCTCAAATTCGAGCCAACTAGTTCGAACGGTTACTCCCGGTGCTCACACGCTGGTTCGGAAAACCATACATCCCGGAAGTAATCAAACGGGGTAATAATTTCGCCAAATCCCATGATAGAATATCGTTACAATTCCTTTCTCCTTCGTAGCATCATCCGGAAAGAGGGAGAACCCACACGCTACTATGCGGTGATGCGGAAGGAGGACAGCAAACCTTCGGACACCATCACCGCGCTGACGGGTTCCCAGATCAACCAACTCAAGTCGGGCCCATCGGGGAAAACCAAAATCCTAATGGTCCCATCGGAGCACAACCAGGCTAAGGCTAAGGTGGGAACCGTTTCGCTCGCCGCGACATTATCATCCACCGCGTGCAAAGCTCCGGCTATTATTTCGGTGAAGCGCGAGTCGATAAGTGGATCGGATGACGAAGCGCGGAAGGGGCCCGCGATTGGTACAATCTTCCCCGACGAGGCTTACAAAAAGCGGCCGTGCAATTGTACGAAATCGCAGTGCTTGAAGCTGTACTGTGATTGCTTTGCGAACGGAGAGTTTTGCTACAATTGTAACTGTCGGGATTGTTATAACAATTTGGAGAACGAGGAGGAGCGGCAGAAGGCGATCCGGGCCACGCTGGAGAGAAATCCCAGTGCGTTCAAGTAAGTTTTAAAATTTCGCTAAAATGTTAACGAGGTTTGCATTCATGTTTTCTTTTCTGCTGAACGATACATCTCTACTCGGGCGGGCAACATGTGTTAATTAGAAAATATTCTGTTTGCCTGTTTGCCAGAGAGAAAAACAGATTATCATTTTCCAATTGTTTTTGCTGTCGAATAATGTTTGATGTTTTTACTAACACGTATATTAATAGTTCACATATTATTGAATCTTGTGTGAGTATTCTCCTTTTTGTCAATTTGTGATGTGGATTTAGTTTCCTTTGTATTTCACGTTGATAATGTAGGAAAAATTGCTTCCCAACACGGTTATATTCGTGGTTAAGTTCCGCATATTGATTTCGAAAAATTTGCGTACGGTATCTAGTGAACTGCTGGAACAGCTTGAAGGCAGCAATCAACAGCACAGCAGAGACCGTCATCGGGTATGAACAACGTGGACAACGGACAACGAATGGTTTGACGACGAGTGCCGAGTGCCGAGTATGATGCAGCACACCCAGCCAAGCTGCAACGAGCGACTCGACAAAACGTGGAACGATACAGATTGAAACGAGGGCAGCATACACATCTTTTTCGGGATGGAGATGGGACGGGATAGATGGAACTGCTTTATCGTTCTCGAGAATCGCGGAAATTGTTCAAGAAACTAAACGCCGTGCACAAAGGCTTCGTGCCGCGGGCAGAAATGTACAAGAACAAGGAAGGAGGCATTTTGACGAGAGAATGCGAGGTGATTGGAAGGTGGAAGCAGCACTACGATGAACATCTGAACAGTTCGCATTCAGGAGATCAAGATAGCGTTGAAGATGACGACACCGGCGTACCGGACGATGTACCACCTCCTAGGATGGGTGAAGTTAAGAAGGCCATTAACCAACTAAAGAACCCAAAAACAGCTGGTAAGGATCGTCTCGCAGTGAAGCTTTTCAAGGGAGGGAAAACTTGTAGAGTGTATACACCGGTTGATAGTCATAATCTGAGACGTAGAACTATCGGAAGAGTGGAAAGTCCCATCTATAAAAAAATGACAAGCTGAATTGTACAAAATTTTGTATCAGATCCTCTTTCGCCGTCTATCGCCAATAGTAAACAAATTTGTGGGAAGGTCGGATTCACTCACACCCAGTTGCTCGACGACAGACCATATTTTAACACTGCGGTAGAACCTACCAAAGTACCGTCCCTACGCGTCCTTACCACGTCTTCGTCGACTTCAAAGCTCCATATGATGCAATTAACCGACAACGACCCTGTATTTGAGACGGAGAGCGGGCTTCAACATGCGGGGTTCGATGTCTAGTCAGTCAGTTTATCTGCTTCGCCGACAACTTGGACATAATCGGAAGAACACATGCGACGGTAACCGACTTGAATATCCGACCAAAACACGAAACAGGACAGGCTTGGGATCAATGCGTCTAAGATTGAACACATGATAGCAGGATGGACTGACCGCAACAGAATTCTTCTTGGTAGTAGTGTTCGAGGTGATAGATGAATTTGTCTACCTTGGCCCGTTGATAACAACTAACAACAACAACAGCCGTGAAATTCAAAGACGCGTAGTCAACGGATGTCGCGCCTACTATGGGCTTCGCAAATCCGTAAGGTCCAACAAACTTCGACCCTGTATGAAGTGCATCATGTACAAATCCCTGATTCGACCGGTTGTTCTGTATGGGTACGAATCATGGACGATACTCGAAGAGGACTCACAAGCGCTTGGTGTTTCCGCACACCGAGTGCTCAGAACAATATACGGTGATGTACAGGAGAACGAAGTATGGAGAAGGAGGACTAACCACGAACTGGCGCAACTTTACGGCGAACCCCGCATCTACATAGACGCCAAAGCTGGACGAGTGCGATGGACAGGACCCTGCAGAGATGGTGTTCACATCGGATCCGGTGGAAACAAGAAGAAGAGCGGTCTAGCGATCGAGGTGATTGGACCAGGTGGAGCAGGGCTCAGCAAGAATCGGTGCGGCCAGAAATTGAAGAACTGTAGCTATGGATCGGGTGCACTGGCGGAACAATGTTGTGAATAAGATCCGATCTCTTCATCATTGTGAATAAATAAATAAATAAATAGGTGTACACTGGTTCTTAATTGACTGGTCAGCATTCCCATGTTTATTGGATGAATTGACCTTTTCTGGAGATGCATAGAAGCACGGTGAAAATGGTTCCCTCGACCGGTAATACTTGAGTAGCTACTACTAAACAGGGTTGGGCTGGATTGCTGCTTTATATTTTTCTGAATGATATAGTCTCGATTCCGATCTCCAAGCATTTTTGTAACCACTGCTGATGCCCAAGTTTCTCCAATGGGATTTGAAATGGCTCGTACTACGACTTGATCTCCTACACTGAAGACAGCTTCCCTAGTTCCGGGATAATGCCTCATCTGACCCTTCAGCATCCGTTTGAGATAAGCTTTAGCGGCTTCTTCACTATCCGTGATTTGTAAGCGATTTGGTATCATCAATTCCAAAGAATTTCGTATATCCCTTCCCAGCATCATGTTGACAGGAGAGAATCCAGTTGAGCAATGCACTGCTAGAGACGTCGGTTAATCGTTCGATTAATTGAAATAATCGAATATCTGCAATTTGAAGCGACTAATTTTGTATCGAATAATGAAAAATCAAAATATGAATATGTACATCGAATAATTATCACAGTAATCGCGATTAATGATAAAGGAAACAATTTTTTTCAAAAAATACAGTGCACAATGTGAAATTTGTTTGTCGAAATTCTTCGATTATGCTAAACCATTTACGGTTGAAGCATAAGATAATTCCCTGATGGTGGAGGAGACTGGGGAAAAGAATTCAGCGTCTGCAGGAGTAAAAGACGGAATTAGAGGAGGCGATCTAAGTTCCTGTACTAAAGTGGTAGTAATCAAATTCAGAGTGTCAAGGAAAATACTAGTGGTCAATAATTCTATAAAAATACTTCTTTTGAACTAGTAGTTACTAGTAGACTAGTGGACCAAGTAGAAATTTTCAAATCAATGTGCTATTTCAACAACATTCGAAGAACAGGCAGTTTTGAACACAAAAAATTGTATGTTGGTGCAATAAAAATATTTTGCATCATTTGCATGATGTGCTCTTTTTTCAATCGCCCGCAACAAAATTATGAAATGGTCAATATACTGAAATACCATTCAAAAACTACTATCCTGTATATTCTGCATAATCTTTTTATTATAAGTGTCTGTTCATTTTGATTACAAGAAATAAATATTCGCTCGATTAATCGAATACTGAAAGACAATTATTCGAATGAATCGATTATTTAAAAATGGCCCCACGATTAATCGATAATCGAATACATGAAAAATTTAGACATCTCTATGCACTGCCTTCCTACGGCTAATCAAAAAGTTGCAGAGGGATGTTTTAAAAGTTTTGGTCATATTTATGTAGAGTGCCCTGGACTTGTCAATTTATGTCGTATGTCATTCGCTGCCAGGAATGTTTGAACGTCGGTTACAGCAAACTGGGTGCCGTTGTCGCACTCCTAGTTCGTCAAAAACACCGAATTTGGCAATGCATTCAGCTAGCTTTTCCAAAGCAATTTGCGCTGTGCAGGATTTGGTGGCGAAAACTTGCACCCACTTCAATAAAGCGTCCACCGTGATAAGTAAGCACCGTATACTAGCCAGTGCATAACTCCTCCCAATTGACACAAAGTACTCTTTTTCACACTGGCTACCTTATTTCTTCTGACAAACTATTTTTGTGTATGCTTGCAAAATTATAATTATTTGAAAAATTGGTAACCAAGTACTATTAGTTACGCTTAAGGAGAAGGTGGAAGCTAACCACAAATGGCTGCCACAATGGCGCTCATTTCTTTCATCCGAAAATCAATAATTTTGCGAAACAGTGTGAAGAAAATGATCGTTATCGCACACTTTCCATCAATTAATATCAACCAAACTCTAATCGATTACTCACAAGATATTAAATTTTCATCTGCTGTCGCACTGTATAGTGAAAAACTCGAGCTAGTGCTCTGAAAGTTGAATTTGTATTTTTCAATTTTCGGCAATGGTTTTGTTGTATTTGTTGTATTAGTGAAAGCATCGTTATTTTTTCGACACTGATGCCAGACAACAACATCGAAACAGCTATACAAACCACTCAATAAAATGTTATTCCTGACTCATAGCGTTTCATGTCATGAAAATCAATAGAATAAAATTATGTTGATATCAATACAATAATTATTTTTACGTTTACGTTTATTGGTCTATAATGTAAGTTTTAGCAACTTTTACATTGGGTAAGAAAATTGTACTGCAGAGCTCGGAATACTGTCACGGCTGCTTATGCTTTCAAAAACAGTAAACGGAAAAGTATTACATTCAATCAAAATGCCTCGGCCAACGAAGAGAAGGGTTAAGGCTCTTCAACGTGAATATGTGAAAACAATACGATCAACGAAGGAAAATATTGAGGAATTTACTATGTTACTATGCGGAAGAACTTGTTAATACCAAAAGAACCCCAATTCGCATGTGTTATAAATTTGCTTAAGTTACGCTCGCGTATAATCAGAATTTTACTTCATATGCAAATGCACTTTCTATATATATTTATATTTGCAATTGTTCATCGGAACATATCGTTTATACATTTTACTTTAGTATTGAATTGTTACTTTTTTTTTCAAATGTATTCAAAGACTCATGTCAATGAAGCGCCACACAGTCTGATAAGTGAATTGAACTATTTACGTGTGCTTTGTGCTTCTCTCACAAACACTATTACTTCATTCTTACACGTGGGTTCACTAAACTACAACAATGGCTAGCTTCCACCTTTACCTTAATTATATAAATTTCAGCCAATAGCGTTCGTCGACCTGTCATTCGCCATATTCGTTGTTTTCCTTAGCAAAGTGGCTAATAGCACTGTCCACAGTTGTTACCATTTTAGAAAGTGTAAACGATTGAAAATCTTCGGAAAGTAATAAAAAATGAACGAAACAGGTACGCATTGATTTAATAGTTTTTTTTTTCACATCTTTTCATTGCAAATTCGATAGGTTATCACCAAAATAAACATGGCTGGAACAAGGACATCCATATTTCTACTTGTTTCTTATTCTAACCAACAGATTTCATTTGCTATCTTGCGATGAGTAAAACAAACGCCGATCAGAAACGCATGCAATTTGATAGGTGGAAAATAGCAGACGCTGTGGAATGGTGAGAATCGGATGTTCCGTTCGAAAGACGGTCAAATTGCATGGAATTCCGTATTCAACACTGCGCGAAAAAGTATTCTAGACCAGGTCCAAAAACAATCGTTCTCGATGCCACGGAAGAAGGACGAATAGTTGAATGGCTGCCAGCCAAAGCAAAAGCTGGATTCCCCGTGGACATAAAGCGATTACTGACAAGCATAGCACATTATGTGCGAAAATCAGTTCCAATTCATTCAAAAACGGGATACCTGGTCGTTAATGGATGAATGGGTTCATTAGACGGCATCCAGAAATATCAAGACGGGTGCCAAGCGTATTGCCAAGGCATCGTGCGGCCATTTTCGAGCCACAAATCAGGAACTGGTTTCACGATATTCGTGACTATTTTCGAAGGTACTGGCAGAGATTGCCCGAAAGCTGGGCCGCTGCAAGAACGGAATCGGGTTGGATGAACCGGGACATATTTCTCCTGTTTCTCAAGGATGTGATTTATCCATCGCTAGTCCAACAGAAAGATGGAAAGAAATTGCACCACTTTTAAAACAAGCTGTGGATAGAATAGCGAACCTACAATCGACATTAATCAACGGTTTCCGGCGATGTGGATTGCATCCGTTAGATCCTGATGATGTGAATTACTCAGGTTGTATTGCGAAATCCAGAAGGTCTCGTATCACATGACGCATTTAATACTTGATTTAGTATTCCATCTGTATCTACAAAAACTCCGACTAAACGCCGTGTTGCGAAGCCAGTCATAGCTACCAGTCAGGCCTACCGTTTGTATATGAAAACCTTGAAGAAGCCGAAGAAAAAAAATGAAAGGGAAAAACAAAAGAAAAAAGATGAAAGACAGAGAAAAAAAGAGCTGAAACTTGTCGTCAAAACACAAAAAAAGGAACAGAACAAGAAATGAACGATCTATTACTACTGTAATTCATTCGATTATTAATTTCATCTCATTTCACTTATTCATAACAAAAAAAAACATTGTCAAATCTATTATTCAAAACGATTCATTGTCATAACAATTTGGTACTTCACGGTACATTTTATCAAATATATACCGGGAATTTGTAATTTTAAAAATTTTCCACTGAACATTTTCATTTTTTTAAGTTGATACTACTGTCAGTGGTCTTTTTGTTTTGTTTTTTTTTGTTTGGCGATTTTTGATATGGATAATTCTATTGGTCGAAGATATTGTATGAAAGTTTGTGTTGCAAACAAAATTTCTTGTGCCGAAACGCTGCCTTAAATTATTCTAGAAAATGTGAAGCTCGGAGAACTAAAATGCCATCAAATTCCCTCATCTGTACGAAATTTGGAGACCATCCACATCTTCCTCTGCGGGATACGAACCTACGTAGCGCTTGCTAGAATCTTTGAGTGTGATAAATCCGAAACAAGCTTCATGTGAACGGTTTAATACAAAAAACGGACGAATATTGAAACATATGCCTTTACTGATGTTCGACTTGATTCGTGTCTTACAAAAGTTTTTATCGATCTGTGTATCGATTCGACGTATGCTCCATACAGAGGACTGCACTGGATAAGAAGAGGCATGCCATCGGAATCTAATCCAAAAAAGTTCCGCAATTACCGTTCCTTCATGTTGTGCGTATTTTGGAATCACCATGGCGTGATCCACTGGGAGTTATTGGATACACGTGAAAAAATCGATTAGCACCGATATCAGGATCAACTTTGCGATATTTTTGTTGGCGAAACTGGTCACCTTCGATAACTCAATTAATAATCTCAGGCACCCAACAACGCACCAAAAACACAAATTCGAATTGCCGTCGGCGGAGAAACAATAAAACCAAACTGCGGTTACGCATTGCCGACGGCAAGCACCACTGACCAGCACAACAGTTCCTTTCAAGGATGGAAAACAAGGGAGCATGATGTGATTTACGATTAATCGCAAACTGCACAGATCGCAATCTGTGCAAACTGCGACTAACTATTAATCCTCACCCATCATAACCAAATGATTTTCTCTCGGTAACTCTGAGTTGACCAAAGCATTGCTAGACTGAAACTAGTTCGAATAATTGAGTTACTCTCCTTCCTCGTTTTGTTTTCAACTCCTAACAAGAATTTGCTCCATGGGAATGAGTGTCTCTATGACATACGATTCTCGCTCTCTCGTCCGGGCGTTTAATTTTCCTTTCCGAGCGCGTTTACTTCGATGAAACTGGGTAAAATAAAAAATGCGCTACAGCAGATAGGACGACTTTAATGTTTCATGTTTCACAGAGGATTTCTCAGATGGTGTTTAAATTAATCAAGAGACTACAAACAATAATCTTTCTCAAATCACTAATTTTATGAGTTAATGTAAATGCGTTATTGGCCAAGGCTATTACGACATCGAACACGTGGTCTTGCGAGATATATTTTTCCGTCTGCCCAAATACAGACCACTTTTTTCGGGGCCGAGTAAACTGGTGTCTAGAAAAGACCTTGATTACCTTGAATTAATGAAAAAACATAAATTAGCGCAAATATGTCAACATGTGTTTTTTTGTGTAAGCACGTAAATATTTGCTCATATTTTTTTCGGATTGTGGCACTCTACATAATTGGTATGCCGATAGACTATCCACAGTTTGTGGGGGGATGCAATACTCATACAACTCAAATGGATAATGATTATCTGCTATCACAAAGCTGAGAAATTTTTTGACGTTTTGTTTTACTATTGATTCATTCAAAAAAAAAAAGCTTTATTTTAAAATGTTTTCTTATCCTGAGACTGGCTCACCATATTGCACTGCTACTAAAACCGTAGGCTAACTTCAAGGATATTTTTTATTCATTTTCGGAGAATAATCAATAGAGTGCCGTGTTATGAAACATCAGAATAATAGCAAAAACAATATTAAATTTATCTTGGGCACATTGAATTGATGTTCATGACTTCCAGTCGGACGTTTATTCGCTCTGATAGTAATTGTGTGGTCCTCACAAAGCATATATTCCAATGCCGTCAGTTCACTGAAATTATTCGCATACCGTTTGATAATAAGGTAGGATGTTGATAATCATTTGCTGCGATACCTATTGTTCCAACAGTATCCATTCGACAAAATGAAGACTGAATACCTGAAATTAACCAGATTCAACCATGCAAATCTGCGGTCAAAGCAGTATGTACACTTGAGATATGCAACAAGTTTGAAGGGATATAAAAAAACATTAATCGTTCGATAAATCTACTGCCACATATGTCGGAAGTCCACGATACATGAATATCATACGTCTATACTATTTCATTACATTTATTCGCAACGAAGAACGTAACCATACAGAATTGAATTAATCAAATATGTGATCCGTTTTATCTACAAAATAAAAAAGGGTCTGAAATTCAATCGAATCCGAAAGGTGTTTCGTGAAGTTACTAATTGAATTACTATTGGAAAAATTATTTGGAGAGAAATGTGAATGTTCAGAATTATTGGAACGATTTTGGGCGGGATGAGATTCGCCCAAATCTGCTGGTAATAAAATTAATCAATTGCATCCATTACCCGTCTGCTGTTTATCGGGCGGGAGACGACAGCAAAATAAAATCGACACGAGACTGAGTCAGCCACTTACTGCGGTCTGTGCAATAGAGAATTAAAAATCCCTCGATGAGTGTCGTAAGATTTCAGTTGATCGTCTCTTGTTACACTTTCCGATCAAGATCTCATCATCCGCTCTATGGAATGGGATTAATCGTTTGTGGCTTGCACTCACGATAAAACTTGAGTAGTAGAAGTAATGCTTCGAGAGTGCAAGCAGTGGGGATTCCGCTCTTATATTGCTTTTTTGAGATCTTGGTAGCTCACAGTTCCAAGTATTCTCTCTGTGTACATATGAAGAATAAAAGAGCCTCGCCTGCTGGGGGTGATTTGAAAACATCCGACTAGAGGGATATACTTATTCATTGATCGTTGAATGTGATTTTTTACCATCCCTGGTTCCTTTACGTGGATAATTGAAAAACAGATGCTGGGATAACTACACATTTAATCACATTTCAAGTTCTTTAACAGTACTACAGTACTACAGTACTTATATTTACAAGGATATTTTCACAATTATACAACATATAATTAACGATCACTTCCTTCGATATCCATATGTATCTTGTGGCGGTCGATCTTGATCTACCGCAGCTCCTCAAATTTACATTCTGCTGCGAATTTCTGCTATTGTTGTTGATCCTTACGCTGTGCGATGTTTTGTACTTCGGCTCCGGTAAAGTGGTGATTTTTCTTCCGTTTTGTGTAGATCCTTTCATTGTGATCATTATCGTCTCGCAAGGGCGAGAATAGTGTAGACAGGGCTCTGCATAGTTATAGTCAACTGAGGATAGTCGGCTGACTATCTGACTGACTATACCCGTATTCAGTTAGTAATGACTTTTGGCATCTTCACGCAGTCTCTCCGCCAAAACGAATAAACAGCCAGTTGGGCGTTTAGTCGCTATCTCCCTCTATCGACTCAACTATATCATTTCATTCTTCCCAGTCAAATTGTCCTCATTGCATTTTGAAGTTACTTCCCCCAAAACGAATGTTCCTCTCTTTCTCTCTCCCATGTACGTGTGCATGCATCGATGTTTGAGTTCAACGTGGTTTGACATACGCTACAGGTAAGCTAGATTATTTTGTATCATACACGAAAATTACTCACACGTATAAAACAGCGTCAGTGTGTGCAGCGGCGTAGTGTGCGTAGTGGCAAACCCGGCAATTGCCGGAAGCGCTGACCCTTTGGTTGTGCCAAAATCCTAGATTTTTCAAAAGCAATTTTTTCCCCGAATTATATTTCATATTTCAATTAAGTAAAAAGACATCCATCATGAGCAGTTGCTTCTTTCCGTACATGAAACCAATAACCTCTCTTTGATTTTCGAATAATTGGAACACCCAACATCATATTAAACCAATACCCTTTTGATTTTTCCGTTACGCATGCCTGGGCGCCTCTCCGTGCTATGCTGTTTTACAGTTATTTAAGCAATAACACGTTCCTTGTTCAAATTGAATAGGATTTTCAAAAGAAATTTGAAAGAGTAGGCACCTAATTGTAATTATAGTGATAAATTTGAAAAAAGGGGTTTTTTTTGGGGCGCCATTTTCATAGTTTGCCAGGGGCGCTGTCTACCCTCACTACGCTGCTGAGTGTGTGTACGCTGTTTTGCACGCTAATACTAACGCGAGGACCTTTATAGCACACTTGATAAATGTCTAAGTTCGTTGGTTTGAGTTCACGATGGGTAGACAATAAACCGTCCATTGATGGGGTAACTTCTTTTTTGCATCAGAAATCATGTTTTTGTTCCACTTTATATGGACGTAAAAATAATATTGCGTACGCGGGTATGAATTAGTGTCAGGGGGGAATGGAAGTGTAGATTGAAGTCAGTTGAATGAAGAGGCAGATTTGTATTCATTAGTCGAGTCACTGACTGGACTAGTTCACCAGTCATCCTCGCTAGTCAACGCTAGTCAATTAATTTTCTAGTCAAGTCACTTTTTGTTGCCGGCGACTGCCGAAGCAGTTCTAGTCGAAGCGAAGCTACTGAGAGTAGAGTCGGTCCTCATTTTTCACCTTCGAAGATTTCGGGCCCTGAGTGTAGACAACGTTTATCCAATAGTAGTAGTGTTCTCGCTTCCGCTAGTGGGTTTCTCGTACCGACAATAGTCAGCCGTACCGTTACTATCACCCGGTTTTTTTTTACAACTCCCTCTTCGTCCGTAATCAGCTGATGAGGTTCATCGCGAGGACATTGGTCGCAAATTGTAGACGTAAACAACAGTTTTTCTCCAGGGTTACAGTAAAGGTGTTCTGTTAATCGCCAACAATAGCGAAGGCGCAGTAATCGCAAATAGCGAAGGGTTTGAGATATTAGAACATCCTCCGTACTCGTCCGACCTAAGCCTAGTAGATTAACACCTGTTCGGATCTATGCTCAATCGTATGAGGAATAGGGAATTCAGATCTAAGCAGGAGGTCACGGACTTCCTTACGGAGTATTTCAGCAACTTGTTAGCTTCATTTTTGCTAAGGGTATAGACCAGCTCAAGACCAGGTGGAGATACGTTGAGCAAATTATGGGATAAACGTGCCGTAGGAACCCTATCGACATCGCCGGTCATACCCCGGCACTAGTAGCGAGTCCAGTGAAAGAAAACAATCTCGGAATAATACCAAGCCCCAGAATAGCGAGAATGTGTGCGATATTTGATTAATAATAATAATGTTATACAACATTAAATGAACTCGGTGGTAAGTGATAGCTAATAAATTAAGCTATCATTTTAGCTTGAGCTTGAGCTCGGGTAGACTGTACACTTCGTAGTTGCTCTCCCTGATTGACCTGAACCAGCGAAATTGCACAAAGAACACATTGACAGACGCTTGGGAGTAGCATATCATTCTCATTGTGTAAGTTCCGGTGGTTCGAGCTTCAAATAGTCAATAACGACGCCGGGCATCAGGGGGAGGGAAGGAATATTGGTATGAGAGCGTGGTTCCCTTGCGATTATCATGGAAGGGAAAGTTGTTAGTGGGGAGAGGTAAGAAACTCGATCTATCGATCACTCGACGTAACGAAAATCCCAAAAATTTCATGTGCCTCAATACGCGTCAGAGATTATCTTCAGGAATCCTGAGAAGGAAAACCTTTAAAAATAATTAGACCGATTATACAGGGTGCGGCAGCATAACTTCCTTTTTTCAAAACTCAATAAAAACTATTGTATGCATCGGAAAATATTTATTTATTTTTTATAATGTAGGTACATGTCTAAAGTTTTTATTTACATTGTTTTGAAGATCAAATCTGTTAGGTGACGTCCCCCATTCTCAGCACATTGCGTTAGCATAGCAGGTGTTGTGTTGGCGATTTCTTCTTGGATGTTAGTCTTCAAAGCTTGTAGGGCTCTTGGACGATTCACATAAACACGGGATTTCAAAAAAAACCCATAGAAAAAAATCACAAGGGGACAGATCGGGAGAGTATGCCGGCCATTCCAAATCGCCTCTAATTGAGATAAGGCGCTCTGGAAAGTGTTCCCTCAAAACAGCCATCGATGCTCTTGAAGTGTGTGCCTTTGCACCGTCTTGTTGGAACCAAGTGTCCCCCAAATCCAAATTTTCTAGCCGTGGGAAAAAAATTGTAGCATGTTTACATATCGGTCCGAATTCACTGTCACTGTAACCTCATTTTCCTCAAAAAACCTGGGACCAATAATTCCAGCTGAGGAAATTGCACACCACACTGTGACTTTGGGTGAATGCAAAGGCTTTTGATGCAATTCTCGACGGTTGGTGTCAGCCTAGTAGCGCATGTTTTGTTTGTTAACCGACCCACACAAATGAAAATGGGCTTCATCGCAATAACCGAACATCCGCTTGAAAAGTAAACCTCAACGGCAAAGGCACGCTCCTCACTATTCCAACGCATGATGGCGACTGAACCGTGTCGGGACAAAACTTTACAGTATCCCCTCTTGAACGAGACCACTAGCGCTCCGCTATGACATCAACTAACTGAGTGGCGCGCATTTTAAAATATAGGAGGTTGTGTTCAAGACACGACCGCATTGTTGACGTAAAACTACGCTGTAGTTTGATTCAAGTCGCTTGTTTATAACTGCGGATATTATTTTATAATGCTAAGAAAATTTGAAATAACCATTCTACCAGGTCGCTCTGAAATGTTTTTTTTTATGTGAGAATCATTTGACGATAATTGTTTGATGATTCATTCTTGTGCTCGCAGAACAATATATGCTCGAGATAAGCGCAGCTGTCATCCTTAGTGGAGAAAGTTTTGTTACTGGCAAGCGAAACCAAATCACATACAAAATTCCAGAACAACATTTACTTTCTTGGTGACCTAATAAGCGAAACAAACTCTATCTGCACGCGAACCCAAATAAAATAATGACTTCTTATAACTTGGTATTCCCCAAATAAAAAGGCACCAACGAAGCCTTTATGATGACAGAAAACAAACTGTCAACTGCTTGGAAAAAAGATGAATATTTGACTCAGCTGAGATTCATTATTAATACCCTAGCATAAATAATTCCCTCCCGCTATCTCCGCTCCTTGTTTATATTTATCATTACAAATTGGGTTTCAGCGTAGCGAAGATGCACTATTTTTACGTACAGGTACGCACGCACACAAATATCCATATATCGATGGCTTGAAGCAACTAAATATACACACACTTATCTGTTTTGCGCTCTTCTCAACAGAAGTCCTTTCTGTTAATATTACCAGTCTAGATTAGCTTAGCTGTCATCCTTTATGAAGAGAGTTTTCCTACCGTCATGCGAAACCAAATCACTGACAAAATTCCAGAACATTCATATTCTTGGTGAGCTAACGATAGCCTAGCTTGATGATTCCCGACGCAATTGTGTAGCAAACATTAAGCAAAACATAAGGCAATGGCGTCAGTTTGATGCAATGATTGCAATGCCAGAGGAATCAGCCTTATAAAAGGCTCTTGGAAAACTCTACTTTTTCCTCATATTACTACTCGCCCCCCCACCCTTGTCTTGAGAAAAGCATTCTATCCCTCGCCGTTCAGTCGCTGTCCTCACGGAGAATGAAGTTTGCCTCAGCAAGATCCACTGTTTATACTCTAGGCAAATATTCCCCTTCGTTCTTCTTCTTTTCCTTTGTTCACTGTGACTTTACATCTTACGATTTCCCCTTCGTTGCTCGTCGATAAGTTGCTCGTTATTGATAGCTCTGTTCGGGAAAGCACACGAATAAACAGAACAAATGTGTGAGGAAATGGAAATGTTTCCAATTTTCATCAATTTAAACCACATACAGACTACGGGATTGTAATGTATAACATATCAAACAAATATTAGGGAATTTCCGATTCGTTTGGTATGTAAATCGCCAGAATCCGTTCACGGTAAAAATAGTTATTAACGTTAACTTTATTTCATAAAAACGTGACCTGTTTTCTGATTTGGCACCCTTAATGAAAGACGTAGTTCTACGTCAAAAAATTGTTTGCGGATGTTTTACGATATGTCTAGCCGAATTTCTAAATATTTTCTTTTTATACAATAAATATTTTTGGAGAGCGTGGACCGATACTGATATTGTGAAAATGTTTTAGGTAGGGATGAATGGGAAGCGTAGCAAGAACAATTCTGGACTTAACGTGTGCATAAGCCATGGTTTTCATAAAATTCTGCTCAATTTGCATGTGTCCAATAATTCATGATTGAATGACAAATCAAACTAAGCACAAACCCGAGCATCTCCAATCAGAAAAGTAACAATCTTTACACCACTGCAAAAGGATATCTTCCAAATAATCTACCGTGCTATGTAACAATGCATATTATGTGGAAAAATAGGAAAACAGGTTATTATAGTATTCTCAAAACTAAACGTTAAATCGTCAAAATCGACAAGCAAAAACTATGATAGATCGTGTAAAATTATCTCGTGACCAAAAACGCTATCTGAATGATATTACGCAATCGTATGCCACCACACAATTCGATTAATTTTGATTACTAATTACTTGGAAAAATTAGCATATTCACTTATCATCTAAAAAACAAATCAAAAACATTAAAAATGGTATTGCACATATTTTCCGATTCTATCGCTATCGCTACATCAGCCAGAACGGCTTTTTATCTTTGTATTGTCAAATCAATGTGCACGATCGTTTGTGGCTGTTTCCAGCGTTGTGCTAAACTGCAGCGTAGTTTTTAGCTCTTTCATTTTGTTTCAATCGAAGTAACCACTGCTTTTCAGCATACATTTTCCAGCCATTCAGCACGAATTTTGCATCATACAAAAACCGTTCCAAACCATTGTTTTTTTTTCATCCACTTCCTTCTTTCAGACCAAAAATCGGTGCGGTCAGTGCCGCGGAGGATGCCCTGCGGCAGCACACCAAAGGCTGCAACTGCAAACGGTCCGGTTGTCTCAAAAACTACTGCGAGTGTTACGAAGCGAAGATACCTTGCTCCGGCAACTGCAAGTGCATAGGTAAGCGGACAACAGCAGCACACATCGCGCGTAGCTGTGCTTAATTGAATGTGTAGAGAAATGTGGAGAAATAGAACAAGAATAACGCTCGCACTCAATTATCACGCTCGCCCGTAAAGTATAAAGTAAACAAAGCTTCAAGCAAACACGACTGATTGAAACGGTTTCATTTTGGCTCAATATGACTATCGCACTTTTTTTTCTCTTTCCCAGGTTGTCGCAACACCGAACAGTACGCGAAGGAGTACGAGTACGCGTCGGGTGGTGCTGTTGGGGGCGAGGTCGTCGCAGCGGGAATTGATACCGACGTAAAGTCAGTGTTTGGGGATCTGGAAAAACGTCTGCAATCAGGTGACGAAAAAATGGCCGAAGGTGTTGCGGTGTGTGCTGGTGCGGGTACTACTAGCACAAGTTTAGCTGCACCGGTGGCCGGCAATGCTCCCGGTCCTAGTGGGACCTCGACTGCAACAGCAGGGATGAAGAGATCGCTCTCAGCGGAGCCGGATCTCACGCAACTGCCACCTTCGAAACAACCGTACAACTTTATGACACCGGATGTGATTGAGGCAACAGTGCAATGCATGATTGCGCAGGCGGACGAGTGTCAGAAACGTGGCTGCAATATACGCACAGCGGAGCGCATGATTCTCGAAGAATTTGGTCGTTGTCTAGTAGAAATTATTGATTTCTCGACGAAATCGGACAGCTAAGGTAGCTCCTAGCCCTTTATGTTGTTATAGGGTACAATTTTCTGTACCATTCAGTAATCATTGTATGTTCGATTGAACGGAACGAAAATACGTTACATATCTAGCGTATTTAACTATAATAGATCGGACGCTTCTCGCTCAGAAATTTGTAATATTTAGTTTTGTGCCATCCCGGCGGCACGGAAAACTTGTTTGTGCATTAGCCATACATATGTAATCAGATGATGGAGTTTATTCAAAATAATATTTATTATATATTGGTAACTTTTACATATAAACCTTCTTTTCTTTTCGATATTTTTGTTTTGTTTTCACCAACAATGATTTTTTCGATAGCTAGTCTTATTTTACAATGGCATGGCTGTACTTTACGTTTTGGATAAAACTATAAATAAGGATGCTTCGTGAATTACCAAAAATGAATTCGATGACAAGCTTCCAACGACTGAATTTATGAGAAGTATCAGGTTTATTAGCGAACACAAATTGGTCAGCGGGAAAGGGTTTTTTTTTCCGTGAAAGACTAAACTTAGATTGAAGATTGAGTGATGTATATTGTACAAAACAGAGTTGAAGTTTAAAATGACCGGTAGTGTAATATAAAGAAATAGGAAAATGTAACTTGACGCCAGAATAATTATAATAAAAATTCAAACCGTAATTCAATTTTTTCGGCATAGTTCATTTTTGATCCGAACACCGAATACTGTACAGAGTTGAAGTTTCAAATAATCGGTAGTGTAATATAAAAAACTAGGGAAATGTAACTTGACGCCAGAATAATTATAATAAAAATTCAAACCGTAAATAAAGTAATGTTCAATTTTTTCGGCAGAGTTCATATTTGATCCGAACACCTATGACCAAATGCATCAAAAAACCAAATTTTAGGTCAAGTTTTAGGAGACATTTTCAAACCTTATCTGAATAACCACTGGGGCAGAAGTACCTATTACCGCAATAGTACCTATTATGGTAATACGAGTGAGTTTTTTATTAGTTTAAAAACGAATCATACTTTTAATGGCCCTAATAATATTTTTAAACATCAGAAATCTCTTCTTTGTCGATTTTGGTACTTGATTCCATGCGAAATATTTTTCTTTTGTTGAAAAATCTAGTTTAAAAATAGTGTGTCCCATCGATGCTTGCTTTTTAGCATTTTGGTAAGGATTATGTGATCAGAATAATGAGATTTTCATACTGTGAAGCGGCTGTTTCGATGCAAATACTGTGTAGACGCATATGTTACATGTTCACACCTATCCTGTATTTCGATCGATTCAAAATATTTCGAACGATTTGATGAAATGCCATTTTGTATTCCGTTTGAATTGTATAACATCTTTCGTTCGACGCTACTCGAATGTCGAACCCTTTCTTTATTTCGTTCGAGTGGTAGTTTGCAGTCGAATTTCTCCCGATATTTTTTCACTGCGGATTGCTAAAAAAATGTATGTAAAGTTTTATATCGGCTGCTTTTAATTGATTCTTTTAATAAAATTTCTATTCAAAGGGATAAAACAAAAATATAACAACAACAAAGAAACAGTTTGAGCGGCTAGTGCAGCTTTTGGAGAAAAATCCCGACATCGCAAAAGGATTTATACGTGGTAACTCCGGACCATTTTGGAACGATTGTGCTGCTGATTTAAACAGTTTGGGACCACCCATCCGTGACGGGTATGGATGGAAAAAGGTATTTATTGAAACTATTTCGAAATAATACATACGTATTTCACTTTTCATGTCCGGCAGGTGTGGGCGGATTATAAATCAGCGTTGAAGCGCAAACTCTCTCACAACAAAAAAAAGCAAAAGGCAACTGAAGGAGGACTCAACAGAACGATACATTTGTCTGAGCTAGAGGAGCAAGCAGTTCAGCTAACTGGACTGTTGGAAACCGTAGAAGGAATACCAGGTTGTTCTTCACAAGGAACACCTAAGGGAAAAAAAACAACGAGGTTAAGGCAGATGTAAGTTGCGATTCCATTGGCGAGTCCGACGATGTGAATGATACGGCTTTTCCTCACCGCTCACAACCAAAGAGACCTAGGCTATCTGCCCTCAATTTAGTTCAAATACAAATTGAACAACAACAGAAATTTCACTCGGAAATGCAATCGCTGTTGGGTACCTCAAACAAAAATCTCAATGATATGGTACATTACCAACGCCAATTCGCCAAAGCAATCAACTCAATTGGCGATCTAACGTACAAATCTACACCTAGGCGGCGCTGCGGTGAAAGTGATGATGGTTTTAAATTTTGCCATGTGAGCTTATGGAAGGTTTGTAGTTCTTTCCATAACTTACAATGTTATAATCATAAAAGATTATTTGATTGCGATGAGTTTGTTAGAAATTTAATTCTGCGCAATTTTATATATAACATGTTATTAAAGAGGTGAATTTCAGTAGTGAAAACTATAAAAATGTTGACAATGGTTGAATTAAAGAAGGAAATTCGAGAGCACAATCAAACACAAGTAGAAAAATGTACGATTCCTGCATGTGAGAACTACCTTGGAAAGCCCGGAAGTAAAATATACGTGATTTGTTTTTGAGTTTTAGGTTACATTAGCATCATTTTCTTAGTTCAAAAACAAAATCCAGATGTCTCACCGATCGTTTACGTTTTGCGTTAGATCGCCAATAGACACTGGTCTCGAAGATATGTTGAAAGAACAAAATCGACATAACCGCGAAATGGAAAAAACCGCTCGAGAGAAGCTGGAGGTTAAAAAACGAATATTAGAAATGCAAATAGAACATTTTTCCGAACATTGAAATGTTGCATTATAAAAATAAACACAAAGTTTAGACATAAGATCACTAAATCGTATTATTCTATTTACCGCATACAAAAAGTAATAATAGATGATAGTTGCTAGTATGGCAGAGAACAAAAATTTATTGACATGACTCATCAAAATATGCCCCCTACTGAGAGCATCCGTATTCCACACATATATTATGAAGTGCACAGCACACATTCACAATTTGAGCACATTTTGTGGGAGTATAATGTAGTTGTCGCGCTCCAAGTAAACATCTGAAACGATTTTTAAGAACACCGTTTGTTCGTTCGACTATGCCTCGACAAACAATTCTATAATGCACATCTAGGAAATTTAATAAATTTTGGTTACCCAGTATTTTAGTTTGTGTTTCGCCGTTTCGATGCATCTGCTCGAAATAGGTTCGTACTGGGCTTAATCGCCATATATGAGCGTCGTGATTAGATCCGTGAAAGCTAGGATCAACAAAACGGATCCTCTACTGATCGTCACAAACCTATAATGCCAAAAAAAATTTAAATACAATTTTTGACGTAGGACTACGTCTTTCATTAAGGGTGCCAAATCAGAAAACATGTCACGTTTTTATGAAATAAAGTTTACGTTAATAATTATTGTTACTGCGAACGGATTTTGACGATTTGCATACCAATTGAATCGGAAATTGTCTAAGATTTGTTTGGTATGCTATACATTACAATCCCATAGTCTGGAAATGGTTTAAATTGATGAATATTGGAAGCATTCCCATTTTCCCATACATTTGTTATGTCTATTTGTGTACTTTCCTAACCGTGCTGTCAACAACGGGTAACTTATGCTGTCGCGAGGGTAGAAACAACGATAGGGATAGCGAAAAGAGAATATTTGCGACGTAAACTCCACCCTTGCACAGTAAGTACGCTGTTGCTAGCATATAAATATTACATCTTCTCCGAGGAAAATTTTTATTTCTCGTTTGGTTGTCATCTAAGCAACATCGTTGCCGGATATACGAAGAAATTCAATAGACCGAGTGTGTAATCCTACGTCCTAAGCGGTCGTGTCTTGGATACAAGCCCCTATATATTTTTAATTTAATGCATGCTGTACTTACAATGAGAACGTTCAGACTGTAGAACCCCTTTCGATTATAAAATAAATTTCGATTCTGATTAGGGGGAATCATTTTTATATGTGTTCCATCAACACACATGATTATTCCTGGAATTCCAGATTTCTCATAGAAATAAAGCTTGGCACGTTCATTTTCCGACATTTCCAATGATATCCATTTAGAACATAATCTTCGCTCCAGTATGTTCAACATTTCAGATAACACCTTAGAAAATGTGGACTGTGCCATCGCAATATGGAAATCTTTTCCCGCTCCAAGCTGGTAATTTCCCTCAGCGAAGAATCTCAAACACGCCGTCAGCTTTTTCTCAACATGAATACCAATTTTCTTTGTATTGGAAAAATCGTGTTCAATTTCCCCCAAAACGTATAGCAATGCCTCTTTATTTAAACGAAAGCTTTCAATGAATCTGCATAGTAGAGGAAAATCGATAATGAAAAACAGGAAGTGGGTTATATCTATGGTATAACCGCAAGGGTGACGTAGGACTATCGTTGATTTAGAGATCATTTGTTTGAAGTTGAATCTAAATCCATTCTGAATGAATGAATAAATGAATATTTGGGGGACTTCGAAAACGAGAGCGTTACGTTGGAGGCACAAGGTTTTATGTATCCAATATAGGATACGAAAAACCTTGTTCTGAAGAATAATCTTCAGAAGCTAACCTGCTAACTGTACTTGATTGACAAATCACAAACCCAAATGTATTATATGGATATTTTATGGATAGAAAACATTAAAATAAACTCTTTCGCTTGAATGTAATTTTCAATTCCAAGGGGAACTGGCAGATTATTTTCCAGCAACGACTAGATATTTCCACATTTTCCTCGATACTGGAAGCCCACCAGTGGTTAATACTAACTCGATAACCACCTGTTAATAGTACTTGATTGAAAAATATTTGGTAACAGTGTTACATGGATAGAAAACATTCAAATAAACTCTTTCACATGAATGTATTTTTAAATTCCCAGAGGAACTGGCAGATTATTTTCCAGCAATGATTAGATCTTTCCGGAACTTTCTCGATGCTGAATGGCATCCAAACGGAAAGAATTCTGCGCGTGTATGTGTCGATCCTTCGCCGTCCACCTCCTCCAGCACGTTAGGCAACGATGTTGTCTTGTCGATGTCCTCACGAAAAATGAATGTGTCTCACCACCAGAATATCGCTTAAGTATGCTTTTTGTGTGTGATTGAATCGAGAGAAGGTGTGGTTTCTTTTTCTTCTTCTTGAATGGCGTTAACGTTCCCTGTGGAGCTTTTGCCGTCTCAACGTATGCATTAATTAGCGTCATTTATTAATACTTAGTTGAGATTTCTTAAGCCAAATAACACGCCTTGAATGTATTCCGAGGGGCAAGCTCTTGAATACGCGTGACCACAGTGCAAGTCGAAGGAAATTTCTTTGACGAAAAATCCTCCGGCCAGAACGGGAATCGAACCCGAACACCCGGCATGACAATGTGAGACGCTAACCACTCGGCCACGGGTGCACTTGAGGTGTGGTTTACGATGGCAATTTGGAAGGCAAACTAGAGGGGAATGAACTCTCTGAGCTTGGAACTTTCGGCGACTGAGCAATAATCGATTGCGGGCGCATACAATATTGGATACGGAAATATCCTATTGATGGAGAAGAATAATCTTCTGAAGCTATCCTGTTAATTGCGATTGATTGAAAAACCACAAAACCAAATGTATTTGGTCACAGTGTTACATGGATAGAAAACATTCAAATAAACTCTTTCATATGAATGTATTTTTAAATTCTCAGAGGAACTGGCAGATTATTTTCAGTAACGATTAAATATTGCCACATTTTCCTCGATACTGGAAGCCCACCAGTGGTTAATGCTAACTCGATAACCATCTGTAAATAGCACTTGATTGAAACATATTTGGTCACAGTGTTACATGGATAGAAAACATTAAAATAAACTCTTTCACATGAATGTATTTTTAAATTCCCAGAGGAACTGGCAGATTATTTTACAGCAATGATTAGATCTTTCCGGAACTTTCTCGATGCTGAATGGCATCCAAACGGAAAGAATTCTGCGCGTGTATGTGTGTGTAGCGATGTCTTCCCGGGGAACCGTTTGTGGCATCACTCTCCTCCTGATGGATTCCCTTCTGGCCTAGGGTGTACAAACAGGCTCTTGGTGACACCGTTCATCCGCGCTTTCATGATAAACGAAGAGCTTCACCACAACAGCGACAACATGCTCCAATCGCTGTTCAATTAGAACTGAGTGGATTTCCGAGCGGCGCTCTCTTATATACCGATTGGTGATTTTAATAGCCTGTTTTGAAAGCAATTTTAAGACTATTGAAACAAGTTTTTGGATCAAAAAGTAACAAGTATAGAACGCGTAGACATTTTATCTTTCGAATGAAGTGTTTATCATACCATTTCGTTCAGTTGTTTAGGAGCTATTAACGCTCAAAATCTCGGTCTCCGGCGTAACGCTTTCGTTTTCGAAACTTTGATTTTACACCCCGGTATAGAAATGAAAGACGTAGTCCTACGTCAAAATCTAAGAAATTCAGAGACAAATAAATTTCACTTACGCATCGTCTTAAAGCTTCATTAAATAACAGGATGTGCGCAAATTCCGTCGATTAAAACGAAGTATTCCGATTTCTTCATACACTGCCAATACCGACAATAAGGCGGAATCCATTTGGCTAATTTATTTTCTCACTTATTTTCTATTCACACCGAAGAACAATTCAAATAAATTTAAATTTCAGCACGCGGCACAACTGTCTTTTAGGTTTATTTTGCTTATTTTGGCATTCGACGACGTTGGGTTTTGGCGTTTGGTATTTGTGAGGGAAACATCGTGCAGTTTTGTATGATTTTGTTGATACAAATAATAGAGTATCAAACGAAAGGGTAATCTTCTCCAATGCTAATTATGTCAAAACATATAGGATAATTGCGTAAGGAGGCCATTTTTATGCTGAACAAAATGATGCATTCTTAATGAATATAAATTTTCGAAACAAAAATTATGAAATAAAATTGAGTTCTCTGTATCAAAAATGTATTTTACACTATAGTTTGACTAGTTGTCTATAAAGTAGTGGAATAAAAAGCGATTTATGATGGTTCCTAATATAAATATAAACTTTTCTTTTCATTTCGATTATATTGTAAATGTAATCGATGTAAAGGAATGGCAATGCATATTGCAAGCATTTAAAAAACATATGGTAACAGTTTTCACAAACCACTTTTAAATTGAAAATAGTCTTTTGCCATAGTAATTTAAACAGCTCACAGCAATCCCACAAACAAACAGGTGGCAGCATCGGTGAGTCGTCAACGCGAACTGTTCGAATTTCTTTCGAACAGTTTGAAATAATTCGATCGAAATGAGCAATACGTTCGAAATAGGGAAAGCAAAATTAAAACTCGTTCGAGTTCGCAGTTTCGAACGAAATGCAAATCCGACGGAATGCAGAATAGGGGTGATCGTTCGATATGTTTCTGAACACAAAATGAGCAGAACGTTCGAAACAGGGGATGTGAAATTATAGCTCGAACGAAATAACGATTTCGAACGAAATGGAAATCCGTCGGAATACAGAATAGGGCTGCCTATTATGGTTGTACGAAAAGCTCACATTTTCACGCTGTGCAATTGACGAATTTACCTTAGAATTGCAACCAGATGGCGCAGCGAGTAAAATGATGATGTTTTGTTTTTTCTGGTATGGAATTTGTTTGATTTGTTTTGAAAAATCTGAAAATTTCCCGGATTCAAGTATTTCTTCTACGCTGAAAAGGTTAGAAAATCACCATTTTACATTGTTTCATTCATAACATATGACGAATGATTCGGTTCAATTTACATTTTTTCACTAGGTAAATGATGGGTGGCATTTGTTGCGCTTCATATATTGGCGATCTAACGTACAAATCTACACCTAGGCGGCTCTGCGGTGAAAGTGATGATGGTTTTAAATTTTGCCATGTGAGCTTATGGAAGGTTTGTAGTTCTTTCCATAAATTACAATGTTATAATCATAAAAGATTATTTTATTGCGATGAGTTTTTAAGAAATTTAATTCTGCGCATTTTTATATATAACATGTTATTTTCTTATCTCTTTCAGTAGTGAAAATTGTATAAATATTGACAATGGTTGAATCAAACGCGGAAATTCAAGAGCACCATCAAAAACAAGTAGAAAAATGCATAGTTCTTGCATGTGAGAACTACCTCGGAAAGTCCGGAAGTAAAACATACGTGATTTGTTTTTCAATTTTAGGTTACCTTATCATCATTTTCTTAGTTCAAAAACAAAATCCAGATGTCTCACCGATCGTTTACGTTTTGTGTTACAAAACATCCTCATTTTACTCGCTGCGCCATCTGGTTGTAAATCCAACGTAAATTCGTCAATTGACGAATTTACGCAAAGCTGAATCAGCTTATGCGACATCTACATTAGAGCTCAAAACCACGAAAGTGAGGGTGTTTGTTTATTTTACGCACTGAACAGCGCGATTCGGTCGTGATTATTCTCATTAATTTCTATTTAAAATCATTTTAGCCATTTAATTTCATCAATAAGTGGTAAGAAAATTACATTTTTATCTATTTACAATGGTCTCAACACGCGATTGGACCAAAGTCATAGATAATCTTCGAAATGTTTATGTTTGATAGTGAATATTGGATATGAGTACTAACTTTCGCACATTTTTCAGAAGCTGTGAAAAATGACGATGCAATCGATATCACATCAAATTGGTTGATACCGTCGATTATACAGGGGCTTCCTTTCGACCGATACGAGAAGGATCTGCAATTGACGAATTTACGTTGGATTTACAACCAGATGGCGCAGCGAGTAAAATGAGGATGTTTTGTTTTTTTGGTATGAAATTCGTTCAAATTTTCTAGAAAAATCAGAATTTATCTTCAAATTTCCCGGTTTCATGAATTCTTTCCACGCTGAAAAGGTTAGAAAATCATCATTTTACAATGTGCTATGTACATTACGAGGAATGGCTTGTTATAAGTATTGTAACTTTAATTTTTTTCAAATAAGTAAACGATGAATAGGGTGTTTTGTCAACATTTTTATAGTTTTCACTACTGAAAGAGGTAAATAAATAACATGTTATATATAAAATTGCGCAGAAATAAATTTCTTACAAACTCATCGCAATCAAATAATCTTTTATGATTATAACATTGTAATTTATGGAAAGAACTACAAACCTTCCATAAGCTCACATGGCAAAATTTAAAACCATCATCACTTTCAACGCAGCGCCGCCTAGGTGTAGATTTGTACGTTAGATCGCCAATAGCACTATGCGTGACCGACCGAAGCATACAGTAAATCGCAAAATTAAGTGTACACCCCGTGTTGGTTTGTTATTTTTTAGTTTTTCGGGATGAAAAAGTAAATAATTAAAAGCAACTCATATTCATCGTAAAATTGATTCTTTTCACTCTCATGTAGTGATAAGAAAGAAAATTAAAATGATCACATTTCTACTTCTTGTTTAAAAACAAATAGAAAATCTTCGATTCAGACGTTGCAAAATTGAGTGTACAGTTCAAGTTTTTCTTAAAAAGAAAAGTGAAATCAGAAATTCAGAAATGTTAACAGATAACAAAAATCAGTCCCCTAGTAAATACTATGGCCCCCCTTTGGCGTCCAGCACATCCTGCAAGCGACGAGACGAGATTTCTGGTCACTGTAGACGGAAGTACCTCCCAGATCTCCGTAATCGTCGTTTCGAGTTCCGCTTTGTTCCCTCGGTTTTTATTCTTCAAATGGTTCCTGATTTCTAACCAAAGATACTCAATAGTGTTGAAGTCCGGTGATTTCGGAGGTGTTTTGAGTTGATTGGGACATTATAGAGCAGGTATTCCTGCATCTTCTTCTTCTTCTTCTTCAATGGCACTAACGTTCCTAGAGGAACTTCGCCGTCTCAACGTAGTATTACTTGCGTCATTTTTATTTGTACTTAGTTGAGATTTCTATGCCAAATAACACGCCTTGAATGCATTCTGAGTGGCAAGCTCTAGAATACGCGTGATCACAGTGCAAGTCGGAGGAAATTTCTTTGACGAAAAATTCCCCCGACCAGAACGGGAATCGAACCCGAACACCCGGCATGTTAGTTATGACGCTAACCACTCGGCCAAGGGAGCACATAGGTATTCCTGCATGATGAGGTCAGTTTGCTTCGGGTCATCATTTTGTTGAAAGTAGTAATTACGAGGGAGAGCCAATTTCTGCATGGGACACTGAAGGTTACGTTTCAGGATGTTCAATGAAGCCATCTTGTTCATCGCCGAATCGATAAACTCCATGGTTCTGTAGAATCTTCTGGGCGAGGGAATTATAGGATTAATCGGTGGTATGTGAATATTTACAGCGTTTCAGCACGTGAAGTTTATTTATTAGAACTTCCTATTGGCGATCTAACGTACAAATCTACACCTAGGCGGCGCTGCGGTGAAAGTGGTGATGGTTTTAAATTTTGCCATGTGAACTTATGGAAGGTTTGTAGTTCTTTCCACAAATTACAATGTTATAATCATAGAAGATTATTTGATTGCGATGAGTTTGTAAGAAATTTAATTCTGCGCAATTTTATATATAACATGTTAGTTATTTACCTCTTTCAGTAGTGAAAACTATAAAAATGTTGCCAACGGTTGAATTAAAGAAGGAAATTCGAGACCACAATCAAACACAAGTAGAAAAATGCACGATTCCTGCATGTGAGAACTACCTTGGAAAGCCCGGAAGTAAAATATACGTGATTTGTTTTTGAGTTTTAGGTTACATTAGCATCATTTTCTTAGTTCAAAAACAAAATCCAGATGTCTCACCGATCGTTTACGTTTTGCGTTAGATCGCCAATTACAAAGGTTGGCTACTAACTAACTGCTTTGTGCACTCGTGTTATGATTGCGCTGTTCGGCGCTCTCTCGTTCATTCGCTCTGTTCGGTTCGTTGCATCTCTCAGGATTGTGTGATAGGGGACACTGGGGATAGATGACTTACTCTACAATCCCATCTCCACTCCATCAATTGTATCTGGCTGGCATCTTCCGTGCCCTTTTTGGACGCTCAGATGTCAATTCTTCTTCCATTGCTTCTTTTCTTATGTTGGGATTTGTTTCCGGTTCTTGCTCAACAATAATCGTTTTATCTTCCGAAAAAGAACTTTGAACAGTTTCAGAGGAAGGTATATGCCATTTCTTCAAGTGAGATACGGGACGTCGGTACCTAATCCCCTCCGCATTCATTACAATCGTATCGTTACCATTCTTTTTGATGACCGTAAATTTATCAAGTCTGAAATTGGGCTCCAACTTCCCAGTCTCATAATTTCTCAACATTACAGTATCGCCTTCAACTATTTCAGACGGTTTGGAATGTCGGCGCTTGTCGGAATATATCTTCCCTTTCATCTTGTTAATAGCATCATTATCTCGTATATCAGGATCACGATTCCAATAAGGCTCAGTTCTCAGAGAAGGCAAAAGATCTTTCACTGGTCTTCCAGTCAATAATTCTAACGGGGCCTTACCGGTTACTGTATGAGGCGTCGTATTATACATGTGTACGTTATCTTTAACGACACTACGCCAATCTGCATTGACTGCTTTAGCAATTCGGAGCGCCCGCAAAACACCCTGGTTCTGCCTCTCAACGAGCCCGTTCATTTGCGGCCAGTAGGGGATGGTGCGAATCAATCGAATATTCTTTCGAACACAGTAATTTGAGATCTCCTCGCTTGAGAATGGAGGGCCGTTATCGCTGCGGATTGTCTCTGGATATGTTTGTTCCATGAAAATAGATTCAAGGGCCTCTATAGTTTTAGCCGCTGTGGTGCCTTTCATCTCAATGACCTTCAAAAAACGACTGTAATAGTCCACTACCACCAGGAAGGTAGCGTATTCTTTCGCAGAGAAGAAGTCTACTGCTATTTCTTGCCACGCACGTTCTGGCATTTCTTTCCGTATCATCGGTTCCGCCGGACCTTGTACACTCACCGATGCGCATCCTGCGCATTCTTGGATTCGATCGCCAACGTCACGGTCCATGTAAGGCCACCACAAATTTTCACGAAGGATTCGTCGCATGGTCACCACACCTGGGTGTCCCCGATGAGCAATATCTAATGCTCTAGTACGTAGATTAACTGGGAGTATAATACGGTCTTCTCGAACTAGTACACCATCGATTAGTCCAAGTTCCTTGGAGAAAGGCGGATAATGGAAAAGGCCTGGTGGCCATAATTGACTATGAATCGCTTCAATGACTGCAATCAAGGTTTCATCTTTAGCTGTTTCATTCCGGATTTCATCCAGAGTGATAGCTGCTAATATATCTTCAATCGCACATAGATAGTGCTCAGAATTATCGTCAAAGGGTTCCTCAGCTTTAGACTGTGGACAAAGTCGTGACAGTACATCTGAAATATTACTCGAGCCTGGAATGTATTTTATACGGAAATTGTATGGCTGCAAGCGTAGTGCCCAACCTTCTGCCCTAGAGCAAGCACGCTTACCATCCCGGCGTTTACCTCCATAAATGTATTCGAGAGTTTTGTGATCAGTATATATGGTGAATTCGGTACCAAACAAATAAGAATAAAATTTCTCCACAGCCCAAACGACTGCGAGAGCTTCCCGTTGCGTTTGAGGATAGATTCTTCCCGCCTTCGTTAAACCCTTCGAGGCAAAACATATAATTCGCGGTCTGTTGAATTTGTCTTTTTGTGTGAGGACAGCGCCCAGGCCTACTGGGGACGCATCAACATATAGTTCGATTAAGTCTTTTGGATCAAAGAATCCTAGCCTGCGTACAGTGCCGGAGAGTTCATTTCGAAGGTCATCAAACGCCCTTTTGACGTAGGACTACGTCTAACCGGAAGATATAGGGGGTGAAATGGAAATCTAGGCACTGAACAAGTAGGAAAAAATGCAAGATTTGGAACGCTTATAACTCGAACGTTTCTCAATAGATCGCAAAGGTTTTTGCATCAATTGATAGGAAATATATCTACGCATCTATCATAACGAATAACATTTCATTTTTCTTGAGATAAATAATTGAATAATTGTGAAATATCAAGCATTGTCCAAATGCACTATGTGCCCATTTTTGATTGGTCCATTTTGTGCTCCTCAAATCGTACCGACCAAAACGGGCAACCAGAGCAGCAGCGAAATAGAATGAAGCACGATTGGAAAGGAAAAAGAAAAAAATTAACAAAACATTGGTCGCAGTCTCACACATGCGTAATTCTCGAGCCAGCCAGTCAGCTTAAAAATCCCCGCTCCGCTGCCGTAACGATCATTCTTTGTGTGGACACCGACTGGACAACATCGTTGCTGGACGGGCTGGACGGCGAGGGATCGAGTGCCTTTCTCAAGGCAAGAGGGCGGAGGTGGTAGCGCTGGAGTAAAGTAGAGTAGAGTTTTCAAAGGGCCTTTCTCAAGGCTAGAGACGAATGAACTGCAAAAGTTTAAAGTCTCTATAATACAATACCTTCCTTCCTTCCTTCCGTAACGATCATTCTCATTCAAACCGTACACCACATCGGTTCGCATCTCAACACATCAACAAACCAACCCAAGCAGACATGTCTGGACATGGCAAAGGAGGAAAAGTGAAGGGAAAGGCAAAATCCCGCTCGAACCGTGTTTAGTTTCGGCCGCCGAAGTGATCGAGTTAGCTGGCAAAGCTGCTCGCGACAATAAGAAAAACTGAATTCGGATCAGAACACATTCGGTGGACATCAAGACAACAGGCAGTTGCAGTGAGTGGCGAGTGGCAAACGCAATCGCAAAACGGCAGCTGGTAGCAGAATAAAAAAGTTTATTCTTTTTACTTTGGTGGCAAATCCAGAACAAGGCGGCATCGAGGGCGTTCGAAAAGGTTTTTTTCAAAACCACGAGTACTAAGTTTTCTAAATTGGAACCATTCCATAAAACAAGGCGCTTTTCAGGGCCATTAAACCTTTCAAAAAAGAGTTTACGAAATACAGTTCAATGCTTTCTAAAATAATATCCAAAATAATAATAAAACATAAATTGATTTTTTCATAATTTGTTTGCCAGGATCTGATGAGTATGTGAATTTGGCAGTTGTTCTGAGCTTATTGATAGCTGGGGACTTTCCTGATTATTCAATTTTCACCAATTCTTAAATTGTTTCCAGATTGAAAGTACAGTAATTTACAATTAGTTCGACATTTAGCTAATTGGACGGACATGTAATGCGACATATTTAGTTGGACATTTTTGTAAACATAGAGTTCGGGGTCCAAATTATGACCCCACATTGAAAGTCGACATTGTACCACTGTCATCGCAAATGTTCAATTACAGGTTAAAATCGCCTCCAATGCGACAATGAGTGGTGCTTCGGCACGTCGCATTGAATGTAATTTACTGTAAAACATGTCACAAAGCTGGATGGGAAGAAATTTTCCAACTGTGAAAGCTGTGGCGAGTGGCAACAAATCGCTAAACAGGAAGGTTTAGCCGAACAAGATGGGGATATCGAGTGATAACAAAACAATAAACTCTTTAGATTGAAGATAATTTTGTGATCCTGAAAAGGACCCTTTTTAGCCTGTATGTGAATCCAACAAGCGAACAAATCGTAATGAATGTATTTTTTTGCCATCGCTGCCTTTTAACGCTCATTCGTTCGTCTCGTTGGACTCGCCCCTCTGGCTGAGTCTGCCGATTTTTCTCTATCCTGTGAGCGTGTACCGCTAAAGTACAAAACGTGCGGATCCGCTGAAAAATATATCATTCTCTTCCAAACCGTAAATCAGTGTGGTTGTATGGCATCGTTCCACATCACATCGCATCAACGGATTGGTGCCGGAGCACCAGTATACCTAATAGCGGTTATAGAATTTCGGCCGCCGGAGTGCTCGAGTTGGCTTGCAAAGCTGCTCACGACAACAAGAAAACTCGCCTACAGAACAGAGCACATTCGGTTCGATGGCAACAACTAGTTTCAGCGAGTGGCAAACGCAATCGCAGAACGGCAGCAGGTAGATGAAGGAAAAAGTTTGTTTATACAGACTGCTTTGGTGACAAAACCAGCCACCGTAAAACACCGCGCTTTTCAGGGCCATTAAACCATTCAAAGAAGAGTTATTAAAAGTTATTCAAAATACCAATGCATTCTAAAGTGACATAATATGACATATAATATAAACTGATTTATTTTGTTTATGCTTGTTCTTGAACTTATTGGTGGTTGGGGCCTTTTAAATTGATCATTCAGTTTTCACAAACCCATGCTTGGTTTCCGAATTAAAAGTGGCTTCAAATTACAACACATTGTATGCAGGATGGCATTGACGAATTTTCTCGGTAGCAAGAACTGCTTTCTTTGGTTGATAACTGGTGTTGAAAATTGACTGACGTTACATCTGCATTGCATAGAAAATTAACTAAGGAGCAACATGATGAGCTATGTATTTCCTGCTGCTCTGTTCTTTTTGTAAAAGGACTTTAATCCGAAGGTCATCCGTCGCTGTATTCACTGTTGGTTTTTCAGAACGCTTCTAGCTCGTTTATTTCTCGACAGATCGTAGAGTTCGTCTCCAAAACCTCAGTTCTTTTTCATTTGTATTTACTTTGTTTGCGGAGACTACAAATCTTACAATTCATTCGTCTCCGAAACCACAGTTTAAGGTACGGTAATGTGCTCAATAGTGAAATATATGATAGTGAATGAGCTGATAACCACCTATGCATTCCCTATCACAGCCATCATTTTGATTGTACGATATGTGTATACGCCGAAAGATGCCCGGCGTTGAACATTTAATAAGTACAAAGCCTTCAGAAAAAAACAATAATCAAGTTTGTAAAAAAAAACGCAAAAAACACAACACCAAAGGTTCTTTTCAGAACCCCCAACATGTTCATGAAGAGTAAACAGTAAACTAATCCATTTTTCAGGTAGATAGGTAGGTATTCAAGTAGCAGAAGAAAATAAAAAAAATATATTCGAAATATATACTTAGCAAAAGCTGTCCCCTTTGTATAGTCCTACGTCACTCCGGTTATGTCCCCGACATTACCCACCCGTCTTTTTTGATCCGTACCGAAGTCATCTACTGCCCCCCTTATGAATTGCCGCAATGGTTCTGTTTTGGTGGACAGCTGAGGAATGAACTGTCCTACGAAGTTGAAGAGGCCTAGAAAACTACGTACTTCTTCTTTGGTTTCTGGCTGTCTGAAATCTCGGATAGCTGAAATTTTGTCTTCTGATGGACTTATCCCGGCTGCGCTGACCTTATAACCCAGGATCTCTAACTGTTTAACGCCAATTAAACATTTCTCTTTATTAAGTGTTGCGTTGTTTTCACGAAGGATCGATAACGCTTCTTCCAACCTAGCATCATGCTGCTCCTTGGTTTTTCCTGCCACCACTATGTCATCAATGTAAACGATAACGCCTTCTACACCAGCCAACATGTCGCACATAACCCGCTGAAAAATTTCAGGCGCGCAATTGATACCGAACATCAATCTCTTGAACCTCATGAGACCTCTGTTTGTCATAAAAGTTGTGATCCCTCGAGATTCCGGGTGCAGCTCTATGTGATGGAAAGCAGATGTTATGTCCAACTTCGTAAAGTATGTTGAGCCCTTCAACTTATTTAAGAGCGTGTCAATCATAGCTAGTGGGTAATGTTCCCGTTGTATTGCCTGATTAGGAAGCTTCATATTGATGCACAGCCTTATATCGTTCTTTCCTTTAGGCACGACTACCATCGGAGAAATCCATTCCGGGGGACTTGCTCAATAACATCGTTATCCAACATTTGTTCAATTTTCATATCGACTTTCTCTTCCATAGCGGCCGGAATTCTCAGATATGCCAATTTCTTGGGAGGGATCGATTTGTCGATTGATAACTTTATTTGGACATTCGGGAACTTCGGGAAAGCATCGCTTTTTGGGGTAATGCTATTAACAACTAGTCCGACCTTCAACATTTTAAGATCTTCAGCTGTTCTTTTACTCAACAGCGATTTGCAAGCTCCTTGGATAACGAAAAACTCCGCGGAGGCTTTATGCTTGGTATCATTTACGGATATCCATGCTTCAAACATCACCAATACTTCAAAAGGTGCTTGACTAGCATAAGCGGTAACACGCCTATCGCAATTAAACTTTTTCTTGTACAATGTGGTTCCGTTTGCGGCAAGGACGTTCCATACCTGTTCGGTAACCGTGTTAATTGTTGCCCCGGAGTCTATCAAAAAATCTACGGGAAAGCAATCGATCTTGCAAGTGATCATCCCACTGTTGCTAGCGTCACCCTATCAACGAACAATGAAACAATAATAATAATTTTAGATATTTATTAATATTCAACAAACATGTCATTTGCCCCAGATTCTACGAGCCCTCGTTTTTTTTTTTCATTCCAGTGGAACAGAATCAAATGGTATAAACAAAGAATTGCACTTATTTTACCTCCCGCGTTTCGCCCGATTCAGCATAGCGAATATGTTCTTCCCTCGGATGATTTTCTTCACGAACAGCGTTTGTTTTAGATGAGCGCTTCCATGAACGACGTGCCAATGGTCCACTACGATTAACCTGGTCCTGCGTCCGACATTTCCTTGCGAAGTGACCAACGCGGCCACAACCGTTGCATCGTGCGCTACGTGCAAAACAATCACGGGAGTCCTCGCGATGTTTCCATGATCCACATCGACTGCACTCGATACCTGTGCGTCTATTTCTCATCAATGCTCTTCCATTGTTGAATGTAGATTTTCCACTAGTACTTGGTTCCTGCTTTACATAAGCAATCGCTGTAGCATTCGGTTCGATTCCGAAAGGGTGTAGCTTTTCCTTCTGCTTCGCCAGCACCTCTCGATTGACCGCGTAGTTTGTGAGTTCGTCTAAATTCATGATATTTTCAAGACCTTTGTCGCGTACGCGTTCATCTCGCGCTCCCATCGTAACTTGCTGTAGAATTTCCCTCTCTTAACGATCCAGAAAGTCACATCTAGCTGCTTGTTAAACGGCTCGCCAGATGCCTGCTTCAACGAACGGAACACTTCAAGCTCAACACGTTCGTTACGTTTTCCAACAAAGAAGCTATACAACCGTTTAATAGCATTGTCATATTCGGGTGTATCCTGCGGCACTAGCGGAATTTTGACCGGCTCTGGATAGATCTCATTTGATACCGGTCTCAAATTATAATAAATTCTTTGAAGACCTCGTCCACCGCGAGCGAGCATGAATATTAACTTTTCGTGTTGGGAATTAATATTCTTCATTTCTGAAATTAGCTCAAATGCTCTTAGCCACTCCTCCCATTCTCGACGTAAGTCGGAAGCATCGACTGAATCATTGAATGTTTCTAGTGGGCATTGTTTTTCGGAATCCATCTGCAAAATAATGAAGAAATTCTATCATTTCAATAATCTGCTTCTCGATAAGCAGAAATTTTCTGCAATTAGACATATCTCATAATAAAAGAATATTTCAAACCAATTCAAACACATTATTCGATTAAACAATAATTCTAATTGCTTGATTTGATGTTGCCGTTTTACAATCACTCACGCTTCATCCGTGCCAGACTTCTAGATTGGTAGAAGTATTAATGTTTTTAAATTTTCAGTGAGTATTTTCTCAATACGACTATCACCCGACCTCCGTATTAGTATTGGTGCGTTTTAATTCTTGGCAAGATATGATTGCTCTACAGCGCTACGGTTCACAACCGGCCTCGCTATCAATATTAGAGTGCTTCGACGTGCAGTCGGACTCGCTTTCTTCTTTGACGCTACGGTCTTCAACCGGCCTCGTCATAAATTTGTATTGGTGCGCTTCGACTTTTGTCGGGCTCGCTTTTCACTCTGACGCTACGGCCCTCAACCGGCCTCATCATTGGTGTTGGTGCCTTTCGACTTTTTTGTCGGACTCGCTTTTATTCCGGCGCTACGGTCCTCAACCGGCCTCGCCATTGGTATTAATACGCTTCAATTTTCACTCATTTTTTCTTCGGTACTACGGTTCACTACCGGCCTCGCCATTGGTGTTGGTTTTACTTCTCACTTTCTGTGCTAATCACCACAGAAGCAACCGCTGTTGAAATATAAAATTTCTTTCCTTCTGTCTGCTTCAACCAAGTTGCACTCACACGAGTGTGTATGTGATACGACCGTAACGGTTTATTTGTCACATAACCATTAAAATTTTACCGAACGGTTAGGTGACGCTTGTTTTATGCAGCGCCATTATATAATAATGCAAACACAATGTATGTTAACGTCCATTTTGAAATTTCACAATACTCCGCTGGTTCATTCGAACAATATTTCCTACCGTTGCTTTTGCTAGGTTTTGTAGTTTTTTTTCTTCTCTTTCACAGTAAACACAGCTAGCAACAGCGCTTGCACATCACTTCTCCCGGACAAAAGAGGAAGAAAGGAAAAAAAGTAAACTACCCACTTTATTTCGCACCGGCTGCGCCAATTGTAGAATCTTCTGGGCGAGGGAATTATAGGATTAATCGGTGGTATGTGAATAATTACAGCGGTTCAGCACGTGAAGTTTATTTATTAGAACTTCCTATTACAAAGGTTGGCTACTAACTAACTGCTTTGTGCACTCGTGTTACGATTGCGCTGTTCGGCGCTCTCTCGTTCATTCGCTCTGTTCGGTTCGTTGCATCTCTCAGGATTGTGTGATAGGGGACACTGGGGATAGATGGCTTACTCTACAGGTTCCAGTTCCAGAAGGCGCCATCGTACCATACATCATCTGACTGCCGCCACCGTGTTTTACTGTGGGAACAATCCTGGTTTTCTTCACACCATCTGTCCTTCATCCGATTCAAAAAGATTGGTTTCCGACTCATCCATATAAAAGACCTTGTTCCAGTTTACACATGCCTTAGCAAACTGTACTCGTTTTTTCATATTCGCCTTTGAGACTTTTCACGGCCAACAAGACCTCTCAGATTGTTCCTGTATTCTGCTTTCCGGACAGTGTCTGTGCTGACAGGTCTTCCAATGGTGTGGGCTACTTCGGTAGCCAATTTAGGAATGTTTGTTTTAGAGTTCTTTCGAAATGTTCGCACAATTATTCGTTCATCATCAGAAGACAGAATACGTTTGTGTCTTCTACTCAGGTGATTTCCCACGGTTCCTTCGTATTGACGTAGGACTACGTCTAACCGGAAGATATAGGGGGTGAAATGGAAATCTAGGCACTGAACAAGTAGGAAAAAATGCAAGATTTGGAACGCTTATAACTCGAGCATATCTCAATAGATCGCAAAGGTTTTTGCATCAATTGATAGGAAATATATCTACGCATCTATCATAACGAATAACATTTCATTTTACTTGAGATAAATAATTGAATAATTGTGAAATATCAAGCATTGTCCAAATGCACTATGTGCCCATTTTTGATTGGTCCATTTTGTGCTCCTCAAATCGTAACGACCAAAACGGGCAACCAGAGCAGCAGCGAAATAGAATGAAGCACGATTGGAAAGGAAAAAGAAAAAAAAAGAACGAAGCATTGGTCGCAGTCTCTCCATGCGTAATTCTCTAGCCAGCCAGTCAGCTTAAAAATCCCCGCTCCGCTGCCGTAACGATCATTCTCATTCAAACCGTACACCACATCGGTTCGCATCACAACACATCAACAAACCAACCTAAGCAGCCATGTCTGGACATGGTAAAGGAGGAAAAACGAAGGGAAAGGCAAAATCCCGCTCGAACCGTGTTGATCTGGAGTTCCCCGCAAGGGTAGCTAGGCCGAGCGCGTTAGTACCAGTGCACCAGTCCACCTAGCCGGCGTTATATAGTTGCGGCCGCCGAATTGATCGAGTTAGCTGGCAAAGCTGCACGCGACGATAAGAAAACCCGCATTCGGAACAGAACACATTCGGTTCGGTGGGCATCAAGACAACAGACAGTTGCAGCGAGTGACGAGTGGCAAACGCAATCGCAAAACGGCATCAGGTAGCAGAAGAAAAAAGTTTGTTCTTTATACAAACTGCTTTGGTGGCAAATCCAGAACAAGGCGGCATCGAGGGCGTTCGAAATGGGTTTTTTTCAAAACCACGAGTACTAAGTTTTCTAAATTGGAACCATTCCATAAAACAAGGCGCTTTTCAGGGCCATTAAACCTTCCAAAAAAGAGTTTAGGAAATACAGTTCAATGCTTTCTAAAACATTATAATAAATAATAAATAATAATAAAACACAAATTGATTTTTTCATAATTTGTTTGCCAGGATCTGATGAGTATGTGAATTTGGCAGTTGTTCTGAGCTTATTGATAGTTGGGGACTTTCCTGATTATTCAATTTTCACCAATTCTTAAATTGTTTCCAGATTACAGTAATAGTAGAGTACAGTAATTTACAATTAGTTCGACATTTAGCTAATTGGACGGACATGTAATGCGACTTATTTAGTTGGACATTTTTGTAAACATAGAGATCCAAATTATGACCCCACATTGAAAGTCGACACTGTACCACTGTCATCGCAAATGTTCAATTACAGGTTAAAATCGCCTCCAATGCGACACTGAGTGGCGCTTCGGCACGTCGCATTGAATGTAATTTACTGTACAACATGTCACAAAGCTGGATGGGAAGAAATTTTCTAACTGTGAAAGCTGTGGCGAGTGGCAAACGCAATCGCTAAACAGAAAGGTTTAGCCGAACAAGATGGGGATATCGAGTGATAACAAAAACACAACACCAAAGGTTCTTTTCAGAACCATCAACATGTTCATAAAAAGTAAACAGTAAACTAATCCATTTTTCAGGTAGATAGGTAGGTATTCACGTAGGAGAAGAAAATAAAACAATATATTTAAAATATATATTTAACAAAAGCTGTCCTCTTTGTATAGTCCTACGTCACTCCGGTTATGTCCCCGACATTACCCACCCGTCTTTTTCCACTTGTTTATGATTTTCTTTGCTGTATAGTGGGTTCTTCCGACTATATCTACTATTTCCTGCGATGTATTTCCATGACAACTCATATTTATATTCATTGTATGTGTAACAATATCTCTTTCTTTCCTCTAGTTTGCCATTTTGATAAAAACTTTTTCAAACATCAATAAAAAACAAAAACCAACACTACGCTAATTCGCAAAGATTCTTCTTACAAGGTTAATTTGTTCGGAGAAATTCAAAGTGTACACTCAATTTTGCGATGCCTAGAATAGAGATTGTTTTTAATTTTCAGGAATAAACAATGAGCAGAAAACTTCAATGCAACAGTTCAATGCACTGATGCAATGTCAAAGGCACCAACGAAGCCTTTATGATGACAGAAAATAAACAATGTTAACTGCTTGGAAAATTGCTTCAGCAGAGATTCATTATTAATACCCTAGCGTAAATAATTCCCTCCCGCTATATTCCCTCCTTGTTTATATTTATCATTATAAATGGGGTTTCAACGTATCGAAGATGCGCTATTTTACGTACGGGTTATGAAGCACGCACGTACGCACACAAATATCCATATATCGATGGCTTGAAGCAACTACATATACACACACACTTATCTCTGTTTTGCGCTTTTCTCAACAGAAGCCATTCCTGTTAATATTGCCAGTCTAGATTAGCTTAGCTGTCATCCTTTGTGGAGAGAGTTTTCCTACCGTCATGTGAAACCAAATCACTGACAAAATTCCAGAACATTCATTTTCTTGGTTAGCTGACGATAGCCTAGCTTGATGATTCCCCACACAATTGTGTAGCTCAAAACATTAATGCAATGGCGTCAGTTTGATGCAATGATTGCAATGCCAGAGACATCAGCGAGTGAGTAATTTGGTCGCGTCCACAGCTAAGTCCGAAACGAAGACATGCGATGGCGCAAAACAAGGAAGAACAAGCGATATTCATTGCTTTGAATACGATACTGAAAGTTTGCCTTCCTTCCTTGCTTGAGACTTTAAACTGCTTCAGTTCATTCGTCTCTTATCCTCAAAAAGGCTCTTGGGAAACTTTACTTTATCCATCATATTACTCCTCCGCCCTCATTGCCTTGACAAAACCATTCAATCCCTCGCCGTCCAGCTCGCCCAGCAACCATGTTGTTCAATCGATTTCCTCACGAAGAATGAAAGTTTGCCTCAGCGAGATCCACTGTTTATACTGTAGGCAAATATTCCCCTTCGTTCTTCTTCTTTTCCTTTGTTCACGGAGACATTACATCTTTCGATTTCCCCTTCGTTGTTCGTCGATAAGTTGCTCGTTATCGACAGCTTTGTTCGGGAAAGCACACAAATGGACAGAACAAATGTATGAAGAAATGGGAATGCTCCCAATTTTAATCAATTTAAACCATATACAGACTATGGGAGTGTAATGTATAGCATACCAAACAAATCTTAGGGAATTTCCAATTCGTTTGGTATGTAAATCGCCAAAATCCGTTCGCGGCAAAAATAGTTATTAACGTTAACTTTATTTCATAAAAACGTGACCTGTTTTCTGATTTGGCACCCTTAATGAAAGACGTAGTTCTACGTCGAAAAACTAGACTACTTCATTGTATAACTGTGAAAAAATACAGTAGAACCTCGATTATCCGCGAGCGGTTGATCCGCGGTGCGGATTATCCGCGAAAGTGAGTTCCCTAGTAATTTTATAAACTTTCCCGAAATTTGTCCGTGAGTGGTAGAGTCTTGCTTTTTTGTTTTGGTCATGACTTTCACATTATCTGATCAGTGATGTACACGACCTTACAGATTGATAGTTCAATATTTTCTGTATTGATGAAGCATAGTTTTCATGCTAAAATATCTTTTTTCGTGTTTGTACGTCATTTTTAGTGCTATATTGCGTTATCCGCGATTTCCGTTATACGTGATTAGCTGGCCCGACTATCTCGCGGATAATCGGGGTTCTACTGTACATGCATATATATTTCTTCTTCTTCTTCTTAACGTTCTTCTCGTTCCTAAAGGAACTTCGCCGTCTCAACGTAGTATTACTTGCGTCATCTTTATTAGTACTTAGTTGAAATTTCTATGCCAAATAAGACTCCTTGAATGCATTCTGAGTGGCAAGCTCGAGAATACGCGTTACTACAGTGCAAATCGGAGGAAATTTCTTTTACGAAAAATTTCCCCGACCAGAATGGGAATCGAACCCGACAACCCCGGCATGTTAGGTGTGACGCTAACCACTCGGCTACGGGAGCACATGCATATAGATTTAAAACTTTTTTTTTATAACTCGTTGATTTATCCAATACATCTATAATAACAAAACATCTGAGTGATGAAACCATATGCTGGTAGAAAAAATATCAATGAAACCAAAAGATATATGAAACTTATTTCTGTTTAGGGGCTGTCCACATACCACGTGGACAGAAAAAGCACGTTTTTAGACTCCCCCCTCCCCCTCCGTGGACAACCGTGGACATTGACTATAACCCCCCCCCCCCCCCCCTGTTGTCCACGTGGACATTCTTCCAAATATTTTAATTGTAAAAAAAGAAATAATTGCATTGTGTCCATATTCGATTTTAAATTAGTCTTATTTTTTTTTGTGTTTTTATAATGATAAAAAACAAGAAAAAAAAAGTCCTTTGTTTTGGTTTTTTCGTATTTAAAACTTGTTTTAATAACAAATTCCTAGCTACCATTCTGCATTGAATATCCAGAATATCGGAGTGCTCGTGAGACACAATTACACCTAGACAATTCTTGACTCAGGCAGCGCATCTTTCTTTCGATGCAACGCAAACTGCTTAACTTCCGGAGCCTGCAACATTGAAAACGTTTTATTCGGATCATAATCCTAAATCCTTTTTTGAAAAGAAAAAAAAAATGCGAATAGGCTTCATTAGTAGTTGCGGTTGTTTTCTATTCTTTGATTGATTGCACCTCTTCCTACCAAAATATCTTACAGTTTGAAAATATGTAGGAAAGTTCGCAGGGAAAGTTCGGTAATGGCAACTGCACTGGAGAAATAGTTTAGTAAAAGCAGCTACCAAATCTTTAGTAGCAAAAACATTGGTAAAATATACACATTTTTTGTAAATATTACTAAAATTGCGTAAAAACGCAATGAATGTTCCTACCAGGAATTCGTATATTTTACTTCATACCATTAGTAAGTTTGTTTTTATTGTCATACCTAACAACTGTGATGTGCACACTTTGCAATCGCCATTTGTCTTTTGGAGACGAAGCGATTCGGAGGCAAGCACTTTGTTTTTATTGAATTCAATTATGTATTCATCTCCCCCGAGAATTAGTTTTCATATTTTCGGCGGGGAAAATATCACAAGAAATTTTGATCCATATTAACATAATTGACCTAATAGCACTTTTTTCTTTTTTAGTTGGTCTTAAAATTATATGCAGTACAATCATTCATCATAAACAAATCGGAGATAAGTATTCTTTTTTTCTACATCATTACATCAGTCACCTCGGTCGGGAAACTATTTTCATGTTCCCGCCAAGGATAAACATCAGTTATATTCTATACATTACAACACTATTGACCTTTTTCCTTGTCTTTACAGCTGGCATGATCCCAGACTCGTAATACTTGTTTACCAAAAACCATCCAAGCTATGGGACTGAAGGTAACGGCGACTTTCTTCAACACATCATCGACCGTAAAAAAATTAAGGTGAACATACATAATTTATTGCATATTTAATATCATTAACATATGTATTTCTTTTCTTCATAGGGACACGAGAGAACAAAATACGGATGAAACGTGCTAATTCTACCGTCACTCTGCTAATCAGCTAATGCAAATCAGAGCGATGCAGCAGGAAGAGGAACGGGAACTTGCTTTGGGAATGCTCATCAAATTGAGGTGGTTGAAGCTGCGATTAAAATTTGCCTATTGTACGCAGTTTATAGAATGATTCCAACGAGAATTATTGATGTTGTTTATAGAATAAGTTATTAGTATAATGTATTCTAAGTATGTAGAATTAAACGCAATCAAATACAATTTTTTAAATTAAAAATAATTATTAAAAAATATTGTCATTATCCCTGATGATAACCTCTCACAAATATGAAGCAAAATTTTCACTGTTATTGCACCAATGTTGGACCAACAATTTGTAGTTTGTTTGACATATGTGCCTACCATTCTTTTTTTGTAACATGTACCAATGATTAGTAGGGTAGAAAATGACTAGAGAATTGGTAACATGTACCAAAAAATTTGTCATATTTACTAAATTTTCCTCTCAGTGTGTATGAAATGGTGGGTAAAATTCGTTCTTTTCCGTCTCATTTGTTCTAATGCTTGTGGAAATCTATTTAATCATTTATGTAATAATTCCACTATGATAACTTGTATTATACCCAAAATATTACTCCTTCAAAATCGCATTTCGAGAACATTCGAGAAAACCAACGACAAATGCATATCTGCTTTTCTAATGGTTAAAACGGTACGGCAGTAGAACTGCACAATTTAGCAAAAACTTTTTTTGTAATCGTAAAATCACAGCTGAATCAATAAACTATAATCAAATGACGCATGAAATAACATTTAAAGAAACTTATTTGGCAATCATTCGCCTGCGAGAAACAAGTGTCTATCAAACATAGTTTTTCTGAAGACTTCTGAAATGATTTAGCACAATTGAATGTTGTTTTGAATGAAGCTAATCAAGATACTATTAAGAAAAATGTGTCGAAAGCATTCCAATGGTGAAACAACCAATGGATTTCGGGATACTTCTTTATTGAACTTTGACAGCGAGATACAAGTTCAAATATAGAAGCAAAAATTAGAACAAATATATTGTTTTATTTGTTCTAATTTTTGCTTAATTTTTTGGATGCCTAAAATGCTCCAATTTTCGATGCGGTTAATTCCATAAAACGTGGAATTGTCAAGTTCAATTTCAAATATAAGAAGACTTATCGCTTGTGATTTCCACTATGCCATTGATCTAATTGATAGCAGTTTCCGCTTGGCTGTGGTGCAAAATATGTAATCTAATCCCGGATTCAATGCCTCTTGAAAAACAACACGAATGTTGTAATCTTTTTCTTGAATGGCGTTAACGTTCCCTTGTGGAACTTTTGCCTTCTCAACGTATGCATTAACTAGCGTCATTTATTAATACTTGGTCGAGATTTCTTAAGCCAAATAACACGCCTTGAATGTATTCCGAGGGGCAAGCTCTTGAATACGCATGACCACAGTGCAAGTCGAAGGAAATTTCTTTGACGAAAAATCCCCCGGCCAGAACGGGAATCGAACCCGAACACCCGGCATGATAATGTGAGACGCTAACCACTCGGCCACGGGTGCACTTCGAATGTTGTAATAACATGTACTAATTAACGGAAAACTCACTTGTAACATCCCAATCTTTCGTTCGGTAGGACAAAGTGATCCGCAAAAAAACCACTCTCTGGCGCTGAGCATGTCTAATTCAGCTTAACAAAATTCGGGAAATATTCGGGAACGAGGGTACTCAGAAAAGGTGGACTGAATCTGGTTCTTCTATTACACGAGTGCAGGTATAGAGATTTGGCTCATTTCCCTAAGTCCTTCCCAAATTATTTAGATAATCCTCCAAATATTCCAGTCATTTCATCATGTTATCAACACTCCACAAGTACTCTGCAGATAAAAATGTATCAGCAGTTCGCCATGTCAAATTTACCCTCGTAGACTTGGACCTAGAGCACAGAATTCAGTTTATGCTCAAATGACGTAGCTTAGAAGTTGAAAACAATGATCCTCTACTTCCAATGGAAACTTGATCACTCACCGTTTATGTAAGTTTCATTTAGAATACGTATTTGAGCGGAGAAGATCGCTGATATGGAAAAATATTAGAAATAACCATTTTATGGATAAATATGGAGTACTCAAAATGAGCGAAAAGTTTAAACATTCTTTAAACTGCAGAACAGATTTTATTTATTTTTGAAAACAGATCTGAATGTGTTTTTAAAAAACTTTTGTTTAACGTGTCCACGTGGACATTATCTGAACTCCCACCCCCTCACCGTTGACAAACGTGGACATTTTCGTACCTCCTACCCCCCTAAAGTTGTCCATATGGTATGTGGACAGCCCCTTATTATTATTTTAGTATTTTGACAGCGAGAAAAAAAGTCTCGATTAATCAATTTTTGAAATGTTTGTTGTTATTCTCAAAATAAAAACATGTCTTCACATCTGACATCACTGATCATACTGGGCAAAAGTGACAGAAGTCTACCCAATTAAAAACTTTTCAATAAAACACGTATACTAAATAATTGCTTTTTAAATAAACTGATTCTCAGAAAAAAAATATTTTAAACAACAGCTTTCTGGAAATGTTTTTGACCACCATCTATTTTTGATCATCCACTTTCAGTGCCCACATCACCCCAATATCCATTAATTTCATAACTAATAACATTCTAGTACAATTTTTCAAGATACCTCATCATGAACCCCTCGTACATCAGTCATTTTTCGTCGGGGATTCCTCCACCGAACACCTTTCAACTGTGACATCGTCGCCCGTTCAAAACATCATAATGTGACAGGAAAATTTGTTGTTTTTGTTGCCTTCTCGCTCTGTCCCGCAGCGTTTTCCATCATCAAACCAATTATCATCGGAAGCAAAGCAGGAGAGGGAGCTTTCGTTTGGCAACACTCGGGTCCGTTGGTTCATTTTCTTCTTTTACGCGATCGAATCCAGAAGAAAGAAGCAACTTTTTCTGCGACACAGCCACTCCGGAACAATTTCAATAGTTACTGTCTGGGGCTCTTATTCCGTCGAAACACACACACGAACTCTCCAGTGGAAGCTCCCTAGCGGAAAACTTCCGGTGTTTCGGTGACGTACAGTGAAACTGTTTCGACAGGAGCTACGGAATTCGGGAAATAGTGTTGAAAAAAAATTGCCTTCATCGGAAATATTTGATTTTTTTTGTGTGTGCTCCCTTCACGTACTCTTCGAAGAGGTAATTTCGTTGTTTCTTTTTCTCGCCGTGTGTGTACATTCGAAAAAGTTGTTTTCCACAGAAAAAAAAGATTGTGAGTGAAAACAAGAAAAAAGAATGTTTTAATTTGAAGTTTAGTTTCGGTAGTTTGTTGTCCTGATGAAAATTGAGTGAGTGCTGTTAGTTCCGTGTTGGCCAGTTGAGAGTCGAAACTGGCTAGCAGCGCCGAATGCAGCGCAGAAAATTGTGTACTCCGGGAACTGTTTGCGTTATAATTACCTAACGAAAGCATTTTTTTTGCTCTATTGCTGAACACTGTTGTATGAGCACAGTGGGACATTCCGTACGAGCAGAGGACAGTTTATTGGGGGTAGAGTGGCTCCTGTGTTTTATTTCCCTGCCCCCTCTGGTGAGTTATTACGGAGCAAATCGATTTCGGAATGTCGACACATTTGGATGAAAATAGATGCCTCTTACGGTGGAGCCGGGGAATATGCCGAGTGTTGTACATTTCGTGTATTCAAGCCAAAGTACATATATGGAAATATTTCTCCTGAAACTTGAACATTGTTTTCTACAGAAAGAGGGATTAAATTGAGACATCAGCGAATCCTATTTCAATCTGAATGGATAGGATGATAAACCTAGAAATTCTTTGATTAAATTGACTCAAATCCAATGGGTCTTGCTTAGGTTTTAGACTGGTTATTGGCCATTACATTTGTGATCACCAAAGTCGAAGTACCCGAGAAATGGTGCCATTTCGGGTCGGCTACATTTCAACTGGGAATCTGACAAAAACTAAATTTCAAGTTGCACAAGCTACTGGGATCAGATTGCAACGACGTTTGTTCAACTTGATTGATGAAAGTATGATAAAATAAACAGGCTTTCAACAGATATTCATCAGGTCAAGTCGTGAACACTTAATGAATTCTTCATTTTACTGTTCATTGCATTAAATTCCTCAGCTACATCTCTTTTTCGATAATGTGAATTTTGCTATAATACTGAATCTGACATCAAAGTCAGCAAGCCTACTCGTAAATAGAGAATTGAACTTTTGAAATCTGTCTGTCTGTCTGATTCTTATGGACTCGGTAACTACTGAACCAACCGACATGAAAATTGGTATGTAGGGGTTTTTGGGGTCGGGGATGGTTCTTATGATAGTTCGAGACCCCTGCCTCCTCTCTAAGGGGTGGCAGCCATACAAATGAAACACAAATTTCCGCATTACTCAAGAATTAATCAAGCAAACGCGAGAATGAATCAATCAAATCAAGCAAACGATGTAACGAAGTACAGCATTGGTTCGCTAACTGGGCGTTATTTGTCCGGGCTGCTTTTTAGCTGGGCGCTCGCTAACTGGGCTATAGCCCAGTTAAAAATCAGTTAAACGTCAAATATAATGTAAACAACAACGTTGGTGAGGGGTACTCCAATGCATCATGGATCTATAATCATCAATACACTGAAAGAAATAATTAGTACTTGTATAACAAATCTTATATTACCTAGTACCAATTTGATAGTCATTTTCTACCGTACTAACTCTTCGTACATTCTACGTGAGTAAATGGTAAACACAAGTGTCAAAATTTATAGCAGAATATCGGCTCAACATCGATCCGGCTTTCAGGATTTCGGACTTGGTCACTTGTTTATTCGCAATTCGCAGATGGATTCACTTCCACGCTCGAAGCATTTTGCAGAATGATTGGCGAGTTGGTAATGCATATCAGCACTGGTATTTAGTTTCCAGTGCCGCCTGGAGTGTTTGAATAGCACAAGAATTGGATAAATTTCACTGTCACAATATTTGTGCAATAGATTAAGAGGACCAACTGAAGACTTATTGAGGAACTCAGTAAAAATTAAATCGTAGAACCAGCGTATATACATCATCATTTATCCAATAATTCGGGTGGTAGATGATACACCTAACCTGCATATACATACTTGGCAAATGCTTACGAATTAGTTTGGATAAATAAACGATTTACGTCAACTGTAGTTGTAACCTCACGAATCGTCATTTGAATGTATGAGAATATTCATGGGATATAAATGATGTATCAGGTCGTTCCAAAAGTTTTTACCCATCAGTGCGTTGGTGGTTCCGTACGAACGAGAGCATGATAGGTGCATCCAATGTGCTCAGGGATGTTGGAAGTAAGGTGGAGCACAGTCTTCCAGCCTGCGTAAGGACGATCTCGTGCATAAGATAGGTCATTGAGTACATAGATATATAAATTTCTACAACGTTGAAACGACGAAGCTCTTCTAGAAACGTTAGTGGCATTGAAGAAGAAGAAGAAGCAGAAGCATATTGATGTGGCAAATTCATAATATGATGTGATATGTGTTCCATTACGATCTAATTTGATTTACTGTTAAGCAATTTTCCACAAGATGTAACACGATTTTTTGCAGTACTACATTGATTTAAAATATTCGTTTATATGACTCACGAACTGCATCTATCTGATATACATATATGATGTCGATTAAACTGATTTAACGATAGTGTATGTTATAAAACCTCTGCCTGGTATAGCGAATTACGACTTAATCTGTCATGATAAATAAAATCAGGAATTTCGCATTTTATACGGGTTTAGATATACACGATGTATACTTTGATCGATATAATATACCATTGTGATTTGATCCCGCTTTATATATGACTTACAATATGCCACATAGCCATTATTTTCTGAGCAAATTTAATGCATGAAAATTTGTTCATTATAGAACTCAAATATTATAACACTAGTCTTTTTTTATTCAACTTGCCATTATTTTCTGAGCAAATTTAATGCATGAAAATTTGTTCATTATAGAACTCAAATATTATAACACTAGTCTTTTTTTATTCAACTTGGTCCTGTCCAATAAATTGAAGGTTGAAAAAATCGATTTTCTTTTTTTTTGCATTTTTAAGAAGCTTATGCCCTCAGAAATGTTATCCTAAAACAATTTTACGATATTTGATTTCATTGTAAAGTTATAGCCAAAAGTATGAGATCATCTCAAGGGATATAGTGCTGCTGTACGCGTTACATAGCCGTTTTTTGATATCTCATTTTTTCGATTTTTTATGAGCTTCAAAACAACGATTTTTCATTAAAAATATTTCATTTTTAACAAAAATGGCCGCTATTTTGGCAATTTTTAGAATTTTCAAAAACCCCTATGTAACGCTAACACTAAATGTAACGTATTGTCCTAAAGTTTCAAAATATTCATCGGAATTCGTTCAGAACTGTTGGTTTAGAATCAATACTACCAGCAGGGTACCGATTTTCAGACAGCATCTACGCATCCAGCTGGCAACAGTGTAATAATCATTATTCGTGCACTTAAGAAACAGAAAATACATCTTCAAATATACCTTAAGCAATATCCAAAATACCCACTTCACACTTCCTATCATTCGAAAAAAAATTACGAAAATTCCTTACTTTTCGATTTTCCAGACAAGGATCCTTCCTTGTAAAATGAATTTCAGATTCAAGGGACATCCCTACCATAGGTTAGTTTATTTTACTCGATAACATAAGTAAACTTGAATGTGTCATATCTGCAGACTGTGGTTAGAAAAGCTCACATTATCATTTTTTATTGTTGCAATAAGGCAATAGGGAGGTAATAGTTTTGATATGATTGTAATACGTGCATTTTCGACGGAAAAATGTAGCCGATATTTGTCTTACGAATCGTGGTTCTGCTTGACATATATGTTTACCAATTTCTCCTCGTAGCTAAATTAATCATTAACGCGGTAGAAGCACGATTGTTTGTATTCATCAAATCATTATATTTACAAATTATTTCTCTCAGTGTAGGTTTTATTTTGCGCTTCCAAATTTTTCAATTAATAGTTTTTGAGTGCATCCATTGACGTTCCCCTCGGTGTTTTTTTGACGTTTGAAAAGTCAACCCAGTTAGCGAGCGGAATTCGTTAACTGGGTTGCTCTCTTCGCCCAGTTAGCGGACAACCGCTGTAGATGTTGCATTTCTCATTGCTTGAGTTTACTGTCATCATATTGATCCATTTATAATTTTGGCTTTCTTCAGAATATTACCTTTTCTTTGGCATTTTAAAAGTGTTCACACTCAACAACTTTATGCGAAACTTTTATGCGCGAAGGACACAATAAACAAACTGCAGCGCGCCAAGCGGTTGCCATAAAAAATTTTTAAATTGAAATTCATTTTTATAAAGAATATTTGTTTTTAAAATTATGAACGAAAATTATATGAATAGTTCATACAACTACCAACAAGTCTCCCAAACATCGGACGAAGGGCACTGTTTTTACCAAGCAAGCGGTCATTTTATCTAAAAGGAGTACCGATAAGTGTCTTCGTTTTTTTTTCAAAAATTAATGCTTTATTCTGCAAAAAATGGTTATAAATTTAATATTCAAAGTATTGCCCATCGCTAGTCACAATTTTTTCCCATATTTCTGGCAATTCACAGATCCCTTTGCGGAAATAATCGGCCGGTTTGTCGGCTAACCACGAATCGATTCAATTTTTGACTTCATCACAATTGTAGAAGTGCTGGTCAACCAGGCCATGTTGCATCAATCGAAAAAGGTAGTAATCGAACGGAGCAATGTCTGGAGAATACGACGGGTGGCTGTAAAATAACTGTATCATGTCTTTGCTCGTATTGTGGCTGTTTTTCCTTCAGCGCACGGCTCAAACACATCAATTGTCGTCGGTAGAGGTCCCCCGTAATGGTTTTATTCGGTTTTAACAGCTCATAGTGCACCATACCCAGCTGGTCCAACCAAATAGACAGCATAACCTTCTGGTCGTGAATATTCCGCGCCACCGTCGATGTTGATGCATGGCCGGGGTATCCATACGTTGCCCGACGTTAAGGATTGTCGTAATGGACCCACTTTTCATCGCCAGTAACGATTCGATGCAAAAAACCCTTTCTTTTATGCCGTTGGAGCAGTTGTTCGCACGTGAAAAAACGGCATTCGACGTCTCGTGGCTTCAATTCATATGGCACTCAATGTCCTATCTTTCGGATCATTCCAATTGTTTTTTTTTTGATCGGATATGGTTTGCTGAGCTACTCCAAGTGTATCTGCAAGTTCCTGTTGCGTTTGTGACGGATCTTGATCGAGTAAAGTCTCCAACTCTTCATCTTACAACTTTTCTGGCGGTCCGGAACGTTCTTCGTCTTCCAAGTCAAAATTACCACTTTTAAACCGTGCAAACCACGTCTGACATGTTCGTTCAGTTGGAGCATGGTCACCATAAACTTCCACTTTCTTCATATTGAAGAAATGAAGTACCACTCCCCGCAAAAAAAAACTCGTTGGTACGAAATTCAACATATTCGAAGTGGCAAAAAACTATGTTGTTTACGCTTAAACTACGCAAAAACGCAATAACGCGTTAACAATAGCTTTCCTACGAATGTCTCGAAATTTGATTCAATGGAATGATAATCAAGTTACGCTATCTATTGTAAATCCGAAGAAACTTACCGGTACACCTAATATTTATCCTCAATCAACAGTATGAAGGGAAACATCATGAGAAAGGTTGGCTTCACCGTCTACAGGTAAACTTCGATATAACGTACATTTCACTTTCAAAATTGTACGTTGTATCGAATTGTACGTTATATCGAAGCAAAATAAAGTACTCACAAACGTAGTCTATACATTATTGTGTTGCTGTTTTAGTAAAGTCAATGAATAATTTCAATCAGATGACGAAGCCAGCCTTTCTCATGATGTTTCCCTTCGTACTGTTGATTAAAACTTGATTCATTTATAATTCGGAATTACAAAACCAGCTGTATTTCGGGATATATTGAAGGTACAAAACATGTTTTAGCATCACAATGCAGATAGTTCATTGTTCTATCAGAAAAAAATATTGAAATTTTTTTTCCTTTACTCTTTGGAAATGTGTACGTTATATCGAGGTAAAATGTACGTTATATTGAATGATGTTATATCGAGGGTACGTTATATCGAAGTTTCCCTGTATTTGTTTTTTTTATGATTATTTACCAACTCTACCCAAACAGCATCACGATAAAGTAATACGAACTATGTTTCTGAATTCTTTATTATGCTTCGATGTAACGTACAATTCGATACAACGTACAATTTCGAAAGTGAAATGTACGTTATATCGAAGTTTCCCTTTATTGCATAAATACATAGATAACAACATCTTCATATCCTTTGAATTCTTGTTTATTGACTTCTTTTTGAGCTCCTTTTCTGAAACAACGCGAAATAACAGAGATTCACTTTTGATACAGAAAAACAGGAAGTGGGTTACATCTGTGGTATAACCGCAAGGTTGTCGTAGGACTATCGTTGGATTGGTGATCATTTGTTTGAAGTTAAATCTGAATCAATTCTCAATTGATGGATGAATGCATATTTTGGGGAGTTCGAAGACGAGAGCGTTCCGTTGGAGGCACAAGGTTTTGAGCCTCAATACCTCTTTGTCGACTGAATGAAGTGACATTCAAAATATGAAATGTCCACGAGTTACAACCACAAAAATCTCTAAATATGGGTACCTGTTTGAAATTTCTTCTTAGTCATGATTCATACGCAGGTGATGCAAGACACGGCTAGCAAAGCAAGATTCGTCAACTTGTATGTAGTGAAGGCAAAGTATTCAGTAAAAGAAGCAATCACGCAAAATTGGTGCGAAATTTACTTCTTCGCTGTCTCATGTTTGCCCTATACATAATCACCCTCATTCCGGTTCACGATCGGCGATTGGATTGATTGGATTTCACAATCCGAACGAGTTCGAATATTTTGCATTCTGCCCGTTCGCCTCTAATCCTAAAGGGCGGTGAATTTCGAACTTTCATCGCAGCTGTCATACAACTGTGAAATAAAAACAAAAACAAAAGTTTTTTCCACAAGCAACTTTCGGAACGATTATTCTATTTACTGATTCACATGTAATTCGAACTCATTGGCATCCGAAGTTGAACCAGATGTTCCTTGGGTGTGGAAATGGAATTATCTGCGGATTGTGCGATGAGAAGCGAATTATGAGAGGAGCCAAGCTTTACGTGGAAGATCCTCGTGAGGCACTTCTCAAATATGCTAAGGATGTAGAAGAAAATCCTTATTGGATTGTTCCAGTCTACTCTAAAATGCAACCTCAGGCAATATTTGTCTATGAAGATGAGCCGAAGAGTAGAAAAGCGAAGAAACAACAAAGAAAATAAAAAATATTAACGCTTACGTCTATCAAATAGTAAATGGAAACAGTTGCTAGCAATCTTCCATATGTTGGCTCCGGCTTGCAAAGCTTGCATTAACGTTTTCGTTCCGGTCTTGGCGATCGTACTAAGGTTATTGACCAGATCGGTTTTGGTCATTCCGATACAAGTATCGATGTTAGTCAGAGTTCCAGCTCTTTGTCACTGTCCAATTTTAAGGGTTTGATGAGCGATTTATAACGAATTTTGTCGAGAGCATACGAAGAGTTGGTGATCAATTCACGCAAGAATATTTCTTTGTTCGGGTAGAACGTGTTGATGATAAGCACATCAGCTGAAATCTCAGCCTTAACACAAAGGTTTCCACATCTCCGGTTGGTTGTAGCATCTGAAAAATGATAGTAAAACTATTTAATAAAATCAACCGAAATTACGCAATACTTTACATTTTCAAATGTAAGATAATTTCGTATTTCACATCGCAAAGAATTAATATTAAGATAAGGAAATATACATACCTTCGAGTCCTTTTGATCTTTTGTAAAATATTCAAAAAATTTTCTGTAAAAGTTGAGCTTTTCAAAAACATGCTCTGGAAAAGTCTGCACTGCAAACATCTAGAACTATCGGCTAATTAAAACCATTGAGAAATATGTTTTCGTTTTGGCTTTTGCCAGAGTGAACGTCATCGCCTCCAGAGATGCCAGATGATTTTTTTTAAGTCTGCTACGAAAATGTTGATTTGTATAAATATCCGCCAGCTACCTTTTCAACCGTTAGAATCGCAAAGTGATGTCTAAAAAAAGAGGTTGTTAGCGCAGGAAACTGAACCAAACCATAAAGTAGAGAAATAGCTTATCCCTGCAGTCTGCAAATTGCGAACAAGTCTGTGAATTTGGCATCCTTGCATTGATGAAAACCAATTTCGAAATAATTCGAAGTCGAACGGATTGATAAAAATGCTTATTCGAAGTCGAACGGGTTACAAAATGCATCATTTAGCTAATTTCAAACCCGTTCGTGTACCGGAATAGAGGTGAATAAATAAAACATTGCTTGTCACTAATGCTCAAACATAAATAACAAAAAATGTATTTGCTCGCAGTATATTTAAAATTGAAAACAAAATAAACTTTTTCGCTTCAACACAATTCTAAGTAGAATTGACAGATTATCTGAGCTCCCACACAGTAGGTTGCATACTGAATTGTTTTTGCTACTAGACCATTGCTTAGATATTTTTTTGTTGGTTAATGAATGTAGAGGAGGTGTGGTTCACTATGGAAATTTGGTAGTCAAACTAGAGGCGAATGAACTCTCTGAAGTGGAAGCCTCCGGCGACTGAGAAATAATCGCTGGAATGATTTTCGGTTCATCATTTTATAATCGAGCATTGAATATGAAAATATTCGACTAATGGGGAAACATAATCTTCAGAAGCTTTCTTGTTAATTGCACTTGATTGAAAGATCACAGAACAAAATGTATTTTGTCGCAGTATTTTATGAAAAGAAAACAAATAATCGCTGGAAAATTATATGATTTTCGCGATGCGAAACATTTTACGATTTTCATTGTATGCATCCATTATTCAATAGGAAAATACTCTACTGATGGGGAACAAGTGTTTGCACTTCATTTTGCCGAAGTCTGTCATGGTGGATATGAAACCTAATTTTTTTCGTTCTTCTTCTTCTTCAATGGCACTAACGTTCCTAGAGGAACTTCGCCGTCTCAATGTAGTATTACTTGCGTCATTTTTATTAGTACTTAGTTGAGATTTCTATGCCAAATAACACGCCTTGAATGCATTCTGAGTGGCAAGCTCTAGAATACGCGTGATCACAGTGCAAGTCGGAGGAAATTTCTTTGACGAAAAATTCCCCCGACCAGAACGGGAATCGAACCCGAACACCCGGAATGTTAGTTATGACGCTAACCACTCGGCCACGGGAGCACACTTTCACACTTTCGTTACTATTCTAAAATTTATTGTTGATCTCCTGAGAATCAAGATCTAGACCGTTGAGTGACTATAGATTTTTAGATTAAAATCAACCTACGCTTCCCGCTCTCCGTCTTCCCGTATGTGACTTTTTCCAACCATGAAGCAGTTACCACACAATCAGCGAATTAGGATTTGGCAGTCATTAAAACAGCAACATGTCGGCAGCGGCGAGAGCGTCGAAAATGATTTTTTCCAAGGCAAACGATAAGCTTTCTAAATTTCTTTTTTCCAAAAGTTTAGGATAAGCTTTCTAAATTGGCAATACGCGGATGAACTGTTAAAAGTTGAAAGCCTTTATAATTCAGTACTGCCTCTCACCCAATCAGTAAAAGCAGAATCAACAATAGTAGCAAAGCGTTAGCAACATCCAGGTGTACCAAAAATCTTCATAACATCAATAATAAAAACACCAGCAAAAGACCTCTTTATTTTGCGCCGCGAATGACGAGATACCAAAATTTTTCGCTTTATTCTGGAAACCACTTTTTTATACCAAGAAGATAATAGAAGATTTCAAATTTCATCGTTACTATCAGTCATTCGTCTTCCGGAATCTCTTATGTCGTTCGCCGCGTGGAAGAGAGGGGAGAGTGTTTAATTTACTGTGACGATGTGCTCCTCGTATTATTACTATGAGGGAACGAATAAATCATGGATGAACCAGGTTCAGCTGATTCTACAAATCCACGCAAACTATCGGCGCCTTTCAGGGCCACTAAATTTTTCTTCTAATGATTTTTTTTAAAATCGATGCATTCTCAAATAATATTCGAAATGATGAGTGAACGAATTGACTCAAATAATATTCGAAATGATGAGTGAACGAATTGACTCAAATAATTTCGTAGTCCCACGTCAAGAAAGCTGTGGTTTCCCGGACACAATTCTTAACAATTTTTTTCTTACATTTATAGCAGTAAACATCAAAACATCTAGGTAGACTGATTGAAATTCATTATATTTTTATAAAAAATAAACATTGTATGTTTACCAAATGTGGCACAAAAATTGAGCTAAAAATTGTACATTTTTGCTCAATTTGATTGTGAAGACACTCTTCGTACCGAGTTTTTATATTCAAAACAATTACCTCACATACCTGGATATGAATTTGAATGTTCACATTCGATTGCATTGTTTGAAAAATGCCCATTCGAAAATCAGTGCAAAAAATTATGCAATCTCAACTGTAGAACAAATTCTGAAGATAAACGTGGAGCAAATTGAAAAAATTGGACTTATAAAATTAATACAGATTTTTTGAGGACAAACTGAAATAAAAATATTTTTTCAGAGCAAAAACACAGATTTTATTATGGCAACCTGCTGTTCATTAATGTGCAAACGAATGCAGTCGTGCTCACCTTGATCTGTCAAGAGTCCACCAAGGATTTGTTTACGTGTGGATTTTTTTTATTTCTTCCGAAATGTCGCGTATCAAAAAGGAGACTTAACCCTCTCATTACGGCAGTGTGCTCCGCCGAAGTGCTACCCCTGTAAGGAGCACTGCGCCAAAAAGTATGCACATCGCGCTGGTATGAGCAGTATGAATTTCATGTCGTCTAAAGACGACGCTCGTACACACAGCTCATCGCGTAGATGTCGTCTATAGACGACGCTGGTAACGAAAGGGTTAGGTTCAAACATTGGACACATGGATGCGGGAGAAGGGTATTACAATGAATAAAGCGTTTTGGTATTCATTCGGCAAGTGTGAAGTCCACCATCCAGAGATTCGGGGAATACTTCGTTCGATGGTTTACCGAGAAGAGGAAGAAATCCAGGACCTTCAAACCCTGGTCTGGACCGGAAAGTAATCAACCTCATCAAAGAAAAAAGCTGTGAAGACGGTCGGAATGGTGCAGCGGATCAAAAAGCTGAACAACCTGAAGACATACAAGAAACAAAAAATCAAAACAAAGTGTTGAACAAAATGTAGATGGGTCATTTTCCGGAAAACGGAAGAACGAAAAAAAAAATTCTTGAAAGTTGCTTGGGGGTTCTGTAATACCATTAATCAATTTTTTTTTTCATATTTCGGGAATCGTGGATAATCGGAGTACACATAAAAAAACTAGACGACTAGGCGACATGAGTGATTCACTAGCAATTGTGACCGGAGGGTCGAGTCAGACGATCTACTCGTCTGTTCTCTGAACATCAGCTTGGGGAATGTCAAAACAAACGAGACGAGCGTGAAAACATTCAACTCGGCTTGTGGAATAGCGCTCATAATTTGGAACCTAAAGACGCTGAGACGCTGTCGAGTCCTGCTAGACCACCTTTTTTCACAGAATTGGTTACGTACCCACGACTTTAGGGCACTTTCGAGAAAATGTTCCTAGTGAACGGCGGAGACCACTTTGACTGCACGGTCCAAAATATCAATGGACATTGGCTCTTACACTGTATTTTAGCGGAAGCGAGGAATTGAAAAAAATAAATATATTTGATGTTTCATTCAAAGATTTTCATTGCAAATGTGTTATTTTTTCCTGTAAACATAGAGATTTTCGTAATAGAAAATATAATCCCCCCCGTCCACCCCAAGAAGTGGCTCGTTTTTTTTCCCTTCTGTTTCTCGCATTTAATCCTGTTACATCAATCCAGGCTTTGACAGCGCTGGCACGATGGTGACACATGCCGTTGCTGCTGCTTTTGTGATGTGTGGAACTCAATCGGGAGTGGTGTTCAGAGACAAAGTCTACCACCACCCAGGGAGTGCATGTTTTTCCGCTGTGCACTTTGCCTGTCCGCTTCGAGACTTTCGGTCGCGGTGTTGTACACGAGCACTAGTAGAACCGCAAAGGGCTCGAGAACAGTCGGTCGCCGCGTCAGCCTGTGTGCGTCAACCTGTAAGCGCGCGCGAGTGTTAGTTTAATCTATCATCTCGTGTTGTTTCTCTCCGCCGCCACACAATTGCTCATCGCTTCTCCAGTTCTGCACTCCGGAGCTGCCTGCTAGCCAGTCGTCGTTTTTCGGTCTTCATTCTCAAGTCAATAGTTTAGCGTGCATTTTTTTTTCGCAACAACTTCAATCGTATGCAATAAAAGTGTTCGATCGATGTAAGAGCCCTGACGTGTGTTGTTATTATAGTGTGTAATCATATTTACAGCAGTAGCAGACGCAACAGCAGCAGCAGTATTTCTACATCCGCTGGAAGCCAATCGCTGGACTAAAAGACGAGTGCAATTAGAAGTATTCGTAATACAACCCGTTCCGTGATCAGATCGAGATAAGAAGCACGAAGAGTTTAGAAAACAGCCCAAAGAAGAGGCTAAAGAGTTAAAAAAATAGCGAGTGAGATCAGCAAAAGATCATCGTCAATGCACGAGTAATTGGGAATTCGAATTGGGAAGAGAAGAAATTATCAAAATAGTTGCCCCGCTGGTCGGTATCCGGCTCGAAGTTTGAAAAAAGTGTTCGTTGAGAGTGAGTATTATTCCCTCTTCCCATCCGTGTGTACATATTGTGTAAATACAGCCAAAACAAGAGGAGAAGGGGCCACAGTTTGATATCTATCAGTTGATTGATTTGTGGCGATTTTTCGCGTTTCACGCCAAGTGGATTGTGCGTGCATCTGGCCAAGTGTGTGTATGTAAGTGTTTGTGCGCGGTGTGCATGTGTACCGTGTTTTTCTCAGTGCTTGAACGCGGTCCGTCACACACGTCATAGCGGTGAGCCGGCTGCGAGCGCCGCAGACTCCTAGGAATCGGACGCTGTTTTAGGACAGAGAAAAGGGAAACGAGAGAGTAAGAGAGGAGCAGATTTTTGCCCCACCAAAGGCGAAGTGAATTCGGATCGACTGGAGAAGAGTAGAAGGTGAGTTTTTGACTTCGGTTTACATAACGACAAGATATTAATAATATTCTGGATAAAGTATGCTTAATCAGTAGCTTAATTACTGTTATATTCCTTCCGTTTATGACAGACAAATGTATATGAACGATGCGAGATTTGGTGTGCGATGTTTATATCTAACATTATTTAGTGGTTAATCTTTATATTGACCGTACTCAATTTTTTCTATATGACTACCTCTAATATCTTCCATAGTCAACCATTCCATGCTAAACCGATATAGTGGTTCTCAGATTTTCATGAAAAGTGGAAGTTTTGCTCCTTAGGCGTGGTACACAAATTACAAAACGATAAAAATACGGATTTTGGACTCCCTCTTCCCCTATGTATCAAAAGGTAACGCAAGACGGACCTTTCTCCCCCTAGAGTTACGTAACGCCAATATAATTTGTGCACAAAGTCAAAGTCTGTTGGGAATTTTTCACAATAGTTTAGCTTTTACTATGTATTGAAAATATCAACGTAAAAAATTTAGACATCTGCTCATCTGTCTGTATCCGAGTCTTCGTCCGTCCAAATAGACTCATTATTTTCTACCATTAACGCCTCGTTTCCTCGTTTCGAAACAGGTTTTTGGGTACTGATGTTTACCAAGTAGGCCGGTAGCTGCAGACCGTAGCCGGGGATCTGATAACGCGGGATTTCCCTTGTAAATTCATGCCTTATACTTATACATAGGTATTGGGTTCAATTCTCTATCGGTCTAGCGTCTTCCCGGATTGGAAATTCTCTCAACATGTCATGGAATAAATATTTTAGATAAAGCCTTAAGTTGTTCTGTCGATTACGAATCTATGTCTGCGAAATAACTAGTCCGTTTTCTTCGATTAAATTTGCTTACTGATTAGTGTGATGTCATAAAATAAATACAGGAATTATTATCAATAAGATAACACGTCCCGCTCAAACCTTTGTAGGGGAATGGAACCACCATCATCTTTGAGAAAAACTGCTAACTTCCGGGAAAGAAGAGCTATCCGACGCACAACTTGGTTGAAAACACTGCGTCCTGGAGCATTTGTAGCAACGAATGTTGCATCAAGATTCAATTGATTAAAATTATGAATCACCATGTAATTACAGTAATTACTGGATTGATTATTCCTTAATACCTTAAGGATAATTTTAAAACCCAGCCCACGAGAAAATGTGTCCGAAGAACAGTGTCTTGGACGAAGTGCAACGAATGTTGGTTCATTGTATCCACTTTGCTTCTGCCAATATGCCCTAGTTTTATTCTGTATCCTGCGATAAAAGATGGAATAAGCTAATGTTTAGCAGCCGCGACAAAATCATGATCCGGAAGATTAACGCTATGTTCGAGATGAATTAATATCGGAGCCTGCTTATTGGCGGCTGCTAAGCCCATCACAATAAGTGCTTTATGATCTTGGCTCAGGAAACACCCCTTATTCGGTCCCAGAATCGAAATGAATTGGTGTAAAAAGTTCGTAAATTCACAGAAATGACTGAGCACTCAAAATTTGACAATTTCCATGACAAGATCTATATTTAGTATTTAAACTTGACATAATCCTACGTCAAGAATACCAAATAAAGCCTGTAGCTCTTGCTATTAATTTTGGAGGATAAAGTTGGAAATATCAGAAATATTTCTTGACTTGAAGGATTTTTGAAGACGATGAACATATTATATTGACAATAAAGACTGAAGAAATTACAATTCATGTAAGCGTACACTTAATTGTGAATTCAAGTGAGTTGGCGAAACTCAATAGTTTTTTGATATAAAAAGGCGTAAGTCTTTTAGTCTTCTCGATGTTGTAACTCTTAACCAACGAAAGATGAATTGAATCCCAAGAAACATTTAACTTTATGGATCGGCCACTGTGAAGAGCAATTTCCCTAGTTCCCATTTTTTCATTTGAGAGTTCTTCATTTTATCCTGTAAGCACTTTTCTCTTGAAAATCCGGAAGTAAATTTCCTATCTAAAAAACTCCAACGATGAAATAGGTAAATGGTCGTCAGTCAGCTCTGTATGAAGCGATCACTACTAATTAAAAAAAGGTAATTGAGGTTCAAAGTTTTCGAAGTCGATGGAAACGATAGAAAACACACACCATTGTTGATTGAACAGATCGCTCCCTTGGTCCGATGTCACCTCTGCAATTTATACTTCTTCTCCCTCTCTCTTGCTTTCTTTCTCTCTCTCTTTCTCTATCTCTTTCTCTCTCTCTCTTTCTCTATCTCTTTTTCTCTATCTCTTTCTCTCTCTCTTTCTCTATTTCTTTCTCTCTCTCTCTTTCTCTCTCATTCTCTCTCTCTTTCTCTCTCCCTTTTTTGCTCTCTCTTTCTTTTTGACGTAGGACTACGTCTAACCGGAAGATATAGGGGGTGAAATGGAAATCTAGGCACTGAACAAGTAGGAAAAAATGCAAGATTTGAAACGCTTATAACTCGAGCATTTCTCAATAGATCGCAAAGATTTTTGCATCAATTGATAGGAAATATATCTACGCATCTATCATAACGAATAACATTTCATTTTTCTTGAGATAAATAATTGAATAATTGTGAAATATCAAGCATTCTCAAAATTCACTATGTGCCCATTTTTGATTGGTCCATTTTGTGCTCCTCAAATCGTACCGACCAAAACGGGCAACCAGAGCAGCAGCGAAATAGAATGAAGCACGATTGGAAAGGAAAAAGAAAAAAATGAACGAAACATTGGTCGCAGTCTCACACATGCGTAATTCTCGAGCCAGCCAGTCAGCTTAAAAATCCCCGCTCCGCTGCCGTAACGATCATTCTCATTCAAACCGTACACCACATCGGTTCGCATCACAACACATCAACAAACCAACCCAAGCAGCCATGTCTGGACATGGTAAAGGAGGAAAAGTGAAGGGAAAGGCAAAATCCCGCTCGAACCTTGATCTGGGGTTCCCGCTCATGTTGATCTGGAGTTCCCCGCAAGGGTAGCTAGGCCGAGCGCGTTAGTACCAGTGCACCAGTCCACCTAGTCGGCGTTATATAGTTTCGGCCGCCGAAGTGATTGAGTTAGCTGGCAAAGCTTCTCGCGACGATAAGTTGCAGCGAGTGGCGAGTGGCAAACGCAATCGCAAAACGGCATCAGGTAGCAGAAGAAAAAAGTTTGTTCTTTATTCAAACTGCTTTGGTGGCAAATCCAGAACAAGGCGGCATCGAGGGCGTTCGAAATGGTTTTTTTTTTCAAAACCACGAGTACTAAGTTTTCTAAATTGGAACCATTCCATAAAACAAGGCGCTTTTCAGGGCCAATAAACCTTCCAAAAAAGAGTTTAGGAAATAAAGTTCAATGCGTTCTAAAACATTATCCAAAATAATAATAAAACACAAATTGATGTTTTCATAATTTGTTTGCCAGGATCTGATGAGTATGTGAATTTGGCAGTAGTTCTGAGCTTATTGATAGTTGGGGACTTTCAAGATTATTCAATTTTCACCAACTCTTAAATTGTTTCCAGATTGAAAGTACAGTAATTTACAATTAGTTCGACATTTAGCTAATTGGACGGACATGTAATGCGACTTATTTAGTTGGACATTTTTGTAAACATAGAGATCCAAATTATGACCGCACATTGAAAGTCGACACTGTACCACTGTCATCGCAAATGTTCAATTACAGGTTCAAATCGCCTCCAATGCGACACTGAGTGGCGCTTCGGTACGTTGCATTGAATGTAATTTACTGTAAAATATGTCACAAGCTGGATGGGAAGAAATTTTCCAACTGTGAAAGCTGAGGCGAGTGGCAAATGCAATCGCTAAACAGAAAGGTTTAGCCGAACAAGATGGGGATATCGAGTGACAACAAAACAATAAACTCTTTAGATTGAAGATAATTTTGTGATCCTGAAAAGGACCCTTTTTAGCCTGCATGTGAATCCAACGAGCGAACAAATCGTAATGAATGTATTTTTTTGCCATCGCTCCCTTTTAACGCTGATTCGTTCGTCTCGTTGGACTCGCCCCTCTGGCTGAGTCTGCCGATTTGTCTCTATCCTGTGAGTGTGTACCGCTAGAGTATAAAACACGTGGACCCCAAAAAAATATCTTATTTTCTTTCAAACCGTAAACCCGTGTGGTTGTACGGCATCGGCATCCTGGACGTAACAAAGGAGGACAAGTTAAGGGAAAGGCAAAGTCTCACTCGAACCGTGCAGGTCTCCAGTTCCCTGTTGGTCGCATTCACTGATTGCTCCGCAAGGGTAACTAGGCCGAACGGATTGGTGCCGGAGCACAAGTATACCTAACAGCGATTATAGAGTTTCGGCCGTCGGAGTGCTCGAGTTGGCTTGCAAAGCTGCTCACGACAATCAGAAAACCCGCATCAAGAACAGAGCAGCTTCGGTTCGGCGCTCATCAAGGCAACAATTAGTTTCAGTGAGTGGCATAGTGCTTCTCCGGCACGTCGCATTAAATGTAATTTACTGAACAATATGTCACAAGCTAGATAGGAAGAAATTTTCCAACTGTGAAAGCTGTGGCGAGTGGCAAACGTAATAGCTAAACAGGAAGGTTTAACCGAACAAGATGGGAATATCGAGTGATAACAAAAACACAACACCAAAGGTTCTTTTCAACCCTCAACATATTCATAAAGAGTAAACAGTAAACTAATCCATTTTTCAGGTAGATAGGTAGGTATTCACGTAGGAGAAGAAAATAAAACAATATATTTAAAATATATATTTAACAAAAGCTGTCCCCTTTGTATAGTCCTACGTCACTCCGGTTATGTCCCCGACATTACCCACCCGTCTTTTTTTATCTCTCTCTCTCTTTCTCTCTCTCTCTCTCTTTCTTTCTCTCTCTCTCTCTTTCTCTTTTTCTCTCTCTCTCTCTTTCTGTTTTTTCTCTCTCTCTCTCTTTCTCTTTTTCTCTCTCTCTTTCTCTTTTTCTCTCTCTCTCGCTTTCTCTTTTTCTCTCTCTCTCGCTTTCTCTTTTTCTCTCTCTCTCGCTTTCTCTTTTTCTCTCTCTCTCGCTTCCTCTTTTTCTCTCTCTCTCTCGCTTTCTCTTTTTCTCTCTCTCTCTCTCGCTTTCTCTTTTTCTCTCTCTCTCGCTTTCTCTTTTTCTCTCTCTCTCGCTTTCTCTTTTTCTCTCTCTCTCTCTCTTTCTCTCCTCTCTCTTTCTCTTCCTCTCCCTCTCTCTCTCTCTCTTTCCCTCCTCTCTCTTTCTCTTACTCTCCCTCTCTCTCCCTCTCTTTCCCTCCTCTCTCTTTCTCTTCCTCTCCCTCTCTCTCCCTCTCCCTCTCTCCTTTCTCTTTTTTTCACTATTCTCTCTCTTTTTCTTTCTCTTTCTCTTTCATCAGTATTCAGCTGAAATGGGTAAATCTGTAGGGGCTAGGGATCGACATGGCAATTTCATTAGGACCTATGTTTATTTAAACAAAAACACGTGCTATTCTGGCATGTAAACATGTTATTTTGAGCAACAAACAACGTCTTGCCGATATCTGTGTTTCCCAAGATGGTAAATCTGCTCTAGATTCATTGATGCAAAAATACTTATGTCATTGGAAACTCATGTTTCTCAAAATTTAAATTTAGCTACTTGCAGTTCAATAGCGTTTGAGTGAAAAAAATTTGTTTGAAATCTCTACACGGGTAACAGCAGAGGTAATTAATAATAAAGTGATTTCACAACACAACAACGGTCGGGCACATGTTGCCATACCGGTATAAACCGGCTTGAGATCGCTTCTATCACATAAAGGAAATTCTTATTTTGAAGAAACAAACAATTAAGAAGCAGCATTAGCTAAACGAAAATCCCACGTTCTGATTGGTCCAAACTCTGCTCGTTACAATGCGTCGACTAAAACGAGAAACTCACTCAGCAGTGAAGCACAATTCAAATATATCCATACGATTGTGGAAACAATCGTAGCTAACCATCGTGCCCCATTATATCCAAGAAATGGAAATAAAACAAAGCAAAACTATTTTTATATTTATTTATACCTAGTCAAGAATGAATGAATTTCGGGTTAAAGTTCCTCAAAAAAAAAGTGAGGGGTTGCCGCTAGGACACGACCGCATATAGAACTACGTAGAGTTACGCAATTATATTATGAATTTTATTTTAGAATGCATCGAAATTTTTTTATTAATTATTATTTAATTAATAATTATGTTCTTCGTTACAAATAAATTTGATGAACGTTCTTTTACGTTCGATATGATGCCTAGGACTACCAAAATATGTGAACGGAAGAATTGTCAAACGATCATTGTATTTTACATTTCCCTCTGAAATTATTGCACATCTCATGTTTACGTGCTTCTCGAACCGCGAAAGTTCATGCACCACTAGTATCTGAAATGACGATTTTCCCAGGCTTCTCAGTTAAAAGTACGTTTTAGGGAAACAGATTCCGGTCTGCACAACGACAAGCGAGTACAAAAAGAACTCAACACCAAAAAATACCCCCCGACTTGCATGTATTTGCAAAGCGGATTCCCCCAGGCACATTGAATTTGAAGTCTGTGTTGGGGAAACCGTAAATCGGACCAATCAAAACTTGGTAGTAAGGGCGTTTAGATAACGCTTGACATTTTACAGTTATTCAATTGTTCATCTCATGAAGAATAACATTTTCTCAATTGTGATAGATGCGTTAAAATATTTCCTATCGATTGATGCAAACATCTTTCCGATCTGTTAAGAAATGTTTGAGTTATAAGCATTCGAAACACGGGTAGGGTTAGCACCCAAATCGGCAGAACAAATTAATGGGAAAAAAGGAAGGTCTTCCAGTTTGCATGAATTTAAGCCGTTTAGAGCTTAGCGAATTGTAATGTATAGCATATCAAATAAATCTTAGAGAGTTTCCCATTCGATTGGTATGTAAATCATGAGAATTCGTTCACAGTGAAAATAGTTATTAGCGTTAACTTTATTTCATAAAAACGAGACCTGTTTTCTGATTTGGAACCCTTCCTGAAAGATTTAGTTCTACGTCAACAAGAACAGAATGGATTTTTATCTAGTCTTGTTTCAATCAGCGAGCAGCCTCACCCAGAGGATGGTCGATAGTGTGTTGTGAATGAAAGATGTCTCTAGTGATCCCAGATTTTTGAAATTAATTGTTCATCAGCTAATCGAATACTTTTCAGCAGTTTGTTATTCGATACGATTAATCGTCCCAAATAATCGATTAATCGATTGATCGTTAAACTGAAAAAAAAAATTAGTTAGACTAATATTTCTCATTTGCTAGCAAGCCATCTGGAATCAAAAAAGTGTTCATTCCGCCTGAAAATAAATTATTATCTTTTACGCTCCCCTAAACTCGTAAACGAAGCTCAATGCAGTCAACGCAATGATTGAATTTCAGTATAAAACTGCAGCGGTCGTACTTTTTTTTTCTCGCGGCTTGGATAGATTAATTGACGTAAAATATTCGGTTGCGCAGTATTCGATCGATTTCTTTAGAAAGTATTCGATTAATCCTTTAATTGAACGATTATCGGGGATCACTAGCTGTCTCATTGAATTGCAATTTTGATCTTTTTAAACTTTGCACCGCGTCGGTTTTCATACCGTCAGGTGGAAGGTGTTTGTGTATGATTGAATCATATATACGCTTTTCTGATTTTATATGTTCTTAAAGGTAGTCTGTTGGATAGAAGACAACACTTTTCGACAAGTCGATTATGTAGAAGACTGGACTGTTGCATCGTGTTTCTCCAAAAGAAGGACTGTGTTTTGAATGTGTAAAAGCCGCAGGTCACATATTGCCTCAGCGGAATCCTGGCGAATGAAATATCCTTCCACTACTTGTCCAAATTAAACTCCATCTATCACGTGTGTCAATGACCTTCTTCCCTTGAAGGCGCGCATCATTTAGAGAGCGTGAGATCCACTGCGACGGTTCGAGTACCCACATCATCGGGTCTCAGGTTCTTCTAAACTGTGCCATGTCATGTGCATCTCTCCATCATAATCAATTTTGTCTTTTTATCAAATTTCGCGAATGCATATCCCCTCCCCGTCCCACCGAGCATCCGAGAACCGGCAGTATTCACGTTCTGTGTGCAAAGGATCGCGTGATATGCCTTATCCCGTTTCGTTTTCCCCAGCTCCCCCCGAGTCGCTGGCAGTAGGCTTCAATGTGCTGTGCAGAGGAAGAAATGGGGCGGTAGTTGTGGGTATTGGATGTAATGCAGTACGTGTCTGCATCAGCTTCAATTTCATTCATCCTTCATCTCATCCCTCAGCTTCGGCGTTGGTTTTTTGTTGCGCGGCTCAACCCCGCATCCACCCCACATCTCCTGCATTCCTGCGGCGGTACCAAACGGAAGGCGAGAGGAAGCCCCAAAATCCCGTCGTGGAGTTCGCAAGATCCATCATGGCATGAAGTGAAATGAAGATAATGTCTGCCGGTGGTGGGGCGATTGCGTTAGCTGTTTTGTTGCCGGGGTCCACTTTCGTTAATATCGGCAAAAAAAAAAATTCGGCGAGTAAAACCACAATAATGAAATGGATACGCATCAGAATGCACTTCCATGTACACACGCACACATACACTATTGTATAATTTTTGTGTGCCCTATCAATGGGATACTGTGCGCATTCGCACCAGAAGTGAATGAAGAAACAAACAAACATACATTCGCACACAGGCGGACAATTGTTGGTGCCACAGGAACAGGAAAGAAACATTTGAATTAAAGTAGAGATAATTGTTTCTACATGATTTCACACGATAAATGTGCAACGGTTACGAGTCGCGGGTCTGGTATTAATCATATGCATGGTAGCGGCAGAGCATAATGCTGCAATCAACCGAAAAGTTGAATCGAGCGAGAATCGGGGCGCGCGCGTGTTTTGTGCACGACGACGCCGGTGCTCAATTGTTTGAACTTGTCGTGGAATGTGCACATACAGACACACACACCCCACACACACGTGCACACCATCTACATCAACGGAATAAATGTTTGTCAAACATAATTTAGATTGGACGTAATGAAACAGCGGCTGTTACTGCCTGAAGTGCCTGAAGGGTAAGACTCTCCGGAAAACGGGACGATTGTTCCTGCAGTGCAATGGTCATGACATATTAACTAACTGCAAACGGAAAACGATAGTGGAATTAGATACGGACTGGTGACTGTGTTAACACTATTATTAAATAGCCGAACTATTGAAGCATACAAATCAATCAACTGACTCAAAGCTTCGTGTCTCGGATACGTTTGGGAAACTCTGTTACTTCGATATGACTAAAGTCCTAACTAAAGGACTGAGCAATTGCCCTGTTTGTTTGGTATCATCATTTAGATTTATCTTCTGAAGTCTTGGTCTTTCGAAGTGATCCATGGTTTTTTGTCTCTTCGCAAAAATGGAATATGTATCATCGATCGGAACAAATGGTTGAATTAGACCCGTATTTTTTATTTTTTTACTAGCTGATCCGGCAGACTTCGTCCTGCCAAAATTTTATTTTTTGTTATTGATACCTTCAAACAATCACGTTTTCTTACTAAGCACACGTTCATGGGTTCAATCGCAAAACTGTTCATTGCTTGATTTTCAAATCTACCCATTAAAATTACCTTTTACTATAAAATTCCTAGAGTACTTCTACCAAATCTCGTCGTTATAATATCAGATTATTTTCAGACACAATTCTCGTTCAAGATTTTTCAACCACTTGCAAATAACATAACTCCCCGTTACATGGAATGTTTGATACAGAAACCTTTCTCGAGTTTTGCTCTTATCAACACATTCGGCGATCCATTTTTATTTATATAGATAGATGACAATATAGGAGTGCGTTTTATCACATTAAAATCCATTTCCACTTTCGAACGAAGATCAATTTCGTTAGCGCAAACATAAAATGGACTAACAACGCTTGTCGGCAAATTTTTTCGAATTTTCCCATTTTCCTTCAGAGTTTTCGGTAAATTTTCAATTGTTATGTTTGGTTGAAATATGTGTAATATTTTTATGGGACCCCCTCTCCATTCCAGAGGAGAGAGGAGTGTCATAGAAACATAGAAACATTTCTCATACCCCAAAACCCTCACGTCCCAAATTTGGCTCCATTTGTTTAAATAGTTCTCGTGTTATGCAGAAATTTGTGCTTCATTTGTATGGCAGACCCCCTCCCTTTAAAGAGAGGGAAAGGGTTATCTAACCACCGTAGAAACGTTTCGTGCCCCCTGAAACCTCCACATCCCAAATTTGACTCGATTTGCTTGATTAGTTTTCGAGTTATGCATTCGATTATGCATTAGTTGTCGAGTTATTATGTTTCATTCTTATGGCAGCCTCCCCTTATTTTGAAAATTAAAATTGATTTTTCTCGAAAACATACGCTTTTAAAATTCTGAAAAAATAGATAATTTATAGCCCTTAAAATTTCCAACAAGTTTTCCATACATCGGACGACGGCCACATTTATATGGAAAAAGTTTTTCGATCAACAACTTTTTAATTTTTTTCTTTGAAAAAATACTATTAATGTTTAATTCGTAACATTTTTATGTATAAATTATCGCAATTCACATGCTTCTTTTCTCTATTTAGAAACATGTCAAACTTTAGAATTTACACACAAAAATGTTACGAGCAAAACATTATTTTTTCAGGAGTCTTCATACAAAAATGACTTATATTCCAAAAACTATAACAGATAGAAAGTTGACGTCTTCGACAAAAGTTCATATTTTAATAAGATCTGAAACTTTGTCGAATACACTATATCGCTATCTTGACTTTAAACAAAATTAGGATTAGTTGTATTGTTTTCAAAGAAAACATAAAAAAGTTGTTGTTAGAAAAACTTTCCCTGCAAGAGTGCCCATCTTCCGATGTATGGACGACTTGTTGGAAATTTTAAGGGCTATTCATATATATATTTTTGGGAATTTAAAAAAATACTTTTTTTTAGAAAAATGGATTATAATTTTTAGAATAACTTTTTTGTCAGCAAATTTTTTTGTGAAAATTTAAACAATTTCCTACATTTCATCCTTCGACATGAATTGTGTAGGTATCATAGTTCTAGTTATAAATTTTTGTAAAAAAATTAAGAAAAAAAATTGACTTTTCCAAAAAGTAGTCAAATTATTTTTCGAATATTTAAAGTATGCAAAGTTGCTTAAATGACCCCTGTCTTTACACCCACAACGTTTCACTGCTATCTGAGATGGTGCTGCCAACGGCCAGTCGAGTTGGCATGAAATTCGTCATAGGCAGCTGTTCGTCGGTTGACGTTTTCGGCTTCAATTCGTACGGAGCCCGTGCTTTTGGATAATTGCCAAAACTTATAAACGATACAAAATGGTTTTTTGAGTGATTCTAATGATTCTTCTAGTTCCTGTTGGAATTGAATTGGAAGAATTGAAACCTCACTATGTTTCTAGTCTTCGATACTACAATCTCCACTTCCGAAGCATTGGAAATATTTTGGTTTATGATTTGAATGGCTCCGGATTTTTTCTACCAGCTTAATTCTTACAGTTCATATAAAAAACGGTTTTTCCAGGGAAACATTTAGAGTATAAAAAGAGAACTTAATTCAAAAGCAATTGCTCTCAACAACCACCTTCTTGATGTTGTGATTCAACCAATATTTACGATTTTATCGAAATGAAAATGAATTTTTGCATTACCATAATTGGTACAATTTTACATCTACGTACCAATTATGTACGGAATCGCCGCAAAGCTGAAAAACAAAGCTGCTATGTTCCTATTATGGTTGTACGTTTTTATGTTTTGGTTGTCATGCAATTATGGTTGTACCTGACGTTTTCACGCTGTGCAATTGCATATCATAGGGCGACTTTGATCGCTCAGCAGTGTAGTGAAATAGCACTATGTGTGCCTGACCGAAGCATAGGGGAGATGGGGGTAAGGCGGACATGTTAAGGAGAACTTCAATAGTTTCTTTGGAAACTCATGTTTTCCAAAATTTAAAAGCAGTTTCTTACAGTTCAATGTACTGGTTTTCGAAATAATTACCCAAATGTTTTCTAAAAATGTGTTTTTTCATTTTTTTTTACTGAAAAGTAGTATTTTTATCGATGCGGGTATAATGGACATGTAGTGAGGGGAATATTGACAGGTCAATAATATACGAAGCGTAGAATTTTATCGCTCGTGAGAGGAATAATTTCGCTCTCTCCCAGTGTTTGTGCGTCCAGTTATCAGTTATAGAACAAAAAGAGATAGCAATAAAAAAAGAGTTCAATGTTATTCCCTTCACTTTCCATCATGCATTGGATGTGATTATGGATGTGCCTGTACATTTCGACCCCACCAGTGCAATTGTTTTAATAATTTAAATTTACCACTTACGAATGAATTTACTGTTCCGTACATACCTAATATTGCTTCTCTGTCAACTCATAAACCGAAATATAACCATCAGTGAATTCAATTTTGCAATTATACCACTCAAAATGCTTAATATCGAAGCCGCAAAAATAATCTCGCACCGAAACTTGTAATGCTTGCAATTCTGTTTTCATTTGTAGTTAATTAAGTGTACCTTCTCTCAGATTATCATCCCTGAAGTTCTTAGTTCCTTTAATTTTGAATACAAATGATTGGTTGATGTACTTGGCATATTGAAATTATGTGGCATGAAATCTGTCTGGAAGGCCATGGTTATCGTAAGAGAAAGTCAATTAAGAGAATCGATCAAAGCAAAAGCCAAAACAAAAAAAGCCAAAAATTGCTGAATAATGAATAATAAATAATTAGTCTTGTACAGAATTTATTGGAGTTTTCAAAACTGCCTTCTGATTTGAGAATAATCGCATTATTGAAGAAGTATTCATTAAAAAAGGGAAATTTTTCTTTCCATCAACACTTTTTCCTGTAGTAAAATGAACTACAGGAGCGTTCTTGGAATCAAATGAATGCTGATTGCTAAAGTTAATTGGATTCACTATTGACTTTGGTAATAAAACACTGTGTTAATCTACAAAATGTTGTAAATAACAGAAAAAATCGATTTTTATAGATAGAAGCATTAAAGTTTCACATCTCAAAACTTGAAGCTTTGAAATGATGTATATCCCATCTTTATTCGTTGGTTTTTCACAAAATTACAGCGCTTTTAAAATCATTTAAAAATTTCGACTTCGCGCTTCGTTCCCATAACTGTCGAATATAGAATAAACGACATAGTATTGCATACTACAAATAAGATCTAGAGGTAGAGTTTTATTTAAAAATTATTATTGAAGTGTTATTTGAATCCTATTAACACTTTTTCCATGTGACACCGACTATTACCATAATAGGTACACTTATTACGAAACACTGTTACCATAATGGGTACATGGAGGTGGCATTTTCAAACATGTTTTTTATACAATTTAGTCAATTAATCATCGATATATCAGTGAGAATCTTCAAAAACAGAGTCCAAACTGCCAAAAAAGTACACTTTTGTATACTTTTGAACTAAAACAGAGTATTTATTCGCAAGTTTCTGCAAGTTGATGACATATCTCCTCCATAATTGGTACACTTACCCTATTTTCAAGATCATGGAATACGCAGTTTTATAATTTATAATCAGATTAAGATGTGTTCCAAATTTCAGATCACACGGTCAACAGGAAGGGGGTTAAATTTCTATTAGTGTGGCACAGCGCTACAGACAAAGTTACAAAGTCATAAACATACAAACGAATCCAAGCTAGATAAAACCGTTTAATAAATAAGTGCAAATCATAAGTATATTACATTCACCGAGAGAAAATTATTTTTTATGATCCTATTATCCGGAGGATTCGATTATTCGGAGTGAAAAAAAAATCAATACTCTGGATAATCGAGTCCGACCTGTACTATTATATAACTAACTCTTGATTATTCAAAAACTTGGTTGATGATTCCTTCTTGCCTCACAAAAATAATACATAAGGTGGCCAAATTTGTCGATTGGTTTTTTTATTTCAAGGCACGGATGCAAATGCAAAAATACATAATAACTATGGTGACAAGTTTTTTTTTAAGGTAACAGCAAATATTGACGTTTCGTGCAATTATAAGACATTTGACATAAATATTTTTTTGCAAACCCCGATGTACGATTAGTTTTTCGTTTTTCGGTCCAAAAAACCTAAATTTTGACGTCTGCGATATTAGTAAACGAAGTTCGACTGAGCTAATATTTTGCATTGAGTATATTATCGTGCAAATCAACATTTCGCAGCATGTTCCGACTGAAGAATCGAGATAACTATTTTTATTGGTTTTTCGAGATGACCGTAGATCTCGACGTTTTATGCCATTTTAAGACATTTGGCATCAATTTTTTTTTCAAAAACCCCGATTTTCTTTACTCCCTCCTTTCATTTCGATTTTCAAAAAACTCAAACTTTGACCGTTTTGCGCCACTCTCCCTTAAGTCCGATTGGACTGATATTTTGCATAGGGTGTTTTTTCGAGGTGGTGAACATTTTTTTTGGGGTAACTTTTCGAAATTCGAGATGACCATTTTCATTGGCACCCTAAGGCTAAGGTTACTTTGGATAGGAGTACGCACGAAAATTTGATTGTACGAAGAGAAACAAACAATTTTGTTCGATAGAAGCTGACGAATTCGAACGAAGCAAGAAGGAAAGCAATGTAACCACACCAATACAACTCAATGTGGTAGTTTGCTTTCACTATTGCATACAATTCGTACGACCACTTTTCTGCATCCAGTGTCACCGCCGCCTAATAAGCACTCCATACCAAACGATACGAAAATCGACGCGGCGCCTCCACCGAACAAAATTGCCTGGCTGTGTGTGTAGTATGAGAGCGGGGGTTCTTATTGGGTGGCGCATTATCCTTCGGTGGAAACGTTGCCTCTGAATGGTTTAACTTGCAAGTCTACAGAGGGCGCTCTTTTGGAAAAAAAATAGTTATAAATTAACTCCTTCTGCTTAGTAAACGGTGAAATCAAAATCTGTTTGCAGTAGAAATAGTTATTAAAGTGGAATATAATCCATAGAAACGTGACCTGTTTTCTAATTTAGCAGTTTGTGTGTCAAACAACATATGTTTTTCCCACGTACGTATAACTCATCATCACGGGAGAACGGCTGATCAGATCTACGTCGTCCATATATTTTGTGAGTTTATTTCCACCCAAATTAGAATGATAGAGTACTTTGGAAAATATTTGAGATGATTAGAAAAATTCGAAAAAATTGACTATGCATATTATCTTATATATAAAATTCTCGTGTCACGATGTTCGTGACCAAACTCCTCCGAAACGGCTCGGCCGATTTTAATGATATTATACTCAAAAAACTTGGTAGGCATGAGAATAGGTCGTAAACTATATATGATACCGCTAGGATACCTATTTCTTTATATTTGATACCGATTAGGGTGGTCCCATGCAAATAAAATCTGAATAACTTTGTTTTCGTATTTTTTGCATAAATTTGGCTTGAAAAAAACTTATAACCATATATAACTAATTTTCACCGTCATCTCCTTTTTTATCGCGATATATGTATTTTTATATAAACGATACCAAATAATTGATTCGTCGTTCGTTTTTTAAACAGGACGAATTTATTTACGTTGTTTAATGCCAGATGGCACTTCGTCCTCTTCATCGAATTTCACCCTACACATACGCAAGTAACCTCAATTCGACTAAAACTAGGAATATCGCCGGCGAGCTGGAAGCCTTTTTGGATGAGCACAATGAATTATTGAAATCATTCTAATCACACCCATGCTCGGAATGCAAAATAACAGTCACGCTTTGTCGTCAATCCTGATAAAAAACCGATTGAAGAGCACGTGTGTAAATCCAATGCGCCACAGTTACTTTAATTATTAGGAACATCATTACTCATTTTGAATTAATATTTTAATATTATGTGGTTGAAGAAGACTAAACAAACAAAAGAGTGCCTTCGATGGATTCTTATGTGTGTCGTTTGATGAATTGGCGCAGTCAGGACAACGTCATTCTAAGATGTCTTGAGCTGTGTCAATAATCCATGGTCAACATATTCGCAAAGGTAGAGAGCGAACGACTACGATTGCTATGAGACAATCAACAGAAGCGGTTCGAGGAATGATAGCGAGACGCTATCATGAGTAACACCTACACAGCCTTTGTTCAAACGACAGCACGCGTGTTCAAACAAAAAAAAATGCAGTCTTTAATGGGCTCTATTACAAAGTTACACGTATTTCGTCCAACATGTTGCTGGACGTATACAAGATTTATAGAAGAATCGTTAAGTGCGGACTGTTTTCCAAGTGTTTAAACAACATCGAGTAATGATTCTCATCCAAATTTAAGCAATTTAAAATTATTTTCGTGTCCGCTAATCTGATTCAGATTAAATAACCGCACGAATAAAACTTGGTAGGCATGAGAATAGGTCGTAAACTATATATGATAACGCTAGGATTCCTATTTCTTTATATTTGATACCAATTAGGATGGTCCCATGCAAATAAAATCTGAATAACTTTGTTTTCGTATTTTTTTGCATAAATTTGGCTTGAAAAAAAACTTATAACCATATATAACTAATTTTCACCGTCATCTCCTTTTTTATCGCGATATATGTATTTTTATATAAACGATACCAAATAATTGATTCGTCGTTCGTTTTTTAAACAGGACGAATTTATTTACGTTGTTCAATGCCAGATGGCACTTCGTCCTCTTCATCGAATTTCACCCTACACATACGCAAGTAACCTCAATTCGACTAAAACTAGGAATACCGCCGGCGAGCTGGAAGCCTTTTTGGATGAGCACAATGAATTATTGAAATCATTCTAATCACACCCATGCTCGGAATGCAAAATAACAGTCACGCTTTGTCGTCAATCCTGATAAAAAACCGATTGAAGAGCACGTGTGTAAATCCAATGCGCTACAGTTACTTTAATTATTAGGAACATCATTACTCATTTTGAATTAATATTTTAATATTATGTGGTTGAAGAAGACTAAACAAACAAAAGAGTGCCTTCGATGGATTCTTATGTGTGTCGTTTGATGAATTGGCGCAGTCAGGACAACGTCATTCTAAGATGTCTTGAGCTGTGTCAATAATCCATGGTCAACATATTCGCAAAGGTAGAGAGCGAACGACTACGATTGCTATGAGACAATCAACAGAAGCGGTTCGAGGAATGATAGCGAGACGCTATCATGAGTAACACCTACACAGCCTTTGTTCAAACGACAGCACGCGTGTTCAAACAAAAAAAAATGCAGTCTTTAATGGGCTCTATTACAAAATTACACGTATTTCGTCCAACATGTTGCTGGACGTATACAAGATTTATAGAAGAATCGTTAAGTGCGGACTGTTTTCCAAGTGTTTAAACAGCAGTAATGATTCTCATCCAAATTTAAGCAATTTAAAATTATTTTCTTGTCCGCTAATCTGATTCAGATTAAATAGCCGCACGAATACAGATTACTTATTTTGAAGTTTATTTTGCGCCGAGGCAAGGTTGCTACATTTCATAGCACGAATGATCAGATTTCTGAATGCAAAAGACGAATCCTGAGATCCGATCGATCCGGTCCATTCATAGATCTCATCTCCATCTCCACATCACACTCAGGTTCGGGAAGTTCCCACGGTCCAATGCAATACACGGTCAAATCTGCACGTATCTGCTCGATATCCACGTGGTATCTATCCTTCATCGATCATAATCAATTAATTTTTTTTTGTATCCAATATTGGATACAAAAAACCTTGTTCTGAAGAATAATCTTCAGAAGCCTTCCTGCTAACTGCACTTGATTGACAAATCACAAAACCAAATGTATGTGGTCACAGTATTATATGGATATAAAACATTAAAATAAACTCGCATGAATGTATTTTTCAATTACCAGGGGAACTGGCAGATTATTTTTCAGCAACGATTAGATCTTTCCGGAATTTTCTCGATGCTGAATAGCATCCAAACGAAAATACTCCTTTCAGTTTGGCCTGCAAAAAACTTTTCTGAACTCTAATCCATCAAAATTGGAGCCCTGAAAAGGGCCGTTGATTATATGCTAAGCTAATATCCCTTGGATTCGACGGGCCAGCTGAATGTCTTTGGGCTTGTTGTGACGCGTTTTGCGTGGATTGCACACAAATTGGTATCTTCGAATAGGCCTCTTGCAGCGTCATAACCGCGGAACTTTGGAAGCGCAAGTCGGTTTCGAAGTCCTGAGCAATTCCACGAACCAAATGCTGCAAAGGTAGCTTGCGGATCAGCAATTCGGTCGACTTCTGATAGCGACGAATTTCACGCAAAGTTCCCGGTCGGCCTTTGCTTTCGTTCATTTCTTACTCTACTCTCGCACCTTGAGGACTCGTTTCATCGGGACTAAGCAGACAGCTCGTTAACCTTTCGGTGGTAAGGCACCACGAAAGCAGCTCGGATAAGTCACCAGCCGCAGGAAGCGCGAATAAGCCACATCGCTATCGACCGGGAACTTTGCGTGAAATTCGTTGCTATCAGAAGTCGACCGAATTGCTGATCTGCAAGCTACCTTTGCAGCATTTGGTTCGTGGAATTTCTCAGGACTTCGAAACCGACTTGCGCTTCCAAAGTTCCGCGGTTATGACACCTATTCCGCGGAGGCCTATTCGAAGATACCAATTTGAGTGCTATCCATGCAAAACGCGTCACATCATGCCCAAGGCCATCTAGCTGGCCCATCGTATCCGAGGAGAGCGTGCTATATTAGCTTAGCATATAATCAACTGTCCTTTTCAGGGCTCCAAATTTGATGGTTTAGAGTTCAGAAAAGTTTTTACAGGCCGAGCTGAAAGGAGCATTTAGCGAAAATCGTGGTATCGATGATAATTCGATACCGATAGGTGCCATGGATATGGATTTTATAATGAAGAATATGAAACATATGACATGATGTAGTGAATATATCCCCATATCGAAGAAATCATTTTGATGAAACTGCATTATAAAATTATTTGTGTACGAATGCCGCAATCGATAGTGTTCTCTAATTTGCGCTGGTTAATTTCCTCGGAGGACTCGATTCCTCCTTTGAGCATCAATAATCTCTTTCTGGCAAAACGAAGTGGTATGAATCACATTTTTCGAAAGATAAAATGAAGATGTTTTCTGTCAATTTCCTTCAACCTCCAAACATCTCTTTCTCCCGTTTGTCGTTATTGCGTTCGCTAATCCTTTCTCACAACACCCATTTCTCGTTTGAGAAATTGTCGAGTAAACATTGTTTGCCAGTGCGCGTAGAGCGGGAATTCCTTAAGATTCATTGCACCTCTAATAAATTGCCGAAAGCCGTGGTCTTCCTTTGATCGCACTTGATTGAAAAATCCAAAACGAAATGTATTTGGTCACAGCATTATATGAGTAGGAAGCAAATAATCGCTAGAAAATTACATGATTTTCGCGATGTGAAACATTATCCGTTTTTCATGTTATGCATCCAATATTGGATACGAAACATTTCTACTGATGGGGAAAAATAATATTCAGAAGCTTTCCTGTTAATTGAGATTGATTGAAAAATCAAAAAACCAAATGTATTTGGTTGCAGTGTTGTATGCATAGAAAACATTAAAATAAACTCTTTCGCATGAATGTATTCCCAGGGGAACTGGGTTCCGCGCCTGTATTCCCAGGGGAGGGTTCCGCGCCTGTATGTGTGTGTGGCGGCTGCTCCGATGTTTCAACCGGAACCGTGGCATCACTCTTCTCCTGATGGATTCACTTCTGGCCTTAGGTGCACAAACAGGCTCTTGGTGACACCGTTCATCAGCGCTTTCATGATAAACGAAATTAGATTCACAACAACAGCGACAACATGCTCCAATCGCTGTTCAATCCTAACTGAGTGGATGTACGAGCGGCGCTCGCTTATATACCGATTGGTGATTTCAATAGCCTGTTTTGAAAGCAATTTTAAGACTATTGAAACAAGTTTTTGGATGAAAAAGTAACAAGTATATGACGCGTAGACATTTTATCTTTCGAATGAAGTGTTTATCATACCATTTCGTTCAGTTGATTAAGAGCTACTAACGCTCAAAATCTCGGTCTCCGGCGTAACGCTTTCGTTTTCGAAACTTTGATTTTACACCCCGGTATAGAAATGAAAGACGTAGTCCTACGTCAAAAAAATGATTCCAAATGTCTTCACATAGCATGAAAAGTCGAGATCTACTGTCAACTCGAAAATTTTTTTTTGTCACAAATCGACACTGGTGATTTTTCGATTTTCACAAGACTTAAATTTTGAGATCTGCGACAGTAGTAAATGAAGTCCGTAAGAGCTAATATTTTGCAGAGGGTATTTTATCGTGCAAATCAACACTCCGTAGGGAATCCCGTATCCCGTAATCGATATGACGATTTTCATTGGCGCCCTAAACCATACGTTTTGCCTTGTATTCCGGAAAAAAACGACTAAGTTCCAGAGTGTCGATTTGTGACAAAATGATTTTCGAGATGACAGTAGATCTCGACGTTTCATGCAATTAAGGGTAGTTTTTCGTGGGAATCAACATTTTTAATCAAGTTCGCTTTGAAAATTCGAGGGTCACTATTTTCCCATACATCCATTGGCACTCTAGTATACATAATACCAATGTTGCTGCCACTGTTATTGGTCGTTCATCGGTGTGTAAAGTGTTTCAGTGCACTGCCTAATGGCGGTGGAGCCGAAAAAAACAAGGATAGTGGCCTTTTAAAAGTGTATACCGCGCTTCTGCTGCTGCTGGCCTGTGAAAACCACCCAACAGCGCGCCAAAATCGACATCCCTCATTAAATAATATTAATAGATGGAAGCGAGCCGTGGGCCGTCGCCATTGGGAACAGTGGGACGAAATTTTGACAAGTAAATAAGTAAACGCGGAAGAGGGCGGTTACTGAAAACTTTTTTTTCCTTTCTTTTCGTTTAAATTTGAATCCGGAAAAGAGTGGTAGTGTGTGTGGGGGCACGGCCGAGAAGTGGGATGTAAATATATCGACAGCGGCGGCACACAATGCCTTGATAAGACGGCGAACAAGTTTAATGCATTCGAGCAATCGCGGCGGCGGTCGAAATGACGCTAGAAGAGCGGTTCTGTTTTCGGGGAAAAGTGGACTCCAAAAAAAAAGTGGGACAAAATTGGTTCACGGGTGAATTGAAACGCTGTCGAGTGTAACATCATCACGGCGCAACGAGCACACGGCCGGTCTATGGTAATGGGCTTCCATACACAGAGGCCGAATTCACTGGAAGTGGAGAAAAATGGAGAGAACATTGTCATTCAGAATGATAATAAAAAAGCGCGCTATTGGAGACCTGCCGGACGAAAGGACACTTCTTTCGCCTTCCGAGCCTTTCTCGGTGTTAGCTCTTGTGACAAGTATACCCGGAATCATTCACGGGAGGGATATTTTCGGCTCCAACATTTTGTAGCAAGAACGATGTAATTGGGAGTGAAATATGAAATATCGTCGAAACGGTTGTTAAAAAGGGACTCTTGCCTTTATTAAAACGATGGACGGAAGAGGAGGAGTTCAGTGTGAATTTGGGCACCCGGGATCGGAAAACCGGGCGAGAATTCATATGCTGCGGAGTTCAATTTGCGATCTATCTCTATCTCTGGTCATTGTTATGATTTTCCGGATAATTGCGCTCCGGTGTTGGCGTAGGTGATGGCAACGGTCTTTGATAGTGAGTGAACACCGACCATCGGTTGCTTGCAGAAGAGAAGGTGATGGGTTTAACGTGTTTTGAATAAATATCGTTGAATTATGTAGTAATTTGAGCTAATATTTATTTTGTGTGTGGGTGGAATTTGTTCTCACGATAATTTCGTGTTGATTGTCGAACGTGGCACAGGAAAGTGTATGGTATATTCGTGAATACTATTCCCATGGGAATCTTCCCTTCGAATGCTAATATTAGGTAATTGCGGTCAAATGCCCCATCTTCCAATTATTCAATGTACTTTACTAAAACATCGGAAAAATCTGTATCCACAGCAATATTTCATCAGAAATGCTTTCAAACGTGTTGGCAATTCCGTGAAAAAAAGATCTGAAAAATTAATTTAAAAAAAAAGAAAAAAAAACCTTTAAGTTAAACGGTTTCATTGTGATAAATCATAATAATAATACAGATAATGAACTAAAAGTTAAAAAAATAAATAGGCAAGTAGCAGTTCGTAGTTATCATACCTCTATCTTTAATCTAGGGTATTGATGAGACTACCTTTTTTTATTTTTTTTTATTTTCTAGTTTTTAGTACATTATCTGTATCGTTAATATATTTCTCTACAATAAAAAGTCACAGGAGGGTTGTGTCCAAGACACGACCGCATAGTTGACGTAGGATTCCGTTAGGCTATCTGCTGCATGCTAATTTGGATATGTTTGAAGAATTACATTGTTAAACTCTTCGATAATGATTTGGGTCTGTTTTGTCTGGTCATAATCATTATCGAACACAAGTTTTCTCACCAAGAGTTACTTTAGTATGGAAAAAATATATTTGAATTGGAAAAGGTAATTTAATTTATATTTTTTTATTTTCTGACTGTTTATTCATCCCATTTCCTTTTCGCTTTAACCCTAACGGAACACAATGCTACATGCCTCAATGCGAATTTCAATTGGGCTAACAGCACCCAATACGATATGTAGAGCATATGTGAAATCACTTTTTCGAATACTCCTTCATTTTTCCAATTTTGCTCGTCGCATGAACTTTCCTCTGGGGAAAAAATCGTTTGATATTTCAAGTCAGGTTCACACAATAGCTACCATATACAATTTTACACTTACACTTGTGCTAAAAGTTTCACAATACATGATCGGTCATTGATATGAAATTTCACGAAGCAACCAACATAAAAGTTCCAAATTTAAATTTTATTTATATTCTATCAAGCATAAGTTCTATTCAGTTCATTGAAATATCATTCTTCAATCAACCCATCGAAAGATTCTTATTGGAACGAAAATAATAAAAAAACACTCGTTCATCACAGGGTATTTACATGCTGATTTCCCCCAGACACCTTGGATTTGAAATCTCTGTTAGGGAATACATGTCGGTGGGAAAAAAAGCTCGCCCTTCTTTCATGTATTTGCAATGCCAATTTCTCCCAGGCAGCTTGGTTTTGATGTCTCTGTTAGGGAACACATTTCGATGGGATCAAAAGCTCCCCCTACTTTCATGTGTTTGCAATGCCGATTTCCCTCAGGTAGCTTGGTTTTGATGTCTCTGTTAGGGACCCGCCGCATATGTCGTCAATTTTGACCAATCAGAAGTGGCTATTTCCGTTAGGATAGGGGTTGAAATTATTCAATTGTTCGATAGTAAGTTTCATGACATATATTATTTTATTCAATGTAAAAAATTGTTATGGAGTGCCGATATTGATTGACGCAAAAATCTCATCAATCCATCATGAAATGACTGAGCAATAAGCATTTGAATTTGGACAATTTTCACGGTGCGCTCGATTTTCGATTTTCAATTTGAACCCCAATATGTTCCCGAAAGACGTAATCCTACGTCAAAACATTTCACAATTTTTTAAAATGTTTCTTTTTGCCTACTTTTTTCCGGAATGTTTTCATGATGTACTGTATTCTATGAGCCAAATCCTTTCATTTGATAGCGATAATGATGAGTGTTCCGGACTTTCCCAGGTTAACTGGGTGCAAGAACCCGCGGCGATCTGTGTGAGCCGAACGAATAAAAAGACGCGTTTTAACCTTTTAAACACAAGCGATATTTTCTCACACAATTTATTTTCACTGATGTGTTGCCGATGACCGATGGTGATGATAAGAGAGAGTCAGTCTTATCTTTCGTCCGTATTTATAGGCTAAGCTAAGTTTCCTTAGTTTGTGTATTGAAGAGAATTAATCGTAACGCATACTGCTGTTCAATATGAATTTGAAATTCGCCGTAATAATGAGATTGCGAAAAAATACATAGTCGACCATTTTGTGCCGGTGACCTCTCTGAATTTATGTTGTTCATGTTTGTTCTCCAAGTCAAGTCCATTCATTTGATACACATATCCCAATAAATTTTTTTTAAACCATTATGAAATCAGTCATTTTATAGCGGCGGCTAAATTGGATTTTTCGGGATAAAGGAATACGCAGTATTATAATGACAGCGGAGATGAAGGTGTGTTCCAAATTTCAGATCAATTATCAAATTGGCCCCTTCAATTTTGAAATAATATGGGACAACTCTACAGAAATACAAACATATGAATAAACAGGTCAAGTTGAATGAAACCTTTTAAAAAAGTAATTGCCTTTTTTTGTTACTGCGGCCATCTTAGATTTGAATAAATAGCTGTGATCCACTGGTCAAGCCCCTTCATTTGATACCAATTTTGATGTAGTTTGCTTTGAGAAAATATGTAATCTGCCATTTTGTTGTGGCGGCCATTTCGGGTTTGCATTCCTCATGGATAACTGTGTTCTACTAGTCAAGCCCTTTCATTTGATACCCATATTGATAGGGTTTTGGAAAAACCCCATTGATGGGGTATTGAGAAAATGTGTAATCCGTAATTTTGTAGCGGCCGCCATCTTGGATTTTCAAGATTATGAAATGCGCAGTTTTATATTGACAGAAGAGATAATGGTGTGTTCCAAATTTCAGATCAATCGGTCAACAGAAAGGAGGTCAAATTACTATTAATATGGTACAGCGCTACCGACAAACACGTTACAAACATACTAGCATGTTACAGGGCAAGTTAAATAAAACCGTTCAAAAAATAGCTTTGATTTTGCACAATTTCGTATATTTGTTCCTTCTTCAAAAATTTTAGGCGTGATTTTTTAAATCATCCTACAGGGTACATATTTCAGAACGAGAGGTTGTAGCGTGTAGAACTCACAGCTACGGTTCCGCCACTGTTCCGGGGATTCTTTAAAGGCGAGTGGCTTAAGCGCCACCTCTAGGAGGACCACTCACGCGAGATTTGCCCGGCAAAGGACCAGTCTTGAAACTGGCCTCTGAAAATTGTTGAAGAATCGCTCGAACAGTGACTCTTTCCAAAATGTTTCCTAAATGCGTTCCTATGACTTGCTCGGCTACTCGCTCAAAGGATCGGAGGAAATTCGCAGCTGAACCTGGATAAAAAGGCACAACAAATTGCTCTTCACTCGAATTCTTCTGCTGTCCAAATATTACCTCTCGTTTCAGAAACAAGAGTGGGACTCCAAACATATACCCAAAAACTCAAACAGACTACAGTATCACGAACGATCATAAAACGTACGGTTTCTCCAAATAACAAAACTAAATATCATTTAAACATTTATTAACTAGCTAAATTACAATTTCATTTTCCCTAATGTCCCTAACAATTCCGTGCCACGTGCGTCTCCATTTTCTTAAGCGTAAACTTTATTTCAGTGATCACTGTCTCATCAGTTTAAAAGTTTAAAAATACCCACCCACATGCGCATGTTATAACGGGATGGGTACTCACGTTTTGACTTTATCGCTCTGCTTGCTCTGTCCGGAGTGCTGTAGTGACGTAGCACTCCCTTCCGACGGAAATATGCTTGTCGGGAAACTTTGACTCCAACCGTGGGGTCAGAAGTGCGTCCGGCTGATTGAGTGCGATAATGATCTTTTTGAACCGCGAATCAAGTCATAATTGTCCGCTCTTTTTTTGTCAAGGTTGAGCTAATTCTCGCGATTCTTCCACGAAACCTGGCTTCTTTATTTTCCTCGCACATGAGTGACCACTTAGAGCGTAGCTTAAGCTACTCGCTCTTAGCATGTGTTGGTGTGGCGGAACATGAGCTTTACTCGCGCTCTTCGATGTGGTGTTGCGTTCAACAACACAACGATTTCATGCAATATATGAAACCCATTGCGTGCAATTTCTACGAAGAAAAAGTCCGTTTCATTTATACTGAATCATTATGTTACAGTAGAAGTTTGGCAAGTGTGAATAGGAAAATTAAATCATGCACGGAACAACATTTAAATATTAACATAATAATTCCACCAACGAATAAATAAATAAATAAATAAATAAATAAATAAATAAATCTACAAAAAGTGGGTGAATAAATATATAAATAAATTATCTAGAAAGTAAGTGTATGTGCAATATTGAAAATAATTACATAACACTTAACGGAATATTTACAAGAAATGTTAAACACTACAATACACAATTGTAAACCTGTTACAAGGAATTTTATTAGACTTTTCAGAAACAAAAATTATGGCACCTCGAATACCTACTTTTAGGATTAACCCTTCTTTGCATAATGGTGGGAAATTCCACCCCGACATTGAATACTCAAAATTATATGAAAGAACAAATTCACTTTAAGTTGATCGTGCCTGAACCTTGATTTATTTCACCAATAAAAAAAATCATGCAAAAAAGAGTTAGAAATATTCGTTTTATGTGGTTTTTGGAACCCTAGCTTTTTATATCAGTACCAGCTTTCTATGCTCACACTTTTTGGCATGAAATATCAAACTCTCAGGATATTTTTTTTATTTTTATGCACCGCAACTTGCACAACAAGAATGATTTGCTACTACGAAGAGTCATTCGGTGTGTTATTTTTGCAATTTCGCTGGTTCAGGTCAATCAAGGAGAGTGTACGAAGTGTACAGTCTACCCAAGTTCAAGCTCTATTGAGGCAATTGATCCTGTCGAACTACAGAAAAATAATGATTAGTTAATGATTGATTATTTTTAAAAATTGGACTACAATAGTGAAATGGTAACATTTTCCCAATTTTCATTATTACAAATTACATTTTGTGTTTTCATTGCTTTAGTCGAAGTTAGAACCAAAGTATCTTCTTTCTGTTTGAAGGTTCGTCCCATGTCAACAAATTTATAAATGAGCTGAGAGTAAGACGGACAATGAGAGGTAAGATGGACAGGCGATTGATTCAATTGTTCATTTTTTTTGTTAATTGAGCATGGCCTAAAATATTAAATTTGGTTCATTAGAATGTAGCAAATAGGTGTGAATTTATTTGAAAGCGAAAAACAGTGATTGATTCAAAAAATTCTAGTTGACAGTGGAAAGTAAGTGGTTCCCACTGAATGTCCGTTTCATCCTGGCTGCATAAAAGGCTCAACTTTTCGATCGTTCTGGAATAGAAAAAAAGCTGGAAAACATCGTCCGATCTGGAATAGAATAAAATATTGACCAACCAGTTTGATAAACAGTGTATTGAACTGCAACAAACTGTCTTTCTGTTATGGGAAACATAAAATCTGTTCTCAAATGAATATCTTGGAGATCACAAGCCCCAAGATAGTTCCGATTTTCTGAATTTCATCAAATATTGCGATGCATTGTCCACATCTGTATTTTTACGGTTATTCAAAATTGAGACAAAGTCTCAAAAAATCTTTTTCACATTGTAATATGTTTAACCTTTTCGCTACGAGTGTCGTCTATAGCCGGCATCAGGGTGATACTGCACATCGATCACACCAGCGCGATATGCATACTTTTCGGCGCAGTGCTTCGTTCAGCGCAGCATTCCGGTGGAGCACACTCCGTAGTGAAAAGGTTAACGCTTGAACCAATTTTGAAGCACCGTCTAAATAACAAATCAAAACTTCCCGATGACTAATCTAATAAACCAGATACAAGTTCTCTGTTGCCAGTCGAGCAGTTTGAATGCGGAACGCTTGCCTGTACGGAATTTGTCATGCCTCCAAGCACACAACCCCCGTCCTCTTAGCGAATGGCTATTGCGCCTCGCACACAATGTCGCCCCTAGAAGAGACAACCATAGTCCGGGTGTTGTGTCGCCTAGATCTCTCCATCGGCGATCTAGATTGCATTCCCTATGCTTTGGCGAAAGCAGCGGTTAGAAACTCCTTGCAAAACTATTCAGAATTTTATAGTTTTGCTTTGTTGAAAACACTCTCGCCCTCACCGACCGACCAACAACCCCGCGCGCACCGCAGAGAGCGCCTTATGCTGGACGTTGCATGACGATGGATGATCACGATGATGCGGGGTTCCATCTGCAGGATGCCGCCACACTTGGAATAAAAGCTATAAAGTGAGTGAGCTGAATGCAAGAAAAAAAAAACAACTGAAAAACTGGAAAACCAAGAGAAACATTTTTTTCTGCTATTCTGTTCGTCCGAGTTTGTTGGAGCGCCTGCTGCAATAGCTGCAATTTTTGTCCGGGATAGGCCGTTTCGCTGTCTATACCACACATGCGGGGTTTGGCACGCCGGAGTTGGTTTGGAGAAATGAGGACAGCGACTCTCGTCACACACAAAAATGTTGTTATATTGCAACAAAGTATTTGGCAGAGGCCCGAATACCGAGTGAGAGAGATAAAAGAAATATATTTTATGTTACAGCAGAAATTCCTTTACGGTAACCATGGGAGAGATATCCGGCTCAAAGGACACACCACGACACGAGATATACATATGTGTCTCCCTCACATATTTCGGGGCCGGTTGGCAAAGTGAATACGTTTTCCGACCGCAGTCGGATAGGAAAAGTTAGATTCTTGGAGCGCATTCTTGGTTTCCCCGAAGAATCAAAGAATTTAGTTGCGCAGAAGTTTTTTTTCCCTCCGTTTACTTTCCACTGCGGGGAGGACTGTGTGACATTTCGGGTACCAGCACCATTCCTTATGTCACGAGCAAAAGCGCGCGCGTTTTCCTTTCAGATATGCAATTTTTGGAATACCTAGGGCACAGACACACGCATCCAGGGACGGACACACATACACACACACTAGCAAAGTCAACCTTACATCTACTACTCTTTCGGGGGAGGGTGGACTGTTGGAAAAAAAGTGTAGTCTCACTGCGGAGAAGTTTTCCACATCAGAAAAGTACAAATTTTGTTATATCGGAAAAGGACATCATCGTGTCGTGTTTTATGGTTGTAAGATGGCAAGATGATTGGGTGGAGTTTTTCGTCAGGGGAATGCATCGTTATGGATTGTTGATTGGGGCAAAAACTGCTGGGAACCTCGTTTTTGATGTACAGCGAGCGTATTAGTAACGGAAAAAATAAATGTAACTTTTTGAATTGCAGCGTTTATCAGAATCACTTGCGTTATTTTTACTTTTTGGAACAATTTAGTAATTTTCGGTAAAATGTGATGGAACGCGCATCATATTTAAGGTTCATGATTTCCAGTTGGACTTTTATCCGATCTGAGAAATATCTTGAAATTCCATCTCGAAAAACCGAGCCAATCTGTTGTGTTCGTGTTTCATAGCATGATTGTTCGCACAATACTGATCAATTTTTCGTCATTGCCGAGAAAATAAGTTTGAAGAAATTTATTTCCTCCATTCGCTGTTGACAACAACAATTCGGTACTATGTTGAATTTGCCATTGATTCTGTATATTTGTTTATAATTCTAAAGTTGATGAGTAAATCCAAGTATATGCTTTTTAAAGAAAAAAAATTATAGGAGGTTGTGTCCAAGATACGACCGCATTGTTCACGTAGAACTACGCTGTTATTTTATATAACTCGCTTATTTATACCTTCGGATATTATTCCAAAATGCTGTGAAATTTTAGAAACAACTGCTAAGTAGAATAATCTCTGAAATGGTTTTTTCATTGTAGAATCAGTTGACGATAATTGATTGATGATTCATTCTTGCCCTCGCAAAACAATACACTAGCTGATCGTCGCAATTTATTTCATGTCAATGCATTGAAAATTTACCTTGAACGTTATTCCGCTGGCCTTTTTCGCAATCGACATAGACTCGGCTACAGTCGATTATATACATGTTGCAACAGCACCAAAAAAGTTAACCTGTTCATAATGACGCTGTGAACAAACTAAATCACAGATCGCGCTCAAAAGTGACATTAAAACCACTGACAGTAGTACCAATTCAAAAAAAAAATAAAAAATTAAAAAAGGTTCAGCGGGAAAATTTGAAATTCCAGATTCCCGGTACAGGTAAACTTCCATATAACGTACATTTCAATTTCAAAATTGTACGTTGTATCGAATTGTACGTTATATCGAAGCATAATCAAGTACTCACAAACGTAGTCTATGCTACATTATTGTGTTGCTGTTTTAGTAAAGTTAATGAATAACTTCAATCAGAAGACGAAGCCAACCTTTCTCATGATGTTTCCTTTCGTACTGTTGATTAAAGCTTGATTCATTTAGAATCCGGAATCCGGAACAAAACTAGCTGTATTTCGGGATTGATTGAAGGTACAAAACTTGTTTTAGCATCATAATACAGATAATTCATTGTTCTATCAGAAAAAAAAATTCCTTTTACACTTTGGAAATGTGTACGTTATATCGAGGTAAAATATACGTTCTATCGAGTGACGTTATATCGAGGGTACGTTATAACGAGGGTACGTTATATCGAAATTTCCCTGTATATACACTCGACAAAAAAATTAGAGGAACAGAGATCGAAGCCGGAAATTTTAAGTGATTTTTGAAATGGTGTCGTGAAAAATCAACGCATATCGATGGGATGTGCTTCATTTTGAAGCTACAACTTTCACGTATTAGAATATTTTACGAACTTGGTTTGTGTAGGTTAGGGTGGCAATGGATGTATGGAAAAAATTTCATCATCGAATTTCAAAAAACCGACCACGTACATTTTGTTTATTGGCCCAAAAAAATTATCTGTGCAAAGTTGCAGCTCAATCGGATATGATTTAGGGGTGTCTCACAGCGCTCAAAGTTTTGATTTTTTCGTCCTCGAAAATATTCCAAGGGGAGTAAAGGAAATATGGAAAATCGAATTTTTTTTCGATGCCAAATGACTTTAAAATGCATGAAACGGTGAGATCTGGTGCAATCTCGAAAATAAATTTTTTTTTTCTCGAAAATATTTTGAATCCTTAGGACAATACCTAAAGTGTTACATAGAGGTTTTTTAAAATTCGAAAAATTTCCAAAATGGCGGCCATTTTTGTTAAAAATACGTCATTTTTCATAAAAAATCGCTGTTTAAAAATTCATAAAAAAATGAAATATCAAAAAACGGCTATGTAACACTTTAGATAATTCATTTCTACATTTTTAGATGCCAATTTCAGCCAAATCGGTCGAGTAGATCCTGAGATATCGATACCACCAGTTGAAAAAACATGGTTTCGAGAAAAACGCGTTTAAAGTTTTTTTCAAGTTTTCGGTCAGCAATGCGTTGCAATAAATGAAGTAGATTATATTGAAATGAGTTTCTTTTTTTCTTTAAGTAGCTGAATACCTGTCCGTTACAAATTTATGAAAAAAAAACAAAATGGCGGATGCAAAATGGCGAATGAAAAATGGCGGATCAGAAACGGAAAACATATGTTTGAGGAATATTAATGTATTTGTAACACAAAATAATACACTTTTAGAAATGATCAACTTTTAGTTAGCTATTCCGGCTCCATACACTTCGCCTTCGGCCTCCAGGAAGCTGTCCGCAGCACTTTTTCTGGCCGCAGCAATCATTTGTCGAGCAATCTTACTGCTCTCGTATTTCTTCACTTCTGCCTTGGAAATTCTTTTTTTGTTCAGTTTCAAATATAACTCATGGCAGCTCGGTCCAATCAGCATTCCCATTAATTTCATCATTTTCAAAACAGAAATATAGCCATCGTTAAACAAACTAACTGCTGTATAACTAGCGAAGTCAACAGTGTGTTTGCCACTATGCTTGGATTTTGGAGCGATTGACCAAATAACTGAATTGAGGCTTTCATTATTGTTCTGCGTAAACCCCCCTTCGCATCGTTGCAATAAATTGTCTGCCGAAAGGTCCTCATAGACTGGTCGAATTGCGTCCTGCACATCTTTCGGCAAAGGTTCGTGGTGATCATAATCCTTCAATGTGTTCATTTCGTTTGCTTTCAGATATGAGCACCAGGCACTATCACATAAGTCATGTTGTGGATGCCTGTTGTTCGAAACTTTGTGAAGAAATGTCGCCCAAATCGCCTTCTTCATCTCCTCTTTACTGTCAGAATTGCGTCGAATTGCTAGACCGTAGTAAACTGTCAATTCATTGATTAGTTTATCGGTCAGCTTTCCTCTTCCTCCCAGGCCTTTGTTGTTCTTTTTAACACTTCGCAGTCGAGTTCCCATTCGCTTCTGTACATGTCCTATGCATTCCTTCTTTACAATGTTGACGCCTTTATACGGATTGCTGTCGACAATTCCCTTGTAAGTCTTGCTGTCACCATCACCAACGTAATTAGTATATCGAACGGAGTACTTTTCCTCGGAGCGCAGAAACATCTCCCGAATCGCGTCAACTTCCATTCTTCCAGCTGATCCCTCGTGGTTGTTGCTGCAGTGGTTCGCGTGATCTTCTAACCACGAATCGTATTCCGGGCTTCCCATCAATTTCTTCCAGGTCTCGCATTCTTTACAGTACGATGATTTTACATTTATATCAACCACTTTTCCACTGTTATACCCAATCAAGGACGACACTCCAAATAGTGAAGAATACCCACGTTTCTTCCAAGTGCCGTCTCCAGAAACCGTGATGTCTCTGCTTCCTCCACTCATTTTTGTTTCATCAGCGACTGCATTTTCCATAGAACTTTCACCGATAACTTCTGCTGCTTTGAAAATGTAGGAACTGATATTGTCGTACGTGCTCTCCGCGACTTGCTTTGGGAGATCCATTAGTCCACAAAACTTTTCCAGCGCAGCATAGCCAAGTCCCAGTAACTTAAATACGAAGGTGATTCGGCGGTTGATTTCATATGCTTTTCCACGGATTAAAGGACTCGAAAAAACATATGTTGGTTTACAAGACGGACAGTTGATCACCAGTTTAAATCCAAGTCCGCGGCAACTTTCCTCGGAAAATGTAACATTTCCATCACATTTTTTACATTTCGTAACTTTCGAAACGACAGAAAAAACTGTCAAAAAATTGATTATGCGATACCCGAAAGAATCATTCACAGCAATGTCAGACAACTTTGGTGCTTTTAGCTTCTTCGCCGATCGACTTGTATTCTCGATTCTTCCTCCATATCTGTTTATTGGATAATTTTTTCGCTTTAAGGATACACGGTGTGGTCTCGCAATTCTTGAGCCTTTCGTATCGCGATACACACTTTTCGGACTCATGTTTAGGCAAAATTTGTAAAACTGTCTATTTTTATACCTGTCAAACACAAGCGAGTGAACAACTGAACAACAACAAACAGCATAACCAACACCAATTTAGAAAGCTCCCTACACAAATACAAATACAATTCCAACAAAATAAATATATGTATGTACAGAAAAAACTAAAATTACCATCTTCCACTAATCGGCAAAACAGCTGATACTTCACCCTTCTACATCCTCCATTATTTATAACTGTGTATGTGTGTTTCTGTATGTGTATGTGTATGTGTATAAGTCTGCATGTGTATGTGTATGTGTGTATTTGTATGTGTGTTTTTTTTTTTTTTTTTTTTTTTTTTTTTTTTTTTAAGAGGTGAGGAACGCTCTACCAGCCTTACCTGGGAAGGGTTAACCCAGACGTCGAGTGGGGATTGCACCCACAAAAACCAAGCCCTCTACTCGTTGCCTTATTCCCCCTGGGACCACATCTAGGCGACTACTTCAGGGGGCGGCTGTGCTCATGCACTTCTCGAGTTTTCAACGCTAACTAGCGTTGTCCTTCCCTTTTTCTCAATATTTTTTTCTTTCCATTCGTTATTAATTCCACTGCGCTGATGTCCTCTTCGCAGGCATTTTGAATTTACCCGTCGAGACGTGAACCGATTAGGAATTGCCCTCCTACTTGACGCGCAACCCGTCACAGCCACCCTCGCAGGATTTCTCTTCCCAACGGAGCGCCGATTAGGCAGTGCCCTCCAACCTGACGCGCACTCCGTCACAGCTACTCTCGTGGGGTATTCACCATTTTGATCGTGGCTTCATCCTTGATGCTCGTTCCTTCGAAATGTTCGCGGTGTTCCTCCATCCAGGCCACGATCAGGCGTTGTCAGGTAGGCCTTTTGCTGTTCTCCGCGGCAGTATCCGTTTACCTGTCGAGACGTGCACCGATTAGGAAGCGCCCTCCAACCAGACGCGCGCCCCGTCACAGTCACCCTCGCAGGATTTCTCTTCCCAGCGGAGAGCCGATTAGGTGGTGCCCTCCAACACAACGCGCACCCCGTCACAGCTACTCTCGTGAGGTACCATCTCTTGCAACAGCCGTCGCCGTTGTTCACCTTTCACCGTCGGACGTTGTCAGCACTTTGGTCAGCCCTCCACCTTCGCTGCAGCTCCGACATGATTTGTGTGATTGCACTGCTCACGGCATTCCAGATCATCTCGTCGCGACACATCTCCTCCACAATATTCTCGACATGAAGTGCAGGCAGCCCCTCGCGCCTTTCGGTGAACCTGGGACAGACAAAAACGACGTGCTCCGGTGTTTCCTCCATATCTCCACACTCCGGACAGAGGGGTGAAACTGCGTGCCCGAACCGGTGTAGATATTGCCTGAAACAGCCATGCCCAGACAGAAACTGCGTCAAGTAAAAGTTAACTTCACCGTGTTTCCTGTTCAACCAGGTCGAAAGTACCGGTATCAGCCTGTACGTCCATCTACCATTTTCTGCCGTATCCCATTCATACTGCCATTTGTCCAACGACTCCGCTCTCATCAATTTCCGGATACCTCTGCTTTCCCGTCGCTTGTAGCACTCGCTATCTTCCGCCAGAGTGATGCAGATGGGAATCATTCCGGCGATTACACACACAGCTTCTGTCGAAATGGTCCTATAAGCACTTACGACTCGCATGGCCATGAGTCGGAATGTGCTGTTCAGCTTCCTCCGATTTCGGTGGGTTTCCAGAGCCGCCAACCAGGCAGGGCCACCATACCTCAGTATCGACGAAGATACACTTGCCAAGAGACGCCTCTTGCTGCTGCTTGGGCCAAAGCTATTTGGCATGATCCTCGCCACCACGTTGATGGCCTTTGACGCCTTCCCACATGCATAGTCGACGTGCTGGTTGAAGTTCAGCCGGTCGTCGATCATGACTCCGAGGTACTTCACCGCCCGCTTCGAAACGATGGTATGTCCTCCGACCGATACCTCTGCCCGCAGCACTGCCTTACAATTGCTCACTAACAGCACCTCGGTTTTGTGATGTGCCATCTGGAGCTTTACGCTGTCCATCCAACTACCGATCATGTCTACAGCCTCAGTCGCCAACATTTCCACCTCCTGAAGCGTCTCGCCGATTACCGTTGTTACGATGTCATCCGCGAAGCCCACGATCTCCACACCTCTGGGTAGCTTCAGCCTTAGAACACCGTCGTACATCGTGTTCCAAAGCGTAGGACCTAGGATGGAGCCTTGTGGAACTCCCGCCGAGATATTCTTCACTATCTGTCCCCTGTCTGTGTTGTATACCAGGATCCGATTCTGGAAATAACTCCTCAGTATCCTGTACAGGTAGCTAGGGACCTTCAATCTGTGTAGCGCCTCGGCGATGGCCTCCCAGCTGGCACTATTGAAGGCGTTCTTCACGTCAATCAAAATCACCGCGCAGTAACGGTCGCCTCTTCGTTTTTGTTTAAGCGAGACCTGAGCTTTCTCGATAACTGTCCGAATAGCGTCCACTGTCGACTTTCCTTTCCGGAACCCGAACTGCATTTTCGACAATCCGTGGTCATCCTCCGTGCATTTCACCAGTCTGTTGAGAATAACCCTTTCCAAGAGCTTTCCCAAAGTATCCAACAAACAAATAGGCCTATACGACGCTGGATCTCCAGGTGGCTTTCCTGGTTTCGGGAGCAGCACCAACTTTTGTATCTTCCATTCCGCAGGGAAGAGACCGTCATCCAGGCATTTCTGCAGCACCACCCTGAACATGTCGGGGAAAGCAAGGATCGCCGATTTCAGGGCCACATTGGGGATTCCGTCGGGGCCGGGTGCTTTTTTCAACTTTAGACCTTTTGACCCCGCGATGAGTTCTTCGTTGGTGACTTGAGCGTTCTCTGCTTCGCCCTCACCGTACAGTGTGGGTGGCCACGTCGGTGGGTCGTGCTGCGGAAAGAGTCCATTCACAATGACCTCGAGTTTTTCCGGACATAATTCCATGGGAGTCGTTGAACTACGGAATTTCGCCATCACGATTCGATATGCTTCACACCAAGGATTTGCGTCGACGTCTCGACACAGCTCCCTATAGCAGTTCGATTTGCTCCTACGTATCTCTCGTTTCAAGGCGGCTCTGGTCGCTCGGAAAGACGCGCGGTGCTCCTCTCTCTCTACATCGGTTCGTGCCCTCTGGACTCTTCTTCTGGCTCGTAGACAGTTAGCGCGGAGGATGCTGAGTGTCTCGTTCCACCAGTAGGCTGGACGTCGTTCATTCGTCGGGTTCAGTCTTCTCGGCATCGCTGTATCGCATGCCCTCACCAATGTTCCTGTCAGCCCGTCGGCGCTCAGATTAAGAGTTCTGCTGTCTATGCGTAGTGCTTCGACGAAAAGCTCCTTGTCAAAAACCTTTGTCCTCCACTTCCGCTCAAAGGTTTTTGTATTCCGTACCGCTGCGGGATTCCGTTGGCCGACACTATACAGGATTGCCTGGTGGTCGCTGTGTGTGTATCCCTCCGACACTCTCCACTTCGTATTAGCCGCCAGTGATGGACTGCAGAAAGTTACATCGATGATGGATTCGCGGCCGTCCCTTCGAAAGGTGCTGCTAGTGCCTTCGTTCAGAAGTGTGACGTCTAGTTTTGCGAAGGCTTCTAGTAGGCTGTACCCCCTGGCGTTGGTGCATCTGCTTCCCCACTCCTCAGCCCAGGCGTTGAAGTCTCCTCCGATGATGACTGGTTTGCGGCCGCTGACCTTATCCGTGAGTACGTCCAACATCTCGTGAAACTGCTCCGCTGACCATCTTGGGGGTGCATAGCAACTACACATGAAGATTCCGTTGATTTTGACGATCACGAAACCTTCCTGTGAGCTTTCCACCACTTCTTGGATGGGGTACCTTCCCATCACTAGTATTGCAGCCATCCCTGCTTTATCCACCACCCATTTTCCGTTATCGCGAGGAACTCGGTACGGTTCTGCGATCATTGCAACGTCGCATTTAGTTTCAGTTGTTGACTGCCACAACAATTGCTGTGCTATGTCGCAATGATTGAGGTTGAGCTGGGTAACCTCCATTACTGCGAACCCGCAATCGCCTTTTTGTACGCCGGACATTTGAAGCTACCTGTGACGTGGTCGTTTCCGTCCTCCTCCTTGCACAACATGCACCTCGGTTGCTTGGTGCAGTCTCTAGCAACGTGACCTTCCGTCCCGCACTTCCTGCACAATTTCGATCTGTCAGGACCACCGCAGTTTTTCGCCTGGTGACCGAAGCCCATGCATTGAAAGCATCTCTCCATTTGCTTGGCCATACGAGGGGGAGCTTTCATCGGGCACACGGACCACCCCACTTTTATTTTACCCTTCTCCACCAGTTTATTCGCAGCTTGTTTCGAGAGCCGTATCGAGGCCGTTTGTGTCCCACCGTATGCCTTTCTCAGCCGGATTGTCATTGGCACATCGCCAAGGTCACATTGTGACTGTAACGCAGTTCTCAATTCCTCAACAGTCGTGATCTCGTCCAGATACCGGCACTCGATGGTTGATTCCTGAGAGAGAGCTCTCACCTTCGCCTCCTCCCCTAGTGACTTCTCAATGAGTTGTTTGAAAGCGGAGCTCTTAACCGCTGGATCTTTTTTAAGCTCGAAGAGCATCTCGCCTTTCTGCGTGCGCCTAGTTTTCACGACGTTCTCGCCCAGTGTCTGCAACTCCGGATCGTCTCTCACTTTCCGAAGGATAGCTGCATACGATACTCCTGCTGACACTTCAACGATCAAAGCATCGCCCTTGATTCGCTCCACTCGAGGTCCGAGTTTCTTCTTTTCCTGCTCAACTTTTTTCTTCTTCTCCTTCTGTTTTTTGCGTTTTTCTGCCTGGTTATCGACAGTACGCCATTCACTGCTTTCACCTCCTTTCGCGTTACTCAGATCGTTCTTGGCCTTTTTCAGCTCTTCTTCTTCTCCTGGGGTGTCCCTCCTTCGCTTGTCCGATCGTGTGTTCAGAGGACCCTTCGGCGTCTCAAGTATCTCGACGGGTTTCTCATTCGCCTCGAGCAGAGCCTTTTCAGCACCCTCTGCTCTCATCTGCAGCTCCTTATGCTCGCGTTCAGCAACCATGACGACCGATCTGATGCTCGTCACCAGATGTTTTATTTTTAAGTGGACATTGTTTTTGTCCTTTACGAACTCGTAAAGTTCGTTGACCTTTTTCCTAACGTCCGTGATGCTGAGCCTCCCAAGTTGCCCTTCTTGGGATGCGCTTGAGGTCAGCGTAAACAACTGGCTCTGTACGGAGCCAAGATCTCCTTGGAATGCTTGGGCGGCAAACACTTCTTGTGGTTTTGTGTTGCTTGTACTCGTTGTGGCTACTCGAGTGACAGGTGACCTCAGCATTCGTCCGCTTCTCGCGAACACATTCTCCTCTCCATCGTTTGTTGGTGTGTTATTGCAACTATTCATATTTTTCTGGGTCCCAACTATGTGTGTGTATGTTTGTGTATGTGTGCGTATGTATGTATGTGTTCGAGAGAGTATGAGAGCAACCAAAAAGCTAGCAAAACGGCTACTGCTACTTTTCTTGAGGTCACCTCATACTTTTGGCTGTAATTTTCCAACGAAATCAAATATCGAAAAATCCTTTTAGGACAACATTTCTGAGGGCATAAGCTTCCCAAAAATGCAAAAAAAGAAAATTCGATTTTTTCGATTTTCCAGACCGGGGTCCCCCCTTAACACAATTTTATTATGTTACCAGAAATAGCAGCGATTACACTAACCCACAAAACCATCTACATAATTTCCGTTTCTATCACACAGACGGGTTGTCTAATAAACATTTCTGCCATCCAGTAAGCATAAAAGTAGCTACTCCGCAGCTAAGCGAACAGTCATTTTCTATCAGTGAAGTAGTTAACACCACAAAAAGATTAATTATAAAACCTATCGTCAGCAACAGGACCGGTAGCAAAGTAGCAACATCAATAGCAGCCACTTCAGTAACATCGGTAACAGCAGCAGCAAACGAATTTCTATTCTGTTATGCTTCACTCCTGTCGCAACGAGTTTTATTCTACCACGCAGAAGAAATTGATTTGTTAGTTCTTTCCAAAACTATTTTTCTGAAAGAGCTTCTGCTGTTTGCACCGTAGAACCGTTCGTCATCCAACCAAAATCTCTGCTCTCGTGCTATCTCAAACGCACGGTTGTTCAATTTTGTTCGATGAACGCACCGCTTCGATTCTCATACCGTCTGGCGGAGAGTGCTTTTGTATTTTCGCATCACACCCATATATTGTTGTTGTTTTCCTGCAAACGTAGGTGAAAATGGTTAGAAAGTGTGGAATAATCGTGCTGTTGGAACAAAATATAATGGCCTGTGACCGTGTGTAGGTCAGTTGTTCGCGATGAATACTCAATGCAATGCGTATATTAACATAAGGAAACGCATTCCGACCAATGGCCAGTGTTTGAATTATAATCAAAAAGTCGGTCACCCTATGCATTCCTTCGAGCCCTACATTTGGTCCTTCGAGCCGGATTTCGGGGGCGAATTGAAAGCCAAGAAAGTAAGCCAAGTTGTGCGATTGAAGTTGAGTGAACTTTCGGTGTGCCATTGTTGGCTTGTCGTGGAATTATTCCACACAGAAAAAGTGGTTTGCGGAGGAAGATACTACGAATTGTCGAACCTGCGGAAAGGATAGCGGAGCTAAGCTAAGTGGCGACAGAAACGGCTGGGAACCATCGGATCGTATCTACGGAAGGACATAGAGAGTGATAAGTACTGCATGTTAACAAAAGGTTTGTGGTGGCTTTGTGCATGAAAGGCCGCCATTGCATGACGAAAAACGAATAAATGAAATTGGCTTACAAAACTGGGAGTTTTATTGATTAAATACACGTTTTCCCTGAGATTGTGGTTTATCGGGTTGGTTCACCAATATTCTGAATATTTCTTCCTCTAACTGTCTGTTCGATTGGTTCTCGTTATACAGTAAACGGTCGTCAGTCAATTACATATTATATATTACAAGTCACGCAGGACGTAGAATCGATTGGGATCAAAGAGTGTGCACAGCCTCTACTATGGTAGCGTGACAGTGAACAGTGGTGAAATTCAGTGAACATGGATCATAATTTACAAGATTTGCTGAAGCAGGAACGGTTTTTACGCAAGAAGTTCGACACGGTACGAGATTTCCTACATAACATCGACGCAGATCAACATAATTGTCAATTGGTCGTTCGACTACAGCGGCTCGAGGAAACTTTTAAGGAGTTCCAGATCGTACGTCAAAGGATCGAATTACTCGCAGAAGAAGAAAGTGAGCAAACACCACCCAAGCCTAAGGAGACGGAAAAAGAATGGGCAGAACGCGTAACCGCTTTGAACTTAGCCAGAGAAGAAGAAAATTGGAAGGTACTGTCCGAGATGGAAGAAATTTTCTGCATTTTGAAGGGTGAAATTATGTCCCTGAAGCAACATGAGCGTCGGTCAGAACCAACTGTAAGATCATCAACTACAGAATTTGGTGAGACATCGGTAAGACTATCTCGTGTGAAACTCCGCCTACCAACTTTCAGTGGGCAACTGAAAGAATGGATGATATTCCGTGACAATTTACAGAACCTGATTCATCGAAAACCAGTTGATGCCCATGGACAAGTTTACGTATTTGCGATCCTCACTGATGGGAGAGGCGTTAAAGGCAATTGACTCTGTGGAGTTATCAGCAGTTAATTATGAGGTGGCGTGGACGTTGTTGCAAAACCGTTATGAGAATCGTAAATTGATTGTAAAAGCTTATCTAGATGCCTTGTTCGCTGTGGAGAGTATGAAGAAAGAAAGTTGCGATTCACTGAATCGGCTAATCAGCGATTTCGAGATGAATCTCATGATGTTGGACAAAGTGGGGGAACCAACAGCTAACTGGAGCACATTGTTGGTTCATATGATGTGTACGCGACTAGATGGGACAACTCTCCGACATTAGGAGTCTCACCATAACTCCAAGGACGTGCCTAGCTATGAGAAACTAATCCAGTTTCTTCGAAACCATTGTTTTTAAATGAAGTCTTCCGAACGAGTGGAAATATCCTGTCGACACGCGCTGTGTCTCAATTGTCTGTCACCGCCATCGTTCGAGTAGTAGACCGTTTCGGAAATACTCAACTAGCTAGAGCTCTGCTAGATTCGTGCTCACAGATTTGTTTTATGACCGTACAATTCTGTCAGAAGTTGAGTTTCATACAGAAGCCGAAGTATCTAACGGTATTGGTATTGGAGGATCCAATGCAGTGTCACGAAAAATAGCTGTTGCAACCGTAGCGTCACGATCCGATCAGATATCGACGTACAATTCTGAGATGAAAATTCTTCGTGCTTCCCGAGCTTACTGTTTCACTGCCAACCTCGAAGATTAATGTCAGCCATTTGAGGTTTCCTGAAGATATTGTGTTAGCTGATCCTACATTTTTTGAACCCGGTCGTGTGGATATTATCATTGGAGCTGAACACTACTACGATCTTCTGGAGGAGGGTCGTATGAGACTTGCCGACGACAGTCCAGTATTACAAAACTCTGTCTTCGGCTGGAAAGTTTCCGGGTCGGTTCCCGTTGAAGAAAGGATTCAGCAATCAACCGTAGCCTACACGTGTACACTTGCAGATGTACACAATCAATTGACGAAGTTTTGGGAGGTAGAGACCTGTCGTTCTAATAGCATACAATCAGTAGAAGAAACAGTATGTGAAAACCTTTTTGACCAAACAACTACTCGGGATAAATCCGGTAGATTCGTAGTGAACTTACCGAAAAAAGAATTCCTCATCAAGCAATTAGGAGAGTCACGTAATACAGCGATGAAACGGTTAACTGGAATGGAGAGACGTTTCCAGTCAAACCCTGGATTGCAATCCGCATACCGAGAATTTATGAGCGACTATGAAGGGCGCGGACATATGCGACAAGTTAACGAACCTAACGATGAAGCTCCTGTCTACTACCTCCCTCACCACGCGGTTCTGAAACCCGATAACACAACGACCAAGCTTCGTGTTGTGTTTGACGCTTCATGCAAAACGACGACTGGGGTTTCATTGAACGACGCACTGATGGTTGGACCGGTCGTACAAGACGATCTATTGTCTATTGTAATTCGTTTCCGTTTCCATAAAATAGCAATAGTTGCGGACATAGAAAAAACGTATCGTATGATACAGATGCAATGCACTGATCAACGTCTGCAACGCATACTTTGGAGAGATTCCTCCGACGCACCTATTCGTACATATGAATTGTCCACCGTCACGTATGGCACTGCGGCAGCTCCCTATTTAAGGTAATATAAGGCACGTAGCGTAACCGGCACGGCACGTTTCATGCAAGACAAATATTATTGCGTGAGTTTCAAATGTGTATGCGTATATATAGCGGAACGGCTCCGGGCATACACAGCACGCTTCAGACAAATGCATGAAGGAATTCTCGAAACGAATATTTTGCCGGTGCCGGGCACGAACTAGATGGGCGAGTAGCACCATACATACAAACCCAACGTCGAAGTTCGTGGTGTGGGTGCGTTCGTCGCTCTTCGGTACGACATCGGTTCAATCACCAGTAGCATTTCTCCGCTCCGTCTGCGCTGCCGGTCCGTACAGAGAAGTTGCTATGCCTGATGATATGAATACATCATGTATTTGTCTGCCGGTGTCGGTACGTGCCGTTTACGCTACGTGCCTGATAATATAAAACGGCCTTTAACCACAAAGTGTCTGAAACGATTAGCACAAACCGGAAGATCTACATATCCCCATGCAGCGGAAGTTTTAGAGAAAGATTTTTACATGGATGATCAGTTGACAGGAACCGAAAACCTTGAAGAAGGAAAACAGTTGATTCGCGAAATGCAAGAGCTAATGGCGTCTGGTGGATTTATTCTACGAAAGTGGAACTCGAATTGTCGAACGTTACTTGAGGATCTACCCGCAGACTTGGTAGATGACCGTGCCACGTTTGAGCTGGATTCTTCCAACTCTCCCGTTAAAACCTTAGGTCTATTATGGGAACCTAGGTCAGTTAAATTCCTGTTCATATCTCCCAAATGGAACAGCGAAACCGTCTTTACCAAACGTATAGCTCCAGCACAAACCTACAGCAAACCGCAATGTTTTGGACAGATTCGACCATCGTATTATGTTGGTTGTCTTCTTTACCATCACGATGGCAAATGTTCATAGCAAATCGTGTATCCGAGATCCAGCACATCACGAAGGGTAGTCACTGAAAACACATTGCAGGTGTAGAGAACCCAGCAGACATAATTTCCCGAGGAATGTCTCCCATCCAACTTCAGTATCAGCGTTTGTGGTTCAAGGGGCCTCTCTGGCTGTGCCAGGAGAAGAGTTTATGGCCATCCAACAAACCAAGAGAAACAATTGATTCCTCACTTCTGGAAGAGAAATCAATCATAGCGTTACCCACGGTAATCGAGCAGCCTAATGAAATATTCTCGTTGCGTTCATCGTTATTTGAACTGACTCGTGTAGTTGCATTGATAAATCGATTCACACATAATTGTCAGCCTAACGGGAACCAACCCAAACTCACAGGGTTCCTCACACACGCTGAGCACGAAAATGCTATGATTATACTGATTCGGCTCTCCCAGAGGGAGTCGTTTGCAGCTGAGATTTCCGCTTTGCGAAAGGGTCATCAAATATCAACCAGTTCATCGATTGCTACGTTGAATCCAATACTTATCGATGATGTCTTTCGTTTTGGCGGCCGGTTGATGAACGCGTCGATTTCCTCAGATAGAAAACATTCCATTATTCTCAGTCATCGGCATCCACTCACTAAGTTGATAATGGTACAATACCACCGAAAACTTTTTCACGCAGGGCTGCAGCTATTGGTTTCCACCGTACGTGGAAAATACTGGCCTACCCGTATTAGACGACTAGCAAACACAGTACTTCATGAGTGCGTATCCTGTTTCCGCACCAGACCGAAGGTTCTGGATCAATTAATGGCGGATCTACCATCTGAACGTGTGTCTCCGGCTCCTCCATTCTTGAAGGTTGGGGTCGACTACTGTGGACCATTCCCTGTTGTTTATCCTGGACGTCGCGCTGTTCCAAGGAAATCCTTCATCGCTATTTTTGTTTGTCTGGTGACGAAGGCGGTGCATTTGGAGCTCGCAGGAGATTTGACCAGTGGAGCCTTCCTTGCAGCCTTCAAGCGATTCATAGCCCGTAGAGGAAAACCTGCTGTAGTAATGTGTGATAACGCCCTCAATTTCGTGGGGGCCAGACGAGAGTTGGACGTCCTACGTCAGCTCTTTTTGAATCAACAGTTCCAGGAATCAGCGGTTCGTGAAGCAGCTCAAGATGGCACAGACTTCCGGTTTATTCCTCCTCGATCACCTAACTTCGGAGGACTTTGGGAAGCAGCGGTGAAGTCTTTCAAAACGCATTTTAAAAGATCAATCGGTGCTCGAGTTTTACAGCATAATGAAATGCAGACAGTTGTGGTTCAGATGGAATCCGTGCTAAATTCCCGTCCGTTGACTCCAATTAATAATGATCCCAGCGATTATGAAGCGCTAACCCCGGGACATTTCCTTGTCCAGAGACCTCTGTCAGCTATACCGGAGCCGTGAAATACCAGAGAACAGACTCTCTATGTGGCAACGGGCGCAATCGTTTGTGCAGCAATTGTGGAAAAAATGATCTGTGCAATACCTTTCCGATCTCCACAATCGCACCAAATGGACTCGTCAACGCAACAATATATCGACGGGTACCATGGTCCTGATGAAGGAGGACAACCTTCCACCATTAAGGTGGAGCCTTGGACGCGTGGTGAGTACTCACCAGGGACCCGATGGCAACATTCAGGTTGTTACAGTACGAACAAAGGATGGCGAATATAAGAGAGCGATATCGAAGATATGTGTTCTTCCGATCCAGGATAACAATGATGTATCGACGCAGCAAGATTAATGACCCAGAAACGAATCTATAACCAGTCCAGCGTTCTCCAACGACATGAGGAGAAATACCATTTAGGTTTGTTAGAGATAAACTCTTAAAACTCGGCGTTCATCGCCAGTGTTGATCTGCTAGATCAATGCTCGTTCACCAGTGTTCCCCCCGTCTCTTAATCACCACGTACCCAGCCAAGCATTGACTTCGCATAAGCAGTGTTCCAGATCAATTTGTACATAATGTCCCACTGTCGGGGGTTCCAGCACAAAAGCACTAGGAGTGATGCTGTTTTGATCGGACGGGTCAGAACTGTCACTCCAATGGTGTTGTTCGTTAAGTACCATAAACTTTCTTTCCTGTTACGGCATTGACGCGTTCTTCCATCCAGGTACCTCCAACCACAACAATCCCAAACTCAGCATTAACCCATCGACATCAGAAGTCATAGAAGCAACCATATGAGTATCCGTAGCAGAAACAATGCATTATACGCAGATGCAGCAGTAAGGAAACCGGCGGGGTCGCTCGCGGACTTGGATTATCGACGCCGGCTGTATCACAGTTGACGGAGTCAACCCTAGCTCCCGTCCTCGACGCTACCGGTCTACGTGAAAAGGCAGTCCAATTAATAAGTGAATTGAATTAAAACGTTGTAAAATTTTGTTGAAACCGATACGGTTTTCAAGGCGGCCGGGAATGTTTGAATTATAATCAAAAAGTCGGTCACCCTATGCGCGAAACTACTACCTCCTCGACTAAGCTCAGCTTCCGTTAGTGGTTTCTGTATCAATAGAATAGCTGAATCAATAGGCCAGTTAGATCATACCCATTGGAGTGTATAGTTCGTGCGTTCGCTTAGAAGAGTTCAACCGTTTATTTGAATATATCGTTTACCACTTAATCCTTGGCTATTTTATTATCCCGCCACCCGAAATCCAGTGTAATAACATATCCTGTTTGAACAGCCAGCTTGTGTATTATTTTTGCGAGGACAAGAATGAATCATCAATCAACCAACTTCAACTGCTTCAACAGAACCACGCAACTCATCGACCCTCTTTTCAGGGTAACCAAACCTTATTATTGAAGAGTTATTTGTATAATCAAGATTAATTTCAAAACAATAACCGAATTAAATAGAATAAATAATTTTGTAGTCTTACAGGAAAAATGCGGTCGTGTCTGGGGCATAACCTCCAATATTTTTTTCAACTTTGGAAGTGCGCTTCTCAACTCGCAACTCGAAACTCAGAACCTGTATCTTGTACCTGGAAATTGAATATACATTTACTGTGTATGCAATCTGGAATCCCGGAGGTCTTCGTAGTCACAACGGTTGCGCGTCCGTTTATTATTGAACGGCCGTCGAAGTGAACTTTGCGATTAAAAGCCTCTCTAGTAGAAAAAAAAACAATCAATCAATCTGAATCTAAGAGCTGAAGTTTTAGATTTCGAGAAATTAATTTGTAATAGGGAAGATAAATATGGAATCCGAAAAAAATATGATTTTTGGAATTGGAATCTGAATACGGGTTGGAACTCGTATCTGAAGTCTATGTCGAGAATTAATGATTATGAAATCGAATGATGATCATTCATGAAATCGAATCGAATGAAAATCAGGAATCTATAGGTTACATCTGGAATCTGATACTTGAGTTGCTCTGAACCGCCAATTTGAGATTCTGGCTTTCCGAATTATAAATCTGAAATTTGAATCTGGAAACCGAATATTAAAATAGTAAAATTGAATCATTGCACGGAATCGTCGAACCTAATCAGAAAAACGTATCTGCAAATTGGATTTCAGAATCTTAAATTTGAAAATAAAGAATCGGAAATATGAACTCAGAATTCGACATTGACGCCTTTATCGAATGTTCGAATTCCTAAAACTCTCATTTGGATATGATATCGGAATCTGTATAAATAAAAATGGAAGGCCAAATGTGTTGGTTGTCGCAAACCCGAGTAAGGGATGCGGAGCGAAAAATCGGAAAATCGGAAAATTTTCGGTGATGAGCGATGTTAGTCCATTCGATGTTTGCGCTAGAGAAATTGATCTTTGTTCGAAAGTGGAAATAAGCTTTCAGGCGAAAGAACGCACTCCTATATCTTCTATCTTGTATAACTAAAAATGGAAGACCCAATGTGTTGGCAAGCGCCAAACCCGATGAAGGGATGTTCCAATTTGAGCCGTATTTATTTTGCTGTATTCGTCTCTCACCGTAGATCGAAAATCGGAAACTTTTCGGAAAATTTCGAAGGAAGCTAGGAAGTTTCGGAAAATTAAATTCCCACATGTTCTGCATTTACATCTTGATAAGCTCTGTTAATCCATTCGATGTTTGTGCTAATGAAATTGATCTTTGTTCGAAAGTGACAATGTATTTGCAGATGGAATACGGCGTGTTCTGACGTGTTTTTAGAATGAAAACGATATAAAAAAGGTAATAGACAGACTTAATTGCTTCACACCACCGTATTTGTTGACAGCCATCGCGAACTCATTGATTTGGTCCCTTTCTATTATCGAAGCTGTAAACTACGAAGTTCATTCGCCTCAACCTTGAAAAAGACTATCTCGAAAATCGATTAACGTATAGTTCAGGGATTAAAGACATAACCGTTCCCTTGGTAAGAAAAAGCCAATTTGGGCTGGACGAAGTTCGCCGGATCAGCTAGTCCTAGGATAGAAAGTTTAATCCTAAGGCTAAATCTGAACTGATCAAGATTTAAATTTAAAATTGAAAATTCGCATTTGGAATCTGTGTCTGAAAATAGTAACTCCGGATTTTCGATTTCTCAATCCAGATTATGAACCCCGGATTATTCCGTGTACCGTATTACTATGAATATGCATATAAAAATATCTTTGTATAGATAATCTGACGAATCGGGGCTGAAAAATGAAATTCAGAATTTTAGGAACCAGGAATATGAAATTTGAATCTAAAATATAGAATAGAGAAGGTGAAGCCGGAATTCGTATGTGGAATCTCCATATTGGAATCTAAATACAGCAATCCGAATATAATGAATAGTATTTAACAACTAACAGAAAAAAAAAGATTTATGGAATCTGTAATGACTAATCTGATGTCTGGAATTCCGAATTTTCGGATTCTTATTCTGAAATCTAAATAGGGAATTGGAAATCTGGATTTGGAATCTGAATTGGAGTTTTGAATATTGACAGAAAGTCTTCAATGGTAAATGAGAGTAACAGGCTTGACATTAATGTTGAATTCAGCCTCGCAAAGATGAAATTTTTATTTTATTCGATAGCTCAACAAGGAAAGCAGATCTCGAAACTTTCAATCTCTCTTTTCCGCAAAGGGGGTCTTCGTTTTCATGGTTGAATTTTGGGATGGTACTGATGTAGCGGCAAGGTACAATTTTAAAGATCGCATTTTTTCGAGATGACACCAGATCTCGACGTTTCATGCATTTTTAAGTCATTTGGCAACGAATTTTTTTTTTCGATTTTCCAAATTTCCGATTTTCGATTTTCGAGGATCCAAATTTTGAGCGCTTCGAGGCATCCCTAAATCATGTCCGATTGAGCTGAAACTTCGCAAAGGTCTTTTTTTTTGGGCCAATAAACGAATTGTACATGGTCGGTTTTTGAAATTCGATGATGTTTTTTTTCCATACATCCATTGCCACCCTAATGTTTATATCTGATACACACGATATTGTTATTTTTATTTGTTACCATATTGTTGTGTTTTATTTATTGAAAATGTTCAATAATGATGACGGTGGAGCAAATATGCTCGTGCATTGACATAAGGAAACAAATTGCGACATTTCGACTAACATGGCAAGAATGAATCATGCATCAACCTACCTCATTTGATTCTGTAAAACGTTCAGTCTTTTTCAGGACCAGCAGCATTTCCTACAGAGTTTGTTTTATTATTTCAATCCATTTGGAAAAACTCAATTTTTCAACAGTCAATAAATCGATCGTGTCCTGAATACGACTCCCTATTACATTTCACAACTTTCTGCTAGCTTAGGCTGATTTTTGGGATAAATCGTATGATTGATCAGGGTACAATGCTAGACAGTGAAAAGATTTTCCCGCCTAACAGATGAAAGCGCAGCAGCATCAACTACAGTATCTTGAGCGCCACTCTCTGTGCAAGAACACATCTCTTTGCTAATCTTGTAATAATTTTCCAATAAAATTTATCTTGACTTTCCGACTCATTGTGCAAGAACCTTCGGAGAAGCGGAGGCTTTTATCCAGACCAGCATATCAGCTCAGCAGTGCCCTCACTCGAGTCCAATTTATGTAATTGCCTCCGAAGCCTTTGATCTCTGGGCAAACTGTTGTTGTCTCTCTCTATAGTCGTCGTCTCCCCGGACCGTACAATCTAATCTTACTTGTCCATAATTATCGCACAGACGTATCTTTCTCTCTCTCGAAGTGTGTAGGCAAGACGATGACGACTTGCATGGTTGCAACTTTTTCTGTGCACTGTTCCGAGAGCCTTCCAGTCTCTGTGACAAATGGCCTAACTAGCAAACCTAACCAGGCTGGCAGGCCGGATACCACGGCAGCAGATATACATATCTGCTCCAGGAGGGGGCGCATACTGCTGCTGCTGCTGCTGCACCACGTTTCGTCACCCGGCTATCATTTCGTCCACGAGTGACGACGCTTTTCTTTCGTGCTGAAAGTGAACCCCGCACTTCGTCCATATAAAAGTTTTGCGCGCTCTGATGGTGTAAAATTAAATTAAACTTTGCTACTTCACAATTTATCCATCATCTATCATCAACCGTTGTTGTGGTAGAGAGCGCGTCGAGGAAATCGGTTGCTTCGCGCAGCCGGGGGAAGACCGAACAATTTCTCTTGAAGCCTTGTATGTCCTTCCCGTGGCCACCGCCAACGAAGAAACTTGATATTCCCCGGCAGAAAAAGGCGAAAAAATCTTATCATCAATAAATGAACGGAAGAACCGAAAATAGATATGGAAAAAAAGAAATAAATAAAATGCTATTCGGATGAGAGAAGCCATCGATGTGTCCTGAGAAGCGCAAGTGGATGAATTGTATTCCTGGGGTGACCTCTGGGGCCCGTTCGTTGGAGAAAAGCGGTACAGCGGCGCCAGAATCGGGAAGAGTGACAGGACCGAGGTATTCCGAGTCAAATCAAATCAGCTTCTTCGCAGCCGCGATGTCTTTCGTGTGTGTTTAATGGAAGGAAAATAAACTTTCTCCGGTAGATAATTCAATATCTATATATATATATAAAAATTGATTTCTGTCTGTCTGTCTATCTATCTGTCTGATTCTTATGGACTCGGAAACTATTCAACTAATCGACATAAAAATTGGTATGTGGGGGTTTTTGGGGTCGGGGAAGGTTCTTATGATAATTCGAGACCCCTCCACCCCTCTCTAAAGGGAGGCTGCCATACAAATGAAACACAAATTTTTGCGTTACTCGAGAATTAATCAAGCAAACGAAACCAAATTTGGCATGTGGAGGTTTCAGGATGCACTAAATATTCCTACGGTGGTTAGACACTCCTTCCCCCTCTCTAAGGGGGGCTGCCAGACAAATGAAACACAAATTTCTGCATTACTCGAGAATTAATCAAGCAAACGGAACCAAATTTGGAATGTGTAGGTTTTAGGATGCAATAAAGGTTTCTATGGTGATTAAACACTCCTCCCCCCTATCTAAGGGGAGGCTGCCATACAATTGAATGACGTTAACGTTCCCATGGAACTTTTGCCGTCTCAACGTATGCATTAACTAGCGTCATTTATTAATACTTAGTTGAGATTTCTTAAGCCAAATAACACGCCTTGAATGTATTCCGAGGGGCAAGCTCTAGAATACGCGCAACCACAGTGCAAGTCGAAGGAAATTTCTTTGACGAAAATCCCCCGGCCAGAACGGGAATCGAACCCGAACACCCGGCATGATAATGTGAGACGCTAACCACTCGGCCACGGATGCACCACAAGGCTGCCATACAAATGAAACATAAATTTCTGCATAACTCAAGAACTATTCAAGCAAACAGAACCAAATTTGGCATGTGGAGGTTTTAGGAGACAATGAGTGTTTCTAGGGTGGTTTGATAGACCTCCCCCTCGCTACAGGGGTTGGTTTGTCTAAATAACTCGAGAACTAATCAAGCAAATGGAATCAAACTTGGCATATAGAGGTTTTAGTGATCGATTAACGCTTCTATGGTGGTTCGACACTCCTTCCCCCTCTCTAAGGGAAGGCTGCCATACAAATGAAACACAAATTTCTGCATAACTCTAATGAGAACTGATCAAGCAAATCGGGCCAAATTCGCCATGTGTAGGTCTTAGGGGGCACGAAACATTTCTACGGTGGTTAGATACCCCTTCTCTTCTCCCCAAGTGGAGGGCTGCCATACAAGTGAGACACGAATTTCTGGGTAACTCAAGAGCATAATCAAGCAAAAGGAACGGAATTTGATATATGGAAGTTTTAGGAAGCAATAAATGTTTCTATGGTGATTTGACACACCTACCCCCTCTCTAAGGGCAAGGGGACTGCCATACAAATGAAGCACAAACTTATGCATAACTGGGACCCTCCCTCCTCTGGAATGGAGTGGGGGTCACATAGCAATAATACATATATTTCAACCAAACATGACAATTGAAAATTTTCGGAAAACTCTGAAGGAAAATAGGAAAAATTCAATTCGCATGTTCTACAATTACATATTGACAAGCGTTTTCAGTCCATTTGATGTTTGCGCTAACGAGATTGATCTTCGTTCGAAAATGGAAATGGATTTTAATGTGATAAAAAGCACTCATATATAATCTTCTATCTATATAAATAAAAATGGATCGCCAAATGTGTTGATAACAGTAAAACTCAAGAGAGGAATTGTCCGATTTAGGGCTGTCTTTATTCTATCATATTTTCTGTATCAAGCATTTATTCCAAGTAACGGAGAGACATGTTATTTGTAAGTGGTTGAAAAATCTTGAACGATAATTGTCTCTGAAAATATAATCTGATATTATAATGACGAGTTTTGATAGAAGTACTAGGAATTTTATAGTGAATGGTTATTTTAGAGGGTTGATTAGAAGTTCAATCAATGAACAATTCTGCGATTGGACCCATGAACAGCACTTAAAGGGTGTGTCACATCAAATTGCATCACGGAAAAAACGCTGTAGAAATTTTATTTTTAGGAATTATATCTTCAGCTTTCGCTTATAATCAGATAAGAGTGTATAGATCACGTTGGCCATGCTTCATTGTCAATTTTTCGTAAATTTGGAAAAATGTCGTCGAACGAAGAAGAGCGTCGTGAATTAATCCTGTGCACTCATATCGAGAATCCGTAGTTGTCACATCGGGACATCGGTAAGATGCTGGGAATCGTCCAATCCACGGTCAGCAGAGTACTAAAACGATACTTCGAGAACCTAACCATCGACCGGAAGGTGAAGAACGGCAAAAATGGATGCTCCGTCAGTGAAAAAGATCACAAGCGCGTAGTTAAGCAGTTTAGACGTGATCCGAGAAGTTCGGTCCGGGATGTCGCCAATAAGCTGAATTTGTCAAGTTCATTCGTCCAGCGGACCAAGCAGCGGGAGGGCCTGCGTACATACAAGGTTCAGAAGGCTCCTAACCGCGACGAAAGGCAAAACATGGTGTGGAAGACGCGAGCCCGGAAGCTGTACACCGAAATGCTGATGAAGCCGCATTGCCTGGTAATGGACGATGAAACCTACGTCAAAGCGGACTTTTGTCAGCTGCCGGGCCTGTTGTTCTTCTCCGCAGAGGACAAATTCAGCGTTCCGGAGGAGATTCGCAAGCAGAAACTATCCAAGTTTGCCAAAAAGTACATGGTGTGGCATGCGATCTGCTCTTGCGGAAAGCGGAGCGCCCCCTTCGTGATGACCGGCACGGTAAACGGGCAGGTTTACCTTAAGGAGTGCCTACAGAAGCGCTTACTACCACTATTGAAGCAGCACGAGGGCCCGACCATCTTCTGGCCGGATCTCGCTTCGTGCCACTATTCAAAGGACGTGTTGGAGTGGTACGAAGCCAACGGGGTCACCTTCGTGCCAAAGGAAATGAACCCTCCCAACGCGCCGGAGCTTCGCCCAATAGAGAAATATTGGGCGATTATGAAGCAGGCCCTCCGGAAGAACCCAAAAGTTGTCAAATCGGAGGCGGACTTCAAGAGAAAATGGATTTCTGTTCAAAAAAAACTTCAACCTGACGTTGTACAGAACCTTATGGACGGGGTAAAGATAGCATACGGGCTTGGGTTCGAAGTATGAATAAAAAGAAAATGCCAAAAGTTGTTTAATAGTTTTTATTTTACTGTCTAAAATTTTCAAAAGGATCGGTCTACTGGGCGAATTTCTACAGCGTTTTTTCCGTGATGCAATTTGATGTGACACACCCTTTAGTATGAAAACGTGGATGTGATAACGAAAAACAAATTTTGGGCGGGACGAAGTTTGCCGGGTCAGCTAGTTGAAATATACATCTATTCCTGTCTGTACGTGAAAAGGTTTGTGATCTCGTGGCCGAGTGGTATGCGCAACACATATCATGTCGGGGGTTCGAATTCGATTTCCGTCGATTCCCGGCGTGGAAGTATTCATAAAAATGTCTCAAGTTATACTACACCGAGACCTTCAATTTTTTCTAGGAATGAAGGAGATGTGTAGCATATCAAATAGAAGATTATGCTTCTTACAATATTCACTTTGGCAAACACGGGATGAAGGGTCTCTGTGTCCCTCTACATAGAAGAGGTAAGTAAGCGGCAGCGCCGCTATCATTCGATTGATGCTGTTCCTAGAAAATGAGATGGCGTAATTCGCGAAATCCAGGGGAAGCTTTCAGCGAACAGTGCTTAATCAGTTAAAAACCTCGTAGCACGACGTGAATGGTGCCACTATTGAACCCATCTTTAAATTTAGGCAGTAACTTGAAGAGCACGTCTCTCATCCAATAAATGATTTAAAAAGTATTACACTAAACTCTGCTCTATCGAGGAAAATGGTAGTGAGGTGTCTGGTATATTTTAAATGTGGTCGTTTCGAGTATCGTGGAGATTCGATGATCACCCAAATTTGGTGTTCAAAAGGTGTTCCAAAGTACACAATAAAACGGGTATTGTCGGGGACATAAACGAAGAGATGTAGAACACCGAGAGCTTTCAATTTAAATATACTGTTTTACTTTCGTTTGTTCTAATTTTACAAACGATAATTTAACGTTTGTGGAATAATTTTCCCAGAAAATGAATTGGTTGACTTGGAAAATTACCCCATAGAAACCGTTGATGTTCACATTGAAGTTGGTGTTGCTGGTTGCTGTCTTAAATCATAGAGACTAGCCTTGAAAAAGGCTAGTTATGAAAGTAATGGAAGTTATGTTAAGCTCTTGTTCATTTCGGACGTCGTAGCGGCCGCCGCTGAATGGTTACTAGCTGGACTGCCGAATCGTATTTGCTAAAAAATGGAACTCCAAAACAATTTATGCCTCTCGCTCGATGCAGCGTGGCATGTGCGGAATTGACAGTAATCATACTCCATAGCACAGCCCCTTATTCTACCCAACACACGCATTTGGGTTTCTTCGCACGGAATGCTTTCACTGAGCAGCGCAAGCAATCCACACAACAGCAATTTTGCAAATAACTGTCAGCTTTTACACATGGTGTTAGTTGATCGCTGTCTAGAGGAAAACTATGAATCGAAAAAAAAGCAAACCAATCTATAACTCTCGCTCGAAGCAAAGTGCCATCGTAGAAATAAACCTTATCATGTAAGCTGACGCGCCCGAATTGCTTGTGCTCACATCTTTCTGCCATTTTTTCCTCTAACCTTCGCTTTTCCGATTATACTTATTCCTCTTCTCTAATTTTCGCCTAATTTCCTGACATTTTTCCAGCTCTGATTTACACCAAGTTCACATAAAACAAAGTCATTCATGACATTTTTTTCTCTTTTACATTTCAGGTATGCTTCTGGAAATTTACTCACAGGGAATCGATCTTTTTCAAACGCCTGATGTACACTTCGATTATATAAACCTTGATTTAATTATTCCACGCAATTCAATACCATAATCAGCGAAAATCGGCCGATTTTGATGCGATCCTTCTAAGATATAAAAGTTTTTGACATTGAATTCAATTTTTGAGTAAGATTGTTTTTTCGATGTATTGAAATTTGTTATTTTTTCTAAATAGTTCCATAACTCCCCAACAACTTTGCCGTACATAATATTTTGATAAGATTTAGAGTTACGATTTTTTCGAAAAAAATGGGTGGGTTATATCTATTATATAACCGCAAGGTTGACGTGGGATTACCGTTGTCTTAGTAAGCATTTGTATTGTATTGGTAAAGTTATCGATTGAATGAAACAATTTTCGAATTCAATTGAATTCAACATATTTGATTTGTAAGTAAAAAGTTTGAACATTTTCCATGTGTGGCCGCAGCTCAAAGGGTGAGGAAAGGATTCCTCTCTACAACCACCAAATGTGGCCGCAGCTTAGAGTTCGTGCTGATTACTGGTGGGAAGCCCTTTACAGGACGCTTTTACGGTAGGCCAGTTCACGTAGAGCGCATAACAAGTATGCACCTACTGGTGTGATCTGGTGGTACCACGTCACTTGGGAGTTTGGCCGGGCGGATCCAAAGGGGAAGGAATAAGGAAGGGAAAGTAGTTTGGGTGTTTCGGATGGTGGGGGGATTCCGAAATGATTCGGAGGCGATACTTACCAGCGCTCGCTGCGCTGTGATGATCCTTCGTGGTGCCTCCTTCCGATTCCCTTGATTCATAGACGGATCACTTGGAGTGATGGTCTTTCGTTGTATTCCTCCTGGCTCTCGGAATGATGGACGGATCACTTGGAGTGATGGTCTTCCGTTGTATTCCTCCTTGCTCCCGGAATGATGGACGGATCACTTGGTGTGATGGTCCTTCTGGTGTTTCTCCTGGTTCTCGAATGATGGACGGATCAAGTAAAAACAGTCAGCCCAGGGAGCGTTGGATTGAGCAGAGCAGTTGTATGGACGAATCGATCTTTATTCGACCGTGGATCGATCTCCATCGCTGATGATTGTTGCGTGGACGTAGCTATTCTGTAACAACACAAAGATGGTCAATGAGGGCTTACTCGATCGCTTACTAAGCGAACGCGCAACTAATGTGGCTACGGAGACCCCCTGGATTATGTTCTTCGTTACAAGTAAATTGGATGGCCGGATTGCTGACTTTTCAACAATCTTTTAAAATATCAATTCATTGATATTTCTGTTTGAGAATTGTCTAGATTCAACCTCAAATCACAAAGTCAAAAATAATTCTACATCAACCTTGCGGCTGTATCACAAATATGACCCACCATTAATTTTTCGGTAAAAAAAATGAAAACCCGAATCGAATCGGTTCTGTGGCGTCGGAGGCGATAGCAACCGCGTTGGAAAGAATTTTCCCTTTAAATTTTTAAACCGCTTGAAAATACTTTCTTCACATCCGGCTTAAAATTCGCTACACTTTGATGCCACTTTGAATCCGGAAATAATGGACGAATTCGCAAAAATTGAATGATCTATCGGAAAAAATTACCAATATAATATATATTGACGACCGGTAATTAGTTGGATGGCTAATTAATCGAGAATGAGGCTTTTATGTTTCGTTCCACCTGCGCAATTATTGCACATTTAATAACCACCTCAATCTATCTTTGGCAATGCATGAAAACAACAGCAATGTGTGCGCGTGATGCAAACAAAATTTTATCACAGTGAAACGATCAATGTGTCGGGTCGATAGCATCGATCGATGGAACGAGAGCGGAGGATCATGGCTCTCCGTTGGAAACGTGCCTCTGGGCGCATAAACTTGCACAAACTCTTTTGGAAAAATATTTCTGAAAAGAACTCCTGCGGTTGAATGAAACAAGTTGTGACAGGAACGAAGCATAGACAGTGCGTTGTATTTTCGTTCAGGTTGTGACAAGAAAGATGAAACTAGATCACTGCTGCCGCCGATGTTGCTCGGGTTGTTGTTAATTTTGCTGCTTTGCTACCGCGGCTGTTGCTGATGACGGATTTGATTACTCTCCTTCCTTTCCGAAATGAGCAACTAACGTAACAGTGAACGCATTTTATTACTTCAAATCATAAGCTTTATAGAATAATAAACATGAAAAATCTTCTCAAGTAATCCGTTTTCGAGATATCAGATTTTAAATTCAACACATTTGAATAGGCTTTTCATAAATTATGATTATAAATTAATATTCAACATCAATTGTTCTAGAATATATCTAAGATTTATCAAACAATTCCCAAAACTCATCAAATGTTCGTCTAAGATTTATCAAGATTCTTGTAGAGTTCATTGAATTCATTTCATTTCTTCAGACTCATAAAAAAACATCAAAGATTCAACAAACCTTAATCAAAAATTCATCAAAAGATTATCAATAATTCTTCAAGAATTCATCAGAAATCCGTCAAAGTTCATAGAAAAAATCATTGATAATTCATAAAACATGAAGGAATCATCGAAGAATCACAAACTTTCATCGAAAAGTTATCGAGGATTTCAACAAATTTTCATCAAATATTTATCTATGATTCATATAAAATTTTCGAAGGTTTTTCAAGGATTCATCAAAAAATCATTATATATTCATTAAAAATTTAATAAAGGGTTGTTTTTCTGTAGGAGCCCTAAACCTCTGCGACCATTAGATTGATCTGTTGTGGTGTCATACAGATTTATATAAGATTCATTAGAGATTCTACAAAAAATATAAGAGATTCATCGAAGTTTTGTCAAGATCCATAAAAGATTTAGAAAGTCTTTTCATAAGTTATCTTGAGGTTGGGGAGCACTTTTGACGTAGGACTACGTCTTTCATTTCTAGACTGGGGTTTAAGTTCAAAGTTTCGAAAACGTACGTGTTACATCGGAGCAACTATATTTTGAGCGTTAATGCCTCGTAAACTACTAAACGAAATGGTATGATAAACACTTCATACGAAAGATAAAATGTCTACGCGTTATATGCTTGTTTCTTTTTGATCCAAAATCTTGTTTCGATAGTCCTAAAACTGCTTTTAAAACAGGCTATTTAAGTCACACCAATCGTTATATAAGCGAGTGTCACTTGGAAATCCACTCAGTTATGATTGCGCAACGATTTAGATACGATCACTGGAATGAATGGATGTTTCCCTAACACAGACTTCAAAACCATGGAGCCTGTGGAAATCAGAATTGCGAAATAGATGCAAGCTGCGGGTACTTTTGTACTCGGAAAACCGGAATGTTATTCTAACACAGATTTCAAAACCATGGATCCTGGGGAAATTGGCAAAATAGATGCAAGCAGCGGGTACTTTTGTACTCGCTTACATTTTCGCAAACCGGAATGTGTTTTCCCAATACAGATTCCGAAACCAAGAAGTTGGGAAAATCGGCACTGCAGGTACATGCAAGTCGGCAGTACTTTTGTACCCCCATGTATTTCGATTATTCAAGACCGCATTGAAAGATATCTCTTCATGTCGTCAGCTCACTGAACTTTCACGCATACCGTTTGATGATAAGGCAAAATGTTGATAAATATTTGCTGCGGTAACTACTACCATGATGCATGAATTGACCTAAATTTAGATTGGTTTGCAATTGAATTCGTAAATTATTTTCTTCTTTCACTAGTTTAATCGATACACATAAAAAGCAGTTCTGCGCAGCGGCGATATCGTACCCAACGAGGAACATCCGAGTTGCGATTATTGCTAATTGAAGAAACACAAATGATTACTAAACCAACGGCAGTCCTACGTCAACATTGCGGTTGTATCATAGGTATAACCCATCCATAGTTTTTTGTGATAAAAAATCGGCTATTACTTTCAGTTTTCACACCAAGTATGAAAAGAAAAAGTAATATTTTATGAGTTAATCATAGTCTAGAGTTGATTTATTTAGATTTTTTTCTTCAGCAAATATTATTTTTTCACAAATCCTTCTTAGTTCCCTTGGATTCTTTATTGGACAGTTTTCAGGTTCCCAGATTCTCGAGCTACAACAATTTTTTGAATAAGTCAAATAAATCTCCCGTATGTAGGCTTCTAAGCCAAATTATTCAAATCGCCACTCCAATTTGGCCGATTCGTCATTTAGCGTCTAAACGGCCAGATCGAAAATCGTTACTTTGGAAAGTGTAATAAACGTCTCAAATTACTCTGTTTGCTTGGAGAAAACAAGTTTTCGGTACAGTTCCACTCAAATATTGACAAATACTGGAGCAACTTTCCGTGCTGGCAATTATCGCCCGCCACACGGAGTGTGTAGGTGGCAGCAGAACTTCGTTAAAGCCTACATTAGACAAAAAACTCAGCGCTCGGAATTTAATTGTCGAAAAACAGCACTTCAGCACTGTGTTGTGCGCTCCGCCATCGCAGAGCAGCATAATCGCTCGTCTAAGTATGCTTTATAATCGCGTTAGGGCCGAGGGGCGCAAAATTCGATCCGACAACACAGGGGAGTGGCAGCGACTCGCCGACAATTTCGCCCTCCCTCCCGACCCCCGAGAAACTTCTTTATTGCTGTCGCCGCCGCCGCAGTGCCCTGAACGCGGGCCGCGGTAAGAAGACGAACGTTATTCAGATTTCTTCATCAATTTGTTACGCCCGAAAAAAACACGCTTCACTCAGCAAACGATCTTTGCTCTCTCCTTCATCACACACTTCGTTAAATCTTCCCAGCTCAGGAAGGGTGGATTTATACCGATTCCAGGTCCGCACAATATATGGCTTTGCTTTTGCGGCTTGTGTCTCTCTTTCGGGGAAGAAGCAAATTTCTAGCGTGTTATATTTTTTATTAAACTTTATCGCACCGCTCTCGTCCACTTTTCACAAAAGCTTCTTTGTATCGGGGTTTCTGTGTGGAATTTAGTTAGATATTAGATATTTCTAGGCATGTTCATGTATTTATTTGCTTCTTTTCCTGGGTGAAACTGTACGCTGGAGCTGCAAATCATCTGCCAAATGAGGTAATCTTTAATTACCAAATAAAAATCTATCAAAGATTCATCAAATTTTTATCCAAGTTTCATTAAATACTCAATAAAGATTGATCACAGATTCATCAATGTTTTGTCATAGGTTCAAACATTCATCGAAGATTCATCAGAATCATTAATAATACTTCAGAGATTCATTGATGTTCACAAAGTTTAATCGAAGATTCGTCGAAGTTTCATTAAGAATTCATTAGAGTTTAGTCTAAGATTCGTTAAAAATTCATTGGAAATTTATCATAGATTCATCAAATATTCATCCAAGAATCATGATTGTTCATAAAGTTTGACGAAAGATTTGTCGAGTTTTCATGAAGGATTCATCAGATTGGTCAAATATTCATTGAAAAATTATCATAGAATTATCAAATATTCATCCAAGCTTTATCAAAAACCTATGTAGGATTGATCAAGAATTCATCAAAGATTCGTCATAAATTCAGTCATCGAAGATTTATCATAGTTTCACCAATGATTCATAAAAGTTTTATCAATTTTACAACAAAGATTCATTCAAAATCATCGACTTATGATTCGTCAGAGTGTCATTAAAAGTACTACAAAGATTTATCAAAGCTTACAAAGTATAATTAAATATTCATCGAAGTTTCATAAAGGATTCACCAAAGATTCGTCTCACATTTGTTGAAGATTCGTTGAAAATTTATCAAAGATTCATCAAAAAATCAAGAAATATTGATTGAGGATTCATTAAAGATTCGTTAAAGATTCGTCATCGGTTCATCAAAGATTCATCATAGTTTCATCAATGATTCATCGAAGATTCACTTCAAATTAATTGAAGATTGATCAGAGAATCATTACAAAGATTTCAAAGATTTATCGATGCTCACAAAGTTTATTCAAAGATTCGTCAAAGTTTCATGAAGGATTCATCAAAGATTCGTCCAAGATTCGTCAAAAATTCATTGAAAAGTTATCAAATATTTATCCAAGGTTTATCAAAAACTCATGGAAGATTGGTCGAGGATTCATCAAAGATTCATCATAGGTTCATCAAAAAATCATCTAAATTGCATCATAGCTTCATCAATGCTTCGTCAAAGTTACATCAAAGAATCAACAAAGATTCATAGAAAATTCATGTAAAATTCATCGAAGTTTCATCAGATAGTCATTAAAAATACTTCAAGGATTTATCAACGTTAACAAGTTTAATCAAAGATTCGTCCATGTTTCATGGAAGATTCATCAGATTCGTCAAAGATTCATTGAAAATTAATGAATGATTTATCAATTTTTTATCCAAGATTCATCAAAAACTGATGGAAGATTGATCAAGAATTTATCAAAGATTCGTCATAGATTCATCAAAGATTCATCAAAGATTCATCAATGGTTCATCAAAGTTTCAACAAAGATTCATCAGAGAGCCATTGAAAATACTTCAAGGATTCATCAATGATCACGAAGTTTAATCACATATTCGTCGGAGTTTCATAGTTTCATAAAAAAATAATCAGAGATTTGTCTGAGATTCATGAAAGATCCATAGATTCATCAAATATTTTTACAAGATTCATCAGAAACTCATGAAAGATTAATCAAAGACTCATCGAAAATTCGTCATAGGTTCATCAAGGATTCATCAAAGACGCATCACAGTTCTATCAATGATTCACCAAAGTTTCATCAGACATTCAACAAAGATTCATTGAAAATCCTTGAAAAATTCTTCGAAAACTCATCAGATAGTCATTAAAAATTCTTCAAAGATTCATCAATGTTCAGAAAGTTCAATAAAAGATTCGTCAGAGTTTCATGAAGAATTCATCAGATTCGTTAATAATTCATTGAAAATTAATCAAAGATTTATTAAATATTTATCCTAGATTCATCAAAACTATTGGAAGATCAATCAGGAATTCATCAAAAATTCGTCAAAGTTTCATCAACGGTTTATCAATGTTTCTTCAAAGATTCAACAAAAATTCAGCAAAGATACATCAGAGAGCCATTAAAAATGCTCCAAAGATTCTTCTATGTTCACAAAGTTTAATCAAATATTCGTCGAAGTTTCATTCATCAGAGATTCGTCTAAGATTCATCTTGAATCTGGTTCATCAAATATTTATTCAAGATTCATCAGAAACTCATGAAAAATCTTCAATTAATTATAGATTCATCAAATATTCGTCATTGGTTCAACAGAGATTCGTCAAAGTTTCAACAAATATCCATTAAATATTTTATCAAAGATTTATGGTTCATTATATCTTTACTATAAAAAAAACGTTGTTTACAAATAGACTTGCCTGTCAAGTCAAACAAGTGTTTTCTTCGACGGTCCCATATTCCTGAGCTAAAACAACTATCTGAGCGGACTTACTTAAAATAATGAAAAAACTTATTTCATAGATATCTGTTTTGTTCACTACCGGAGCACACAAATTAATTTCGAACAATCACACGTGTCTTTTGTAGGGACAGCCTAATTTCTCGTCATCATTCTTTGTGTGGAGATAAATTATAAAATTACAACAAATATAGTGACAGCCCTAAACCGGAGCTCTCAGCTTTGCAATAATGTTGTTCGAGTACGAAAGCATGACACAATCGTTTGCGCATCGCACACAGTTGAATCAGTAAATTCTCAGCTGTCATTTTTGTGGACCTCGGAGCAAAAAGAGTTGTTCTGCGAAGTGGACCTAGCACAATCCCTTTATAACAACTAGATCAAACTTGCCCTTCAGTCGGCCAACCAGCCAACCAGCCACCAGCCTGCTGCGGCTGCCAGAGAAGAGTTAGCCCCTGGAAAGCAGCTTCAGCGGCATATGGGACGGGCAATCGTTGATTTATGACCTCCGGAGCCCAGACCAGACAGTAACAGATGACACACCACACACGGGCGGCGGGTTGGCGACGCGCGGACGCTTTGTTTAGAGTAGCAATCAACAGATTAATGTTTACATGCGCGCCCCCTCAACAAAATGGTTAGAAGAAGCCTGAAGGGGAAGGGTATCTTCTGTAGCCTTGCGACATTGCGTTGCTTGGATGGGGGCGGAATATGTGAGAAAAAGTCGCAGTGATCGTCGTTCCCCTGATGTAATTGAGTGGTTTTCAAGTCATCTGATTCATCGAACCACATTCGGACGTTTGAAATGATTTACAGCCTATCGAGTTACAAAAAACGATGGTCAATACATACTTGCTTTTGGATTGTTTTAGATGAAGTACTGAGAGTCTCCATGATTTGGAATTTTCAATGGAAACGCATGGTTGCTGTTGCCTACATAAAGCTGCTTTCTATGTTGAATCTTTAAATTCCCCTGTTATCACAAACATAACAATATCACTAATATTCAAATTATTACTGATTAAATTCGTGGGACGCGGTGGTATTTTCCACAGGTAATTGAATGTGATGTGCGTGCCAGAAAAAAAACATATAACGGATACCCTTATTCCATGGAGGATTATTAGTGTATCGCAGAATGATTTCATATGAAAAATATGCTAATTATTGAAGTGTACTCTATTTTGTACCATTACTGATTCACGCTAACACGCGATGGTACGACGAAGAATTTTACCTGACGGCTGACACTAAATCAAAAATATGATTCAGAGGGAAAACTTATAGATAATTGATATATTAGGTCACGTTTTAATTGGGTAAGTAAAGTAAGCTCACTTTGCGAAAATTCTACCAGTGTTCATCTATCTGAGTAAACTATCAATATGGCATAATTGGGAACTGTCGACGATGATACTGTCATCACAATCTTTTTTTTGTGTGTTTGGACCTTAGTAAGTGTATCTGTATGGCTCAGCTTAAAATTACTATTGTGCAGAACGTCCTATACAGAATCGTATGTTACAATGTACACCAAGAAGGTATTGTCTTTGTCCCACAGTCTCAAATTCCGAACACTTCATTTTAAAAACTAAATTTACTGAACAGCAATGTTTTAATGAATTGAAAAATTAAAACCCCGATATTCTTTAGGATATACTCTTCCATTCCATGCCAAACCGATATAGTGGTTCCCAGATTTTCGATTTTTCATAGTTCTCTCGGTTGAAGATAGAGGGCACTATATATTTTTTTATATTTCTTATGAAAAGCTGAGGATTTTTTACATATCATATCTCGATATCAGAGATGCTATTTTTTTCGTTTTTGAGTTATTATTTTTTAAATTTAACATGTTTGAGGTTCTCGTTTAATATTTCTATGTGACTAGACTAGTCCTATGCGACTAGAATCCAATCTTTCCGCAACGTGGTATATTTTTTCAAATTGGCTTCAATCCAATATGTCGATCATATAAATCGGTTCACTAGTTCAAAAGCTATTAATTTTTGAGAAAAAAAAATTGGATAAAAGGAGATTTTTTTTTTCAAACGATAACTTACTATTAACTATTAACTTTAACATAACTTTTTAACTATTAACTATTAACTTTGAAGAATCATATCTCAAAAACAAAAAAAATAGCATCGATAATATCAAGATATGTTATGTGAAACATCCTCAGGTTTCTAGAAAAAATACTAAAAAATATACCATGCTCTAGTCCAAAGTCATAAAAACAGTAAAAAACGACTACAATCAATAATTACGAAAACAAAATCCATTGTTTTTGTAGGTTCAATATTTTTTAATAAAAGCTCATTGGGTTCAATGTTATATGTCGATCATCTAAATCGGTTCAGTGGTTCAAAAGTTATGATTTTTTCAAAAAAAGCCATTTTTAGGAAAAAGCAGGAAAATTTGATTCTTCGGACCACTCTTACATGAAAATGGGCACCCTAATAAAAAAAATAAAACAACGGGTTCAATGTTTTGCGATAAAGAACAAAATTACCACATTCGACGAAAATCTGAACCGATATAGTGGTTTATCGGTTTCACATGGAATGGCTGTATAACAACATTCATCGGTATCAAAACAACATTGATGTTCAGTAAATTTAGTTTTCAAAATGAAATGTTCGGAATTTGACTCAAAACGACAATCGAGTGAAATTGCGTCTTAAAATTTCTCGCAAAGATAAATTTAGAACTGATTCTACAACATTCACATCCATTTACTCTAATCCAACAATTACCCTAATGTAACATTTAACCAAATATAATTTCTACATGAGTGTAACATTCACCCGAATACGATATTCACCCAAATGTCAGATGAGCCTGAATGTACAATTTAATGAAAATAACCAAATTTTATTATTATATTAATATCATCTATATTTTATTATTTCGATTAACTTCATTAAAATGATATACGTATATATTGCGTAAGAAGAAAAATAGCGGTGTTGCGTACTTCCGGTGTTGCGAATTTATCCCATAACACTATTCAGCTCACTCATTCATTCACTCAGAAAACATTACGATTTTTGCCGATTTTTGCGAAGGGGCTGTTCATGTGTCTATTATTTTTTTCTGAAAAGCTTGCTGAAGTACCTTTCAATTGCATCTAAGAACTCGCAGATCGATTAAAAGGTTACAAATTTACTACGCCTCTCAGTAAGGGTGCTTTCAGGAAACAGGTTAGGTTTTTTTTTAAATAATAATGTTAACGTTAATTACTATTTTTGTTGCGAACGAATTTGAATGATTCGGCAATTCAATCGGAAATTTTCCAAGACACATTGCTGTGAATGTTTCTAATTGATGAAAATGCCCATTCTCATTTTCCCACACATTCTGTGCATTTATGTGCTTACATTTCCGTACCGTCGATAAAGAGTTCTTCCCAGCGAGCAGTCAACATCAAATCGCGACGCGATTTCGTTCGCAACTGCAAATCCAAGGTGGAACTCGATGAAATGATACAAAATTTCGGTTCTCATGTCGTCTGGTGGAGAGCGCTTGTGTATTTTTGTACAACAGCGCGTTCCAAATCAGTCACTGAAAAGAAGCAAAAACTACAAAAACTGGACCCTATAGCAGCTAATTAGAGATACATAAAAATAGCACCCTCTCTGCGAATTTTTTCACATGTGAAGCAGTTACCACTTAGTTGGCAGAAGCAGCAGCAACAGTACTACCAAAGCAGTAGCGTGCTTTCTGTCCCAGAAAGCAAGATTTAATTCAGCTTCCTGTAGTCAGATTTTATATTCAGATCTGAGATTAATTCCAGACTCCAGGTTCAAAACCCATATTCAGATACAAATGCAGATACAGGAAACAGATGAAGGCTTCGATTCGCAGTATAACTGACAGACTCTTCAGATGTTGAATGTTTGGTTTAATATTTTCTACCGTTTCATCAAGTAGTAAACGATCAGTTCTTTTCAGAACTAGTTACCAGAGAAGTTTCCGCTGAGGACTCTCGAGCTCATGCGTCCAGTGAACTCGCTATTTTGAAGAGCAATGAGTCACCGTGTTAAGTTGAAACGTTTAATGATTATCACTAACAGGAATGCCAGAGGAACATTTTACATTAATTTAACTCAATAAAATTTTAGATTAGAAACCACGATTATTTTCAGATTTTTTTTTTCGATTTTTTGGATTTCAGATTTCAGAATCCAGATTAAATATCAAATTATCAAATTTTTTACCCTGACCATATTGAGATTATGCACAAAAAAATTAGAGTGTCAAATAATTTTTGGTTCGATCTTAGGAAGGGGAAGAGATCTCACAGAACAGTGAGAAATATGAAGGAAAACATCTAATTCTTCGAGAAAAAGTTATTTGACTTTCCAACAACATTTTATCAGAATAATTTTATTTTTGTCAACTAACATCTCAAAATCAAACAAATCTCTATCAACAAATCAGCGAGCGCCACACATTCATGGAGGGGAATGGTCGGTTGTAAAACAGGAACCACTTGTTTCCACAGTTCAGCACATTCAAATCTTCTCCGACACATTCCGTACAAAAAGTCACTTTTAATCCTTTCACGGTAAAAATCCATCCCACATTATAGTCAGTAGGAAATTACACGAGCACTTCACCACTCCGCCGCATTCCTTGTTCACTACGTCCCCTGACTCCGACGTTTGGTAAAACATCTATCGCGATATGGTCGGTAAAACTGTTTCATTAAATGCTACGAGCTTTAAAAAAAAGTGTACTGTGCAAAATCCATCCAGTTCCGGCCCCCTCCATAATAGCGCACCGAAGGACGCCTTAAGTACTTGAGTCACATTTGTCCTGGCGAAAAGCTCACAATAGCAGCAGCAGCAGCGACGGCAACGACGCCGTCTCCCCACCCCCGCCCCAGGGCTTTGCAATATAAATTGCAAGATTGTGAGCGGAGTACTTTCCGGAAAGCCATTTCGAGTGCTGCGGACCGTCGTTTTCTCCTACCACCTCCCAGGCAAACGCCTGTGTATACCTTTGCTTCACACACATACACACAGACGCCCACCACCCATCCACCCAACTCCAGGTAGCTTTTGCACACAAAGCTCTTATCTGAATGCCCAATTATATCCAGATGAACTGCGACTTTCGTTTGCCGTGTGACTGAGCTCTGAAAGGTGTTAAGCAAAGCACCGGGATGAAAACCCACGTGTAGTACTGGCTGCTGCAGGGGCATAAATGAGATGCTTTTCTGAATTTCGCACGTTGGTTATATTATGTGTTTTGCATGTGGCGCCGTGGTATCCTGGCCGTGTGCGCTAACGTGCCGGAATTTCACTCAAGAATTCCGTGCACCCTCTGAAGTATGCGTCGCGTTGTCCGCACACATTCCTTGAATGTGCGCGTTGTTGGAAGCCACTTTTGCGCGTTTCTACGCAACAACAACAGCAACATCTCAGCGAAGTGTAAAGTGTGTTTCGCCATGTTATGGAATGGGAAATGCTTATTCACACCTCTTTTCACTTTCATGATGCTGGGAATGGTGAGATGTCCACCGAGATACAATCGTTAGTGTCAACTACTGCTAGAGATGACGTGTGTTAGAATAAGTTCTGCTGCTGCTGCTGCGGTGACTCCCGAATTGAGTTTTTGACGTCGTGAAATGTGGATTCCTCTCACTCATCACCGGCAAGGGCCCAAAATGAACACGGAATCATCGTCACACTTGAGGATACAGTGAAGCGTCTCTGGATAGGAGCACACCAGACATGCCAGATTTACGGATAAGTCTGATTTTTGTGGAAATACGGATCTGCTGGCAAAATATATGTTTACAATCTCTACGGATTAATACTGTTTCTTCATAAGCCTGGGGTACTTTCCACGAACACATGAATAGAATACATTTATAGATTTTAGAAAAATGCAAAAAATAGAAATAAACAAAACAAAATTAAAAAAAAAATTCAAAAAAAATATTGCATATTTTCTTACCGCGTAGTTCTCGAAGCTTCCTGAAAAAAAATCACAAATATGAAAAAACACATACGAACATATTTAAAAAAAAATTAAACCAATACCGAGTCTCAAAATTCTAAAAAAAAAATCAAAATGTTTTAAATATATATATATATATATATATATATATATATATATATATATATATATATATATATATATATATATATATATATATATATATATAGTTTTTGCAACGCGCAACAAGGTTAAAAACACATTTTATTTATTCATTCGATTGATCATTGCGGTGTAAGGTGGAACCTTTTGAATTACCGCAACCAGATACCAATGCGAATAGAATGATACATCAATCTCTTAAAAAAAATCATCTAAACACGAATTATAGTAGTACTGACCGAATTTTTGATGTAGGATTACGGAATTATTTTATTCAGTTCCCCTTTTTTTACAATATTTTTTATTATTTTAGCACACATCCTACTTTTTGAAACAACTCTTTTGCAGAATTGATTCATGATTCATGTCTGTTCTAGCGAGAACAATATACAAGCTGGCTGTGTCATTATTGCCAATGCATCGTGCCTCTAATCTTGTAGACACACAGCTGGCAAAATCGATTTTATAATTTTTACAACCACCACCATTATCTTCCTTTGACAACACATACAATCAACAATGCTTACGTGTGATTCGATCATACACAAACACTCTTCACTTGACTGTACGAAAACCGAATTAAAAAAAAGATCGAAATTGGTGGTGTGACATGTTTTTCAAACTGTGTTTAATTGCTGCTTTAGTTGCTCATTTGCCATTTGAAGTGCATTCTATAATTATATTGAAGTTACTTTCGAAATTTTTATAGAATATCTTTGATGCTAACGTCCTTGCATTCTAGCGATACGGTCGAGTTATAAGTTTTCGAAATCTTTCGTTATTGAATACTTCTTAGGTTTTAGATTATCACTTTACACCCTACATTTTTTCTGTTGAGAGTTGACCCCTGTCAGGAAGGAATGAAGAGAATGGTTCGAGTAGTTTGATTATTGTTTAAGGTATATTTGAAGATGTGTTTTCTATTTTTTGATTGCACGAATAATAGTTGTTACACTGCTGACAGCTGTATACGTAGATGCTGTCTGAAAATTGGTACCTTGCTTGTGGTATCAGTTCTGATGCAACGGGGTTTTGCAGGACGAATTCCAATAAATATTTTGAAACTTTAGGACAATACCTAAAGATTTACATAAGGGTTTTCGAAAATTCGAAAAATTGCCTCAATTTTTTTTTATAAATGAGTTATTTTTCACGAAAATCGCTGTTTGGAAGCTATAAAAATCGAAAAAATTAAATATCAAAAAACAACTATGTAATGCTTTAGATCATTTTTTTAAATGCTGAGAAAAAAATCAAATCGGTCAAGTAGATCCTGAGATATCGATACCACCAGTTGAAAAAACATGGTTTCAAGAAAAATGCATTTAAAAATTCGTACAGCAATACTATATCCCTTGAGGTAACCTCACACTCTTGGCTGTAACTTTCTAACGAAATCGAATATCGAAAAATCTTTTAGGACAACATTTCTGAGGGCATAAACTTCCGAAAATGCAAAACAAAAATTCGATATTTTCGACCTTTCAGAGTGGGGTTCCCCCTTAAACGTAGTTTTTACGTTAAAAACGTTTCATCCGTGCTTCAGAACGAACTGACAAATCTAGAAAATTTTACAGACATGATAAATGATTGTACACTATATCCCCAGCATCCAATGCGTTGGATGAGACATTGTGCCAATTGTTTTTATTTAAAATTCAAAATACAAAGCCTTTCAAAATAAACGCTCACGCAAAAAAAATCGAATAGTTCCTTATAAAAATGTTTTTTCGCTCCGTCGATGGTAACACTGCCCCACTTCCCCACTTCGGGACGATAATATTCAGCTACTCGTGAACAGTGTTTCCAACCTCATGGTAAATCATAGCTTGGATGAATGAAGTTTTTTTTTTATCCCATTTATTTATTTGTCAGGCTCATTAGCATTTTATCTGTAACAGAGCCGGGTTTTTATCGTGTACATGTACATATGTTTATGTTTCTATAAATTGTAAATTACACAGTAGTAGAAGTAGCCATTTAGGCGTTAGGTTTTCTGTTCCATTACATTATGGTAAATTACACTGTAATAGCCATTTAGGCGTAAGGGTATTCTATCTGTTCTTCCATTGTTCAGCAGACCGGACAGCGGAGACAGTTGATATTGATCATTGTTGGGTTATTTATAGAACAGCAGCCCGATGTTTCTTGCAGAGCAGAGCAGTTGTATGGATGAATCGATCTTTGTTCCACCGTGGATCGATCTCCATCGCTGATGATTGTTGCGTGGACGTAGCTATTCTGTAACAACACAAAGATGGTCAATGAGGGTCCTGAGTTTTGAACTCACGATCGATCGCTTACTAAGCGAACGCGTAACCAAGTGGCTACGAAGACCCCCGTTGAATGAAGTTATTCAAGGAAAGATGGTAACAGTTAATGTTTTCACAAAAAAATACCGTATTCGAGAAAATCAACGAGTAAAGCAAGCCTCCGAATTAGCTGGGCCAAAGCTAAGACAAGACGTGACAACTTCTTACTGTTTTTTCTGCATTTTCGTCGACCAAGTGCTAGATAACAGGAAAGCGAGATGTGAAGGCTGCCAAATGTTATAAAATTTCGGTAGATTATTTTCACTGAAAAACATGTGTTCTTTTGATCATGTATTTTCTGAGCTGCACCATTTTTTTGTATTAATTTTTCAACCGAATGTCACATATTTCAAACAATAAGTACTTCCTGTTATTTAGGTATGCAAAAAAAATTAAATGTGAAAAGATAAAGAAACCCAGAAAACGTAGATTTGATAGTAGGAGTATGATATGTTGAAATACATTAACTAAATTCATAGTTCATCTTATTTATCAAGAGATTATGGGCCTTATCGTTTACACTTCACGATGAAAACGAAATGAATGGCACGTCATTAAATTTCGTTTCACGAGTTAAAGAAAATGATGGGTTTTCAGGTAGAATGAACTCTTTTCAAATAGAAATTATGAATAAAAAAGACGGGTGGGTAATGTCGGGGACATAACCGGAGTGACGTAGGACTATACAAAGGGGACAGCTTTTGTTAAATATATATTTTAAATATCTTGTTTTATTTTCTTCTCCTACGTGAATACCTACCTATCTACCTGAAAAATGGATTAGTTTACTGTTTACTCTTTATGAATATGTTGATGGTTCTGAAAAGAACTTTTGGTGTTGTGTTTTGGTTATCACTCGATATTCCCATCTTGTTCGGTTAAACCTTCCTGTTTAGCTATTGCGTTTGCCACTCGCCACAGCTTTCACAGTTGGAAAATTTCTTCCCATCCAGCTTGTGACATGTTGTTCAGTAAATTACATTTAATGCGACGTGCCGGAGAAACACTTTGCCACTCACTGAAACTAATTGTTGCCTTGATGAGCGCCGAACCGAAGCTGCTCTGTTCTTGATGCGGGTTTTCTGATTGTCGTGAGCAGCTTTGCAAGCCAACTCGAGCACTCCGACGGCCGAAACTCTATAATCGCTGTTAGGTATACTGGTGCTCCGGCACCAATCCGTTCGGCCTAGTTGCCCTTGCGGAGCAATCAGTGAATGCGACCAACAGGGAACTGGAGACCTGCACGGTTCGAGTGAGACTTTGCCTTTCCCTTAACTTGTCCTCCTTTGTTACGTTCACGATGCCGATGCCGTACAACCACACGGGTTTACGGTTTGAAAGAAAATAAGATATTTTTTTGGGGTCCGCGTGTTTTATACTCTAGCGGTACACACTCACAGGATAGAGACAAATCGGCAGACTCAGCCAGAGGGGCGAGTCCAACGAGACGAACGAAAGAGCGTTAAAAGGCAGCGATGGCAAAAAAATACATTCATTACGATTTGTTCGCTCGTTGGATTTACATGCAGGCAAAAAAGGGTCCTTTTCAGGATCACAACATTATCTTTAATCTAAAGAGTTTATTGTTTTGTTATCACTCGATATCCCCATCTTGTTCGGCTAAACCTTCCTGTTTAACGATTGCGTTTGCCATTCGCCACAGCTTTCACAGTTGGAAAATTTCTTCCCATCCAGCTCGTGACATGTTGTACAGTAAATTATATTTAATGCGACGTGCCGAAGCACCACTCAGTGTCGCAATGGAGGCGATTTTAACCTGTAATTGAACATTTGCGATGACAGTGGTACAGTGTCGACTTTCAATGTGGGGCCATAATTTGGATCTCTATGTTTACAAAAATGTCCAACTAAATAAGTCGCATTACATGTCCGTCCAATTAGCTAAATGTCGAACTAGTTGTAAATTACTGTATTTTCAATCTGGAAACAATTTAAGAATTGGTGAAAATTCTTGAAAAAAATGAAAATAATGAAAAAAATAATCAGGAAAGTCCCCAACTATCAATAAGCTCAGAACAACTTCCAAACTCCAAACTCCTTCCAAACTTCCGGGGAACTCCAGATCAACACTTGGATAGATGTAAGGATAGGCTTAAGAATTGAATGTGAAGTGTGAGTGTGAATGAGAATGTGAGTATGAGTGTGAACATTGTTACAATTTCCTCACATCCCATCCTCTTCCTAATGAAAATGTGTCACCCATCTAAACTCGAGTCGACCGCGAGTAATCGGTTTCCTATTTCATTAACCATAGAATAAAAATGGTTAATGTAAAAAAATAAACGATTCAATAAAAAAAAGTAGATAAATATCGCCAAGTAAAAATTTTCATTCAGATTTTAGCAATTTAAAAGTGCCTTCGGGTCGGTAAGACTTGTTAAAAACTTGTTTCGTATCCAGATGTCGACACCGTATCGTTACGTGAAGACACCGTGAAGTGTATACAGGAATAAGGCTTTATAATTCAACTTTGATATCGTCCAAATACTAGCAGTACTGAAATATTAATAAAATAATACATTCCCAAAATATAACATAGTGTTTATTCAGGTTTTTTTTGTAGGTATATATGCTGTATTCAGGATTCAACATGATTTTAATAACTTTTACTGCTGCCTTGGTTGTTATTTATTATTTGATTCTAATTTTATTGCTAACTGCTTCACGGTTGGAAAATAATTGAATGTTCTTCTCTGCTGGGCCGCTGCTATTATGCTATGCTATATGGCAAGAGAAGCAATATAAAAATATAGGGTGAAATTCCGATGCAATGTTTTCCTCTCTTCAGGAACTGAACACCGGACGTAATAGAAACGAAAATATACAAAAAATTCAAAATAGAAATTTTCGCTAAAATGAAATGTGAATGCAACTATTATTCAATTTTGAATATATTTGAGGGGCTTAGATTGAAATGGGGGTGTAAGTGATTTCAACGATTTCTCTACATCGACTCTCTCTTTTGGTCATAACTTAGCTGCAAATACATTCCCAGCTGTATTTGACAATGCGGAAGACAGGTCAGAGCCTCATCTATCGGATTCTATAGCAAACTCAAATTGGAACGTTTTTGCAGTTGAGTTATTAACTGAAGAAAAAGTTGATGAAGAGAAATCGATCAAGTCACTTACACCCCTTGCATTCTAAGCCCCTCATTTGGCAACACTGTGAAAATGTTGGAAATCCCATTTTTGTATATTTATCTTTGTCAATTATTTTCCTCATCAACCAATCAGAAGCCTAGTTGCAAGTGGTCCGAGTTTAACAGAAAAAGTGGTCCGGAATCGGCCCCCTATTGTCATGTCTCGTCTCAGGTCCAAACTATGTTATTTTAACCAGTTATGTGAATTTAGCTGAATTTAGAAAAAAAATCAATGAAATTTTAGTCAGAGATCCTATTTATAAATATTTTAGAAAATTTTTAGTATGACTAATTTTGGCTGGCCTAGATTAAAACATAATGCAGGGTGTCGACTACTCTGAAGGTCCTTAAAAATCAGGAAATATCAGGGAATTTCATCACCAATCTGGAAAAAAATAAATTCCACTAATTAGAATTTTGATTATTGTAATAATTAAAAAATTTGGATGATACCAAAAGCTTGAAGGTCTAACCGAATTTTAAATCTGAGCTCGATAAAACTTTGTAACCTATACTTACGTTGTAGTGTCGTTGTTGTTGTTTGTGTATCGTTGTATTGTTTGTGTTTGTTCGTAGTTTCGTTCGGTCTTCGTAGTCTATTTGGTTGCGTGTCCGCTACTAAACGAACGATCATGAGCTCATAACTCAGGGCCCCTCAACTGACCATCTTTGTGTGTTATTCTAGCTACTATTTCCACGCAGCAATCGTCATGTGACGGTAATCCCAGTCCCTTACCGCTCACATTCTCGGTCTGCTGCATCGGTAATTGGCACTATTAATAACACAACAATGGAAAGCCTCATATCAACAGTCCCGCTGTGAACCCCTAACTGTGAACATTCGAACAATAGGAATATTCTTACGCCGAAAAAGGCGACATGTGTTGTGCATCGATAGAATTGAAATACTATTACGCCTAAACGGCTGCTGTGTAATAGATAAAACAAATGTTTATCGATAGATAGGAATACTCTTACGCCTAAAAATGGTAACGGTGTAATATACAGCACAAGTTATCTCAGAAAGATAAAAAATGTACACGAATGAATTCAATTGATTCATTCATCGGCGAGCGCGGCCAAACGATCGTCGAGCCAGACGAGCTACTCGTCTGTTTTAGTCGAGCTCGGCTTCTGGAATATAGAAACAAACGAAACGAGCGCTCGTCTGCTCAAACAAAAACAAAAATTTTAGCCACAATTCTTTTATATTTTCAATGAATGTTTTGTTTAGGTTCATATCAAATTCCAGCTGATGTGATGTATAATTCAACGAAATGTTTATAAGTTTTGTTGGAAAAAATATTTAGCCAGATTCAAATAAGAATTTCTACGATTTGCTTCCAGTGCTGCCAATCTTCATTGCGTCTTAAATTTGAACAAACAGTTCTGTTTACAATATAATATATTTAAAAAAAAACAATCCTCGTATTTCAACCCATTTTATCCCAAATAATTTAATCCGTGAATATTCAATTCACAAGAAATATTACCTTTTATTCAATGTATTGTGAAAAATCCGTAGATTCGAATAAATCTAAAAATCGCGCATCTCTGGTATACAAAACGCCAAAAACTATAGTTTACGTGTCTGGAATAATGCACATCCCAGACCAAACAAAAACAACATCACGCGCACAGAACAGCAACAGCGAAAGGTAATTCGAATTTTTGCTGTCGGCTAGAGCGCCAGATCGCTTCGCGCGTTACCTGCACCGGAATGGAGCGTTACCTGCATACTGTCCGGAATCGTGTGGAAGATGGGCGCAGTTGCAGCAGCACCTTTACGACGAATAGGAGAACTTTTGACGTCAAATTAAAGTTCGTTTCTCGCTTCCTTCTCTGTGGGAAAAGGTGGTGGTGGGATGAAGAGCGCCAGACCGTTTGCGGCATAAATATGGTATAAGATTAGTACGGTCCCTCTCCGCCCAATACTCACCATCCCCTCCAGTACGCTTCCAACAGAATAATATGCCAAAAGTAGCAATTTTCTGGAAACTAGCACCCTTGGCGAAGAAAAGGGGGTATGGTGGTTGTATGCACACACAACTTATCCCTTTTTCGTGGAAATGGCTTCGCGCCCAAGCAGGAAGAGAAAAAGTTAGGTTAGTTCGAGGTAAATTATGAAAATAAAATTTACACCCGAAACTCAAAATGAATAATATGATTCTGGCAGCAGTAGTGGGTATTGGGGGAGGAAAAGAAGGATTCCACTGCAGCATTCCGGAGAAGCCAAAGTGAGAACAAGTTAGGAATCATAAGTTTTTCCCCGATTTTTTTTATTCTTCCTTCTCGCTGCCACATACCTGTGTTCGCTGTGGAGAAAATTATGCGCACATTCACATGGATAGTGGAAGAAGAATATTCGGCGGTGAGATTCGAAGAATGCCTAGATTTCGAGACATAAAGGTTTGCCGCACCCGTGTGCGCGCACCCATGGGTAGGATGGATGGATGCTATCTCGCTCGGTTTTCTCGCTTTGATTCTCAACTGGGGAAAGGAGGGCTTTGTCGGAAGACCGCTTGATGAAATCTAACTGTCATGCTTTGTGCGAACGTGACGTGTAAGAATACGTGATTAGCACTGCTGAGTGCCAGTGCCAGCTAGCATATTTCTGAATTGCAGATAAATGGCTTTCGCGATGGCGCCGAAGTTTTGCTACGTTTAAGGTTACATAGTTGAGCATTGAAAAATGGTTACATGTAATATTTGAATTGCGTAACTAATCGGTTTTTGTACCATCAAATAAATTCAGTTACTTCGATTGTCGCATGGAATCAAAAAATACCAAATTTTTATTATTCATTTTTTTTCGACAAAAGAGATGTTGAAAAGATTACTTTTTTGTGCGTTCATTTTCATACTTTTGAATCTTTTTTTAGAAAACCAATAAGAAGAAAAACGACTTCGCGTAGAAGAGAGCTGTCAGATCAAGGCAGGCATTGAAATTGTGTTTTCGAAAAAAAAATTGATGCCAATTGTGTTAAAATTTCATGGAACGTCGAGATCCTCTGTCATCTCGATTTTTTTTTGTCAAAAATTGACTTTTTGGCATTTGGTCGTTTATCCGTCTGAAACACAAATTTTCCATACAAATGAAACACAAATTCCTGCATTATTCGAGAGTTAATCAAGCAAAGGAAACCAAATTTGGCATGTGGAGGTTTTGGGGTGCAATAAATGTTTCTATGGTAATTAGACACTACTCCCCCTTCTCTAAGGGGGGGCTGCCATACAAATGAAACACAAATTTCTGCGTAACTCGAGAATCAATCAAGCAAACGAAACCAAATTGGCCATGTGGAGTTTTTGGGTGCAATGAATGTTTCTATGCTCCCGTGCCCGTAGCCGAGTGGTTAGCGTCCCACACTATCATGCCGGGGGTTCGGGTTCGATTCCCGTTCTGGTCGGGGGATTTTTCTTCCGGCTTGCACTGTGGCCACGCGTATTCTAGGGCTTGCCACTCCAGAGTATATTTAAGTAGTATTACTAGTAGTATTACTAATAAAAATGACGCAAGTAATGCTACGTTGAGAAGGCAAAAGTTCCACTGGAACGTTAGAGACATCCAAGAAGAAATGTTTCTATGGTAGTTAGACACTCCTCCCCCTTCTCTAAGGGGGCTTCGATATAAATGAAACACAAAAATGTTGACGCGGACTTTCAACCATTTAACGAGAAGAAATCTCTTGTTTCCATACATCGACGATATATTTTGTGACTCATCTCGTCGCGTTTTCTCAAAATTTTACACATTTTAACATATTTTCCCACGCGTCGGCGTCGCGTCGGGTAAAATAAGTAAATCTATTAAAAAATAAGGAGGACATCTCTACAACCCGGTGGCGGAGGATACTCGATTCACGATTAAAAACAATTAGAACAATTTACAGATTTACAGATCTTCTAAAAAATTAAAAGAGTAATAAAATTTAAAAAAAATTACAACTGACTACACATCCCAAATTTGGCTCCATTTGCTTGATTAGTTCTCGAGTTATGCAGAAGATTGTGTTTTATTTGTATGGCAGTCCCCATGCCCTCAGAGAGGGGGTGATTGTGTCGAACATTCATTGCTACCTAGAACCTCCATATGAAAATTTTGGTTCAATTTGCTTGATTAGTTCTTGAGATATGTAGCCCCCATCTTAGGGAGAAGGGAGGAGTGTCAAACCACCATAGAAACATTTATTGCCTCCTAAAACCTCCACATGCCAAATTTGGCTCGATTTGCTTGATTAGTTTTTGAGTTATGCAGAAATTTATGTTTCATTTGTATGGCAGCCTCCTCTTAGAGAGGGGGAAGGAGTGTCGAACCACCACAAAAACGTTTATCGATCCCTAAAACCTCTATATGCCAAGTTTGATTCCATTTGCTTGATTGAATCTCGAGGTATTCAGACCCCCTCTCCTCTGTAGAGAGGAGGAGGAGTGTCAAACCACCTTAGAAAGTTTCTTGCATCCTAAAATTTCCACATGCCAAATTTGGTTTTGTTTGCATGATTAGTTCGTGAGTTATGCAGAAATGTATGCTTCATTTCTATGGCAGCCTCCCCTTAGAGAGGGGGAGGAGTGTCGAACCACCATAGAAACGTTTCTTGCCCCTAAAACCTTCACATTCCTAATTTAACTCCATTTACTTGATTAGTTTTCGAGTCATACAGAAATTTGTATTTCATTTGTATAGAAGAGGGCGAAGAGTGTCTGACCACCATAGAAATATTTATTGCACCCTAAAACCTGCATATGCTAACTTTGGTTTCGTTTGCAGAAAAGGCCTGGTCGGGTAAGGGGCAAAAAGTGCCCCCAAACCAAATCACCGTATGGAAAATGTTGTATAGGATATTAAATAAGAAATTTTGGCGGTTTATTTGAACCCCTATGTGGTTTGACGTAGGATTTATAGTGAAAAACGTACATCCTTACATCCTCAAAAGATTCAAGATAAAAATTTGAAAAAAATAGTGAATGTGCATCTTACTACGATGTATCAAGAAAAATTATCAAAAAATTTTTTATCAAAAGTTGAAGTACTAAAAAAAATATTGAAATATTGAATTTTTTTTTTTGGGATTTAGAGATTCAGTACTACTCTAATTCATATTTAAATGTGTTCCTACTGCTTTTCTAGATATGAGTGATTTTTTTCAGATTTTTTTCAGTGTTGCGCGGTACAAAAAATATTTTTTCATATTTCCAAAGGGGTCTGGCTAGGTAAGGGAGTAAAATGTGCCGTTAAACTAAATCACCAGCTGTATGGAAAATATTGTATAGAGTCCTAAATAAAACGTTTTGGCAGTAGTACCATATATTTGAGTCCTTATATGGTACACCATACGATCTATGGTGAAAAATGCACCTTCTCGTTTTTTTCACGCCATTCTCAATAGCTTTGAGACAAATATATGGAAAAAATACTGAAAGTACATCTTACTAAGGTGTATCGATAAATATCTTCAAACAATTTTTTCATCAAAAAAATTTAATATATTTTGAAAATTTTTTTTTTTTGAAAAAAATATAACTTTGAGACCCACTTCTGTTCTAATTTTTATTTAAATGCGTTCGTATGTGTCTTTTTTTCTACACGTCATGTATTTTTTTCCTGAATGTCCAAGAGCATTGTAAGACACAAAAACAATTATCTTCATCGTCTGCATTATTATTTTTATTTTCTTGAAATCGATTATTTTATTGTATTCGTGGTTTTCAATTGTAAGATTAAAATAAAAAAATAATAATTTGGATGTTTTTAAGTGTTTTTCTCATTAATCCGAATGATCTTTTCACAAGGACTTTATTTTTGCTCACAGAGCTCTATCGTACTGCTGACTCCTATGAATTTGATAAACCATTTAAATCCGATGTAAAGATAATCTCATATATTTCAAGATATAAGAAAAAAATCTTTGTACAGCGCAATTTAGAGCAATATACCGACAAAATTTAGACAGAAATTTAGACATTCAATAAATATCAGAGCAGTACTGGGTCTCTAAATTCAAAATAAACTAAAAATGCCCAAAGGCCAAAAAATATTTTTTTCGCGCAATCCTCTTAAAACTTCAAGAAAAAATTACGCTACATGTAAAAAAACAACACATACGAATGCATTGAAATAAAAATTAGAGCGAAAGTGGGTCTCAAAGTAATATTTCTTTCAAAATTTCAAAATGCCTGAAAATATATATAATTTTTTTTGTACCGCGAAAAACACTAAAAATCCTGAAAAAAAATCACATACCTAAATTAGACGTAGGAAGAAATTTGAATACAAACAAGAGTAGTACTGAATCTCAGAATAAAAAAAATAAATTTAATTTAAAATTAAAATAAAAATTAATTTAATTTTTTTTTTAATATTTGGTTTTTTGATGAAGAAATTGTTTGAAGATATATTCGATACGCCTTAGTAAGATGTACTTTCATTTTTTTTCCAAATTTTTGTCTCAAAGCTATTTAGAATGTCGTGAAAAAACGAGAATGTCTATTTTTCATCATAGATCCTATGGTGTACCATATAAGGACTCAAATATATGGTACTACTGCCAAAATGTTTTATTTAGTACTCTATACAATATTTTCCACACAGCTGGTGATTTGGTTTGAGGCCACTTTTTACTCCCTTACCCAGCCAGACCCTTTGGAAATATGAAAAAATATTTTTTTGTACCGCGCAACACTGAAAAACATCTGGAAAAAATCACACATATCTAGTAAAGCCGTAGGAACACATTTAAATATGAATTAGAGTAGTACTGAATCTCTAAATTCCAATTTTTTTTTTAATTTCAATATTTTTTTTAGTACTTCAATTTTTGATAATTTTTTTTTGATAATTTTTCTTGATACATCGTAGTAGATGCACATTCAGTATTTTTTTCCAATTTTTTAACTCGAAGCTTTTTAGGATGGCGTGAAATAAACGAAAAAGTACTTTTTTCACTATAGATCCTACGTCAAACCACATAGGAGTTCAAATAAACCTCCAAAATTTTTTATTTAATATCCTATACAATATTTGCCATACAGCTGGTGATTTGGTTTGGGGCCACTTTTTACTCCCTTACCCGGTTAGGTCCTTTGTATTTCTTTTGTATGGCAGCAAAAGAAAGGGGGAGGAGTGTTTAACTACCATAGAAACATTAATGCACCATAAAACCTCCACATGCCAACTTTGGTTTCGTTTGTTTGATTAATTCCCGATTAATGCAGAAATTTGTGTTTCATTTGTATGGCAGCCTGCCTTTAGAGAGGGGGGGTGAGGTGTCTAACCACCATAGAAACATTTATTGCACCCTTAAACCTCCATATGCATAATTTGGTTTCATTTGCTTAATTAATTCTGGAGTAATGCAGGATTTTTCGTTTCATTTGTATGGTAGCGGTCCATTTGGCTGATCAGATTTGAGTCGTCTACATACCGTTGAGTTTGTCTTCACCCAAATTAGAATGATAGAATACTTTGGAGAATATTTAGAATAAAAAGCGAAAATTCGAAAAAGAGGTACGAATATGTATGTTTCGCAGTGGAAATTATCATTCAGATCAATTTTACAGATTTGGGGGGTCTCCGTAGCCACATTGGTTGCGCGTTCGCTTAGTAAGCGATCGATCGTGAGTTCAAAACTCAGGGCCCTCATTGACCATCTTTGTGTTGTTACAGAATAGCTACGTCCACGCAACAATCATCAGCGATGGAGATCGATCCACGGTCGAAATAAGATCGATTCATCCATACAACTGCTCTGCTCTGCAAGACACATCGGGCTGTTGTGCTATAAACAACTCAACAATGATCAATCAACTGTCTCCGCTGTCCGGTCTAACTGGATAATGGAAGAACAGATAGAAAACTCTTACGCCTAAATGGCTACTGTGTAAATGTACCATATGTAATGGTATAGAAGGAATACTGGCGAATGGCAACTGTGTAATGTACTAATTATAGATATGATAACCATGTGACATGTACACGATTAAAATTTGGCTCTGTTACAGCTAAAATGCTAATGAGCCTAAAATAAATAAATGGGATAAAAAAACAAATTTTACAGATTTGAAGGATAACATACAAACTCTCCTAAAATAAATTCGTTATTTAAACCAACCAAAATATTCTCTAGAAATAAATTATATGGTGGAACAACGAGTTAGCTAGTCAATTATAAATGCTGTCTATTTCCAATAGTAAGCTGTTATATAAACTTGAGGGAGCGGGGAGTAAATTTTGCACCAATTTAGCGTGATGCCTTGCTCTGTAGTTCATTTTGTTTAATCTTTTGCTTTTGCTACCTACAAGTTGTGCAATGACATTGTGCACGAAGCAAACGACAGACTTTGGTTTGGCAGGCGACGACATGCATCATTCGCTAATTAATCATGACTGAGATAAAATTTCCCATACTCATTTTGTCTTTCGAATGAAGTGATTATCATACAATTTTGTTCAAATGGCTTCAATGGGATATGATTGCTCAAAACCTTTCACAGAAATAAAAGACGTAGTTCTACGTTAAAAAAAATAGATGTGATGTAATACGGCGGATACCGTGGATGCGGTCGATGCAGAACCATTTCGAGTCCTAACTCACATAATTTCACCTTAATTTTCGCCGTGATCTTTTTTATGTCTTGTCGACTGCAAATGGAACAGACCAGCTGAAGTCAAGTCAGGTGAATACAGTGATTTTTCGATGATATGCGTATACCATTGTGTAAAATCATTCGTGAGACGAGTTCAGCAACGATCGCTATCAAACTTTCCAGTCACTATTTCCTCTATTTCGTCGATGGAAATTGATCAATCCTTGGTACTGTGTTCGTTCTCCATCCGTGGTCTACCATACTACCCAGCTGGTCGATATATCCGACATTCGCTAGGTGTTAATTTGGAAGCAGGAAGCCCAAGGTTTAGTATTTCCCAATGAGCTCGTGGAACATTGATTATTTTCTCTCCACGTCTATCGCGCTGCTGCTGCTACCATACAAGTTCATCTCCACGGTTTGTCAACTATCGCCGCCTGCCCGCGCACCCTTCTTCATACTGCTTGCTCGAATAAGCGCTATGTCGATCGACAACCGTCTCGACTAAAGCGTCGTCCGTGTTTGTTATTGGTTGTTGGTGGTGGTGGTCTTGGTGTTTACACAGCCCCCGTGTAGGTGGATACTACTCCGGCATTTGACGACTGTGCGGGAAGTGGTGAGGACCTCCTCTTCCTGCACTGCCGTGTGGCTAGTAGCAGTGGATGGTCTGTAGCAGGATAGGAGAGAACGAAATACTTGGTGGAATCAATTCACTTTCTTCCATTCACCCTTCGCCTCTCGGAAAAACATCATGAACGCGTGGGGCGGTTAGTGGCAGGTGGTGGTGGTAAATCGTTTGCTTGTTTAATGGGAGCTCGCTATAAATTAGTTTTTCGGGCTACGGCTTCGCTTTATTTTGATTGTGGTTTTTCCGAGATAGTGGCGAACGAGAGAGCGCGGGTGGGGCGGAGAGACTGGCGCAATGTTTATGGTTATTGCCGGAATGACGGCTTTTATGTGGGATAACACTTGGAATGGTTTTAATTGTTGGAGAAACTGGAATCGATCCGAAGCTTTATTAAAACCGCACAGATCGATTACGCCTTCGAGTGGTCTTTTCGTAGCCATTTGTTGAATGAGAAATGAGACCCGATGGAATGTGTATTGCGCGGTGACGTGTTATAAAATATTGGCTGATGTTAAGTGAATTTTAAGTTGATTACGAGTGTTGTTTTATATTCCCGGCAACTTCTCCTAATGTTTTGTTTTTTTTCTTCTCTTCCAGCGAAACCACAATGGTGTCCACACGACAGATGACAGGTGCCGCAATAGAGGAAAGCACACTTTATCTGTTTCGCTCCTCGGCCAGCAGCAGTAGCTCTAACCAGTCAGCCTCGACCCGTTCCAGTGCCGCCACCTCCTCTCAGAGCCAGACCAATGTCACCACAAATGCCACCAACACTAGCAGCAACAGCAGTCCCAACAATAACAACAGTGCAGTAGTGGCAGTGCCCAATTCACAGCAAATGCAGTTGCCCCCCGATCGTAGCCTGAACCTGCTGGATTTACCCGTCGAGATCCTGGGACACATATTATCCTACACGGGTTACAAGAAAGTGGCACAGATGCGAGTGGTAAGTCGAAAACGATTCAAACTATCTCTCCCTCGTCTGAGGGAGTCGCCACCCGGTGGATGGCATTCATTTTAATTATTATGCAAATCCTGGCTTCAATTTTCGCCAATTTGACGTGCCGATCTCCGCGACGATGCGAAGTGGGTAGCGTGCTCGCAGCTCTCACGCTAAATGACTTTATTAGATTAAGTCAATCTGGCGAACGAGATATGACGGGCCACTGATTGGGAGAAAATGGGAAAAATCATTTCAAATGAAAGTTCATTTCCGCTAGCAACTGTCGCCGACTGTCGGCCAGCGGCCACCCCGCCTCCCTTATTCGCCGAGAATCAGCGCGAGAGAGAGAGAAAATAAATCGGTGGAGCTGTCACACGATCTCACCAATCATGGCCTCTCCTCGACGACTCGGACGAAAAAGATTCGTGGCCAAAAAAGCAGCGAGATCCATCAGAACATTTTCTGGTGACGACTACTAGCGTTGGAATGGTTCGTCCTGTTTTCCCCAGTGATTTCATCGTCGGCAGTCAATTACTAGGCGATTCCAACGAACAGAAGTCCGCCCCCACCACCTCTGTACCGAAATTGTGTGCCCGAGCGTGGCCGCCATCAAATTGAATATCGGTTCGATTACAAATTCGAACGGCATCATACAGCAACAGAAGAGGGGGGGGGGGGAGAACTGGGCACCACCCAACAAAGGTGCCGGACGCGCGCGCTTGAATGTGTGTCCTCGCGATGGCTCCCGACGGAGAGCCGACGAACCGAGAGGGCACAGTGTTTTTGCTATTCTCCGAATCGTCGCCGTGAGTTCCTGCGCGCTGTCTGTCTAATTTATGTCCGTCATTAATTTCAACTGCAATATCACGTTCGACATGTTAACCGGTAGTAGGCGAGATAAGACGAATAAATCGTGCTCCTTTGCTGCAGGCTGCTATGTAACATTCCTAAATTGACTCTTTTTGCTCTTCCCCTTTTCTGGATTCGGGAGCTTTGTGTCTTGTTGTTGCTGTGTACGGCTGGTGGAACCGTCGGACTTTAAGATGGTGGAGGTGTTCTATGAAAAAGAGGTATAATGAGCTGTTTTTCACCCGATTTACAAACGATTTGGTCACGGCATAGGCAAGCCACGAAAAGAGAAGCAAAAACAAAACCATGCGATACAAATTATTCATGAATTGAAACTCAAATGATAATACAATATAAAGTGAAAATGAAACTAAGGACACAGCAATTACAGTGATTCAGCAATTTCATGATAAAAAAAACCGACATAAACCCCGATTTTGGCTCAATCCTTGTATATTTGTTCCTCATCGAAAATTTTGAGACATGTTTTGCTTCAATTTCTCCATGAGGGTGCATCAAATTGAACCATAAATGTTTTGAAAAAATTAATACTTTTGACTAGTTTGACCAAAATCGTCTTTTGATGATTTGAAATTATCCAAGATTTGTTCGATTTTTCAAAAAAAAACCTGATAAGTTGTTGGAAAAATTCTTTCCCTGTAAAAGAAGTGCACAACTTCTGGTGTATGGATTTGTTGGAAATCATAAGGGCTATTCATATATATTTTTTTCAGAAGAAAATGGCGATGCTTCCAAATTTCGGTAATTCACGGATGATGATGGTCCCGCACCCTTTGAAGCGAATGTACTGCAAAGTTTAAAGCCTCTGTAATACAAACAAAGAAGAAGAAGAAGAAAAGAATGATGGTCCCGCCACCTTGCCCTACATTGGTTCGAGCAAGATGAGTTTCGTTTTTGGCACATGTGCCAAAACGGTTTTTCTTAAATCCTGTTTTTTTAATTTTTTCGTTCTCTATCCAACCAATTCAAGCCCAAAAAAGAAAGATAATATGATTCTTTATGTTGTCAATATAAATGGATGGAATCGGTCAACTGGTTCCGAAATATGTCCGGAACATATTTCGGTAATATAATGGGATTGATCAAAGGAGTACTTAGAACTGTACTATGCCTATCATGTGACACTTTTAATTATTCGGGATTTTCAAACTAGCCCATTGGTGGTCATATCTAGTGTATAGGTCGTCATCGGCCAGATACGGACCCGTTCTTGTTGCGTTCCGAATACTCCCGGGTGGCTATTCTATTATTGAAACTCTAACAACTTGGAATCAATAATAGGTGCATACGACATTTCTGGCCTCATCTACATGTGCCCCCAACCCGTTGCATTCCGTTGTTCCCCCTTGGTATCTTTGGAATATTACTCTCTTAAGGTAAAGGTCGATGGAAACCACAAAGGGCTGCCTCTGGGGTTTTCATCCTACCACGCCGCATTTATCGAGGTACACATCTCAACAAATACAAACGTTTCGTAGGGGAAACGCGGGTAATACGGACAGTGGGGGTAATATGAACAGGTGGTTGATTTGTATAGTTACATTTTGAATTTTAGATTTCTGTTGAAGAGAACACCTTCTACATGTTATTCTTTAATATCTAGGCCAACCTATGGCAATGAATACTGATCAAAAGTGGAAAAGGGAAACAAAAACCGAAAATCATACATGATTCCGCGTGTGGATGTAATTTTAGCTGCTTCGATATTAAGCATTTTGAGTGGTTCAATATAAAAATTCAATTCGCTGATTTCGGTTTGTGAGTTAACAGAGAAGCGATATTAGGTATGTACGGAAAATTAAATTCATTTTTGAGTGGATAATTTAATTTATTGAAATAATTGTACTGGTGGGGTAAAACGGACAGTTGCCAGTGGGAGTGAGGTGGACTGTGAAAAGTCTGTTTAATCTATTCCTAAGGAATGCCCTGCGTCTATAAATGGAAATCAAATCGCCAAATGTGGACTGTTTAGAAGTTGACTGGAACCAAAAGCAAAATAGTTCAGGGTTTTTCCGTTTATACTGCTGAAAAGACGATATCTCTTCTAGGTGGATTAATTCGATTTTTTCATCATTTAACGGACATTCGTGATGAGTTCAGACCTTGGTTGAATAAAATTATTCCTCTTGCGATCGATAAACCTCCGATAAACCCGCACCGATAAAAATGTTGTACTTTTCGGTCTGTTTTAATTTCAGTAAAAAACATTGAAACACACTTTTTTGTAAAATTTTTGGCCAATTAGGTTGAAAAACATTATATTGAATTGCAAGAAACTGCCTCAAAGTTTTGGGAAACATGAGTTTCCAAAGATATAATTGAAGTTCTTCTTAACATGTCCGTTTTACCCTCATCTCCCTTACCTGAAAATTTAATCCATATATGCAGCACTGCAGCAAGTTATGAGAAGTACGAAATCCATCAAAATCGAATCTTCGTCTCCTTGTTTATCCAAGAAATGTTCGTCATCTCCTTCTTCCTCTATGCCGTCGCAGCCTTTGTCGTCCTTATTCAGTACCAGAGCGATAATTTTCGCGTCTGAGTATTCATCAACGCAAATTTCATCCTCGGGGTATTCCATTGTTTCAACTGTGTCGATGCCATCTGGGAATTGAACAATATATGGAAAGGAACGTCGTCTTCGTGCAGCAGTTCCAACTATCCTGCCTATATTTTTCCAAGATCGTTGAATCACTGTTTCAGAGACATCCATCCATGCAGCCAAAAAGAAACGTCTTTAAGGTTGATTTTCTTAATCCGTTGCTTATAGTCAGACTCATTGGCGGTTTCAAGATGTAATTTGTCTCGGTATCTTGTTTTGGTAATTTGAATGACCATGGACCGGCGGTCCATGGGCTGTAGTAAAGGGTCACGATTGGCGGTAAAAACTTTACCTCTATCAAGCCGTCATCCGAAATCAGCTCATGTTGGAAATTATGGGCTGTACAATTGTCAAGAAGAAGAACGGCCTTTTGTTCGATTCCCACTCTATTGGAAAATTCTCGAATATTTGGTACGAAAGACTCGTGAAACGTCGTCCATGCATTTTTCGAAGCGGCATATTCAACAAGCATTTGAACAAGCCTTATGGTTTCTTAGTTTTATCGTTACTTAGTTACATCGGCAATTTGTTAGTACCCGTAGCATTTGCGCATGGCATAAAGGTTATTCTATATTTAGCCACCCCGGAGCAGTAGACTTTATGGTGTAGTGTATCCGAAAAGAGCACAAACTAAAATATTCGCGTCATGTAATTTTTTTTATTGATTCCTAAATATTTTTAACCACTAAAAAGTTTTGAAAAAATATGGAAAAAACCGTTCGCTTTGCCACTGTTCGATTTTGGCATGTTGCCAAAATCGAATGGGAACTGTATTAAAAATTCGTTTGCAGCAAAAATAACAATGAATCATGAATCAACAATCTACAGATGATTCTACTTAAACCATTCGCGCTTTTCAGGGCTATCACAAAATCTTGCTAAAGGGTTAACACTAAAATTATTAAAATAAGATCGCAAGTGACAAACAAATGAATTGAATAAAATATTTACGTAGTCATACGTCAACAATGCAGTTATGTCGTTGACACAACTCCCTATATTTTTTTTTTATTAGTTTTCACCTTAAGGTAGGCAATAGCTTAATATTTTTTGTATAAAAATTTCATTTTAACGAAAAAATCAGAAAAGGGTCAGGCGGTTATTTTTATAACCACCGTAATAATTTTTTTTAGAAATGGGTTTATTGGAGATATAACAAATCTCAAAAATATAATTACTTGAGTTTGGAGAAACGTGAGACCTATATTAATTCTATTAATTTTTTTTTATCCAAAATATATATTTTTATTAAGGCTCATATGGCGTCAGCCTAACGGGGCCGGGAGTTCAATATTTCGACAATGTTTGCTTACAACTATGTTAGTAATATGTAACCGATTACTCGCGGTTGGCTCGAGGTTAGTATTACAAGTGTTCTCATAATTGGTATGTTGCAGTCTTCGATGCTCTGTACGTGTGCCCGACACGGGATACCTCCTATTGGGATGCAGCTGACCATTAATCAGCAACGCCCCCCTAGTCTGTACCCCATATCTAACGTGGTGCGTCTTTGAATTCTATTAATTGATCTATATTAATTTTTTTTTTTCCAAAATATATTTGTTTATTAAGGCACATGTGGCGTTAGCCTGACGGGGCCGGGAGTCCAATATTTTGACAATTTTTGTCTTACAACTATGTTAGTAATATGTAACCGATTACTCGCGGTTGGCTCGAGGTTAGTATTACAAGTGTTCTCATAATTGGTATGTTGCAGTCTTCGATGCTCTATACGTGTGCCCGACACGGGCTACTTCCTATTGGGATGCAGCTGACCATTAATCAGCAACGCTCCCTAGTCTGTACCCCATATCTAGCGTGGTGCGTCTTTCTCGACTCGAGGAATCCAGGATAGAATGGTCACTAGCCGGCGCAATCATCAGTTCGTGTAGAGTTGTCATGAGCGGTACAACCTTTGGCTCTTGTTGAATGATCAGTGGACTGCACAACCTTTGGCCCGTGCATCTGTAAAGAGTGTGTGTATGTATTGCCGCGACTAAGTAAAAGTTTATCGATCGGATAGGAGGGATATGAAACGGGGACACAACGAAGGAAACATCATTAAACGTTGACATCGGCGTTTCTGAGGAACAGGTATAGATGAAGCAGAAGATCAGGATCACGGCTACCTAAGATATCCCGGACGGGGATATTCGATTGTCTGCCTTGTGCTCTCAGTGCTCTAGAGAGCTGAGAGCGAGCAGCATGGAACCGGATACACGACCAGACAATATGCTCGATGTCGTGGTAGCCATCGCCACAATCACAAAGATTGTTTGCTGCGAGCCCAATGCGATAGAGATGCGCGTTTAGGTTGTAGTGATTGGACATAAGCCGAGATATCAAGCGAATGAAATCACGACCTACATTCAATCCCTTGAACCATGCACTCGTCGAGACCTTAGGGATAATCGTGTGTAACCAACGACCGAACTCATCTCCACTCCACATGCGCTGCCAACTAACGAGTGTGTCCTGACGAGGAATGTGAAAAAATTCATTATAGGCAATTTGCCTTTCAAAAAGTGTGCCTTCTGAAGCGCCCACCTTAGCTAGCGAGTCCGCTTTCTCATTCCCCGGAATCGAGCAATGAGAGGGAACCCATGCTAAGGTAATCTTGAATAATTTTTCGACCAAAACACTCAATAGATGTCTTATTCTTGTTAGGAAATAAGACGAGCGTTTATCAACTTTCATTGAGCGGATTGCCTCTATTGAGCTGAGACTGTCTGAAAAAATAAAATAATGGTCGATGGGCAGTGTTTCAATGATCCCTAGAGTATATCGCACCCATTTCTGCGACATACACGGAACAAGGATCTTTGAGTTTGAAAGAGGCACTGGAATTTTCATTGAAGATGCCGAAGCCAGTGGACCCGTTTATGTATGAACCGTCAGTAAAGAACATTTTATCAGATCCAACTTTCCCATATTTTTCCGAAAATATCGACGGAATAACATTGGAGCGTAGGTGATCTGGTATTTCATGGATTTTTTGTCGCATGGACAGATCAAAAATGACAGAGGAATTGCAAAAGTATGGGAAGCAAACTTGGTTGGAGATGCCTGGTGAAGGGTGCACGTCGTGGGTAAGGTACTCATGGTATAAAGACATAAAACTTGACTGAGGAGTCAGTTGGAGTAGATTTTCTAAGTTATCAATCACCAATGGATTCATGATCTTGCAACGGATGAGAAATCTGTAGGATAATTCTGTGAACCGAAGAGTAAGCGGGGGTACTCCTGCCAAAACTTCGAGACTCATCGTATGTGTCGAATGCAAACACCCCATGGCTATACGCAAGCAACGATATTGTATCCTCTCCAGCTTGAGAATATGAATCCTGGCAGCTGATCGGAAGCAAAAACTGCCATATTCCAACACTGATAATATCGTTGTTTTGTACAACTGAATGAGGTCTCCTGGATGGGCACCCCACCATGTTCCGGTTATTGTTCGGAGAAAATTGATTCTTTGCTGGCATTTCTGTTTCAAATACGCAATGTGTCTCCCCCAGGTACATTTAGAATCAAAACATACACCCAGGTATTTGAAAAACATAGAGTGTTGGATCGTTTTGCCGGATAGGTAAAGCTGGAATTGGGCGGGTTCGTGCTTCCTAGAAAAAACGACCATTTCAGTTTTCTCCGTAGAGAATTCGATACCCAGCTTGAGGGCCCACGTGAACAGATTGTTCATGGTATCTTGCAACGACTTTTGCAGAGCGACGGGATTAGTACCCGTGATGGAAATAACTCCATCGTCTGCAAGTTGTCTCAGCGTGCAGTCTCTAGTTAGACAATCATCCATATCATTGACGTAAAAATTGTACAAGAGGGGGCTTAGGCAGGAGCCTTGCGGTAGGCCCATAAAACTGTAACGAGAAGATTTTGAGTTGCCATGAGAGAAATTCATGTGCTTTAAAGACAGTAAATTGTACAGGAAATTAGTCAGAATTGGTGAAAGTCCACGATTATGAAGCTTCTCTGAGAGAATTTCCATGGAAACTGAATCAAATGCCCCTTTGATATCGAGAAAAACGGAAGCCATTTGTTCTTTGCGAGCAAATGCGATTTGGATTTCAGAAGATAGCAGCGCGAGACAATCATTCGTCCCTTTACCTCGGCGGAAGCCAAACTGCGTATTTGACAGCAAATTGTTCGTTTCGACCCACTTGTCTAAATGAAGTAGAATAATTTTCTCTAACAATTTGCGAATACAGGATAACATTGCAATCGGCCTATACGAGTTGTGATCGCAAGCCGGCTTGTTGTGTTTTCGTATGGCTATCACTCTCACTTGTCTCCAGTCATGCGGGACAATATTCAGCTCCAGAAACTTGTTGAACAAGTTCAGCAAACGCTGCAAACGTCGGGAAGATTCTTTAACAAGTTGAATTTAATCTTGTCCGACCCCGGAGCTGAATTGTTACATGAGAGGAGGGCAATTGAGAATTCTACCATCGAAAAATTTTCATAATCGCATTGGAGCGGAATATCGCGTACGACGCTTTGTGCAGGAACAGAATCGGGACAAACGTTCCTTGCAAATTTGAAAATCCAACGGTCAGAGTATTCCTCACTTTCATTGGTATGGTTCCAGCCACGCATTCTCCTAGCCGTATTCCAAAGAGTACTCATAGCAGTCTCCCTTGACAAACCATTGACGAACTTCCGCCAATATCCACGCTTTTTTGCTTTAATCAGACCTTTTAGTTTGGCTTCTAGAGCTTGGTACTTTCGAAACCATTCCACTAATCCAGTTTTCCTGAATTTTTTGAAAGCGGATGATTTTTCAAGGTAGACCTTTGAACATTCCTTGTCCCACCAAAGTGATGGAGGACGACGTCGGAAAGTGGTAGCCGGTACACGTTTCTTTTGAGCTTGAAGTGCGCTATCGTAAATCAAACTTGATATAAAATTATACTCTTCAAGGGGAGGAAGTTCATGCATCGAAATGATTGCTTCAGATATTAATTCTGCAAATTTTCTCCAGTCAATATTTTTCGTGAGGTCATACGCAATATCGACTGACTCACTAGATTTTGATTCATTGGCGATCGATAAAATTATTGGTAGGTGATCACTACCGTGGGGATCTTGGATTACCTTTCATGTGCAATCCAGGGATAATGAAGAAGAGCAGAGAGATATGTCTAGCATGCTTGCCCGTGCAGGAGGGTTGGCTATTCTAGTTGCTTCCCCAGTATTTAAAACTGTCATGTTGAAGTTGTCGCACAGATCATAAATCAACGTGGCACGGTTGTCATCGTAGAGTGACCCCCATGCTGTTCCATGGGAGTTGAAGTCACCTAAGATTAACCGCGGCTCCGGCAATGCCTCGATAATATCAAAGAACTGATGGCGGCCTACCGTAGTCCTGGGAGGAATATATATCGAAGCAATGCAGAGTTCTTTGCCATTGATTTGTATCTGGCAAGCGACAACTTCAATGCCTGTAATCGATGGGATAGTGACTCTATAGAAGGAGTGACGTTTTTTGATCCCCAATAGTACGCCACCAAACGAGTCGTTACGATCTAGGCGAATAATGTTGAAATCGTGAAAATTCAGCTCGTCGGCTGAACAAAGCCATGTTTCACAGAGAGAAAATACATCACAGTTAGAACTGTGAACTAAAAATTTAAATTGGTCTAGTTTAGGGATGATGCTTCTGCAATTCCACTGTATGACAGTGGTCAAATCCTTGACCTCTTGCGCTGAATTAGGCATCGAGGGAAATGAACGCTGCTAAAAAGCCACATTTTTCTTTCAAAAATGTTCTCACAACCGGAAGCAAACATAATACTATGCTTTTAAGAGGATCATTTATATTTAAAGCATTTAAAATGTTATCCACAAGGTCTGAAAGCGCAAGCAGGCCAGGTAGTGGCTGTTGCTTCGACCTCGAAAATGGAACAGACGTGTTCGTTGTTGTTCCGGGAAGTGCTGAGGACCCCTGGTTGGTAGTATGACCACGTAAACCGGGAGGTACTTGCTTCGGCCTATTCTCAGCGGCTTCATTCCAACTTGGGAAGTTTCGGTATTCTTTCTGGGGAGTGATGGAAAAGAAGTAATTTTTCTTTTCCTGATGGCACCCTGCGATGTACCGGAACATCCGGCATTGGGAGCGTCAGCAACAGGCTCGTCGTTCTGCAGAATGGAGTAGGGATTGTCCTGTGTCGTTGGCACGGAACTCTTAAGCATTTCTGCAAAAGTCCGCTTGGAACGTTCCTTTAAGGAACGCTTGAGTTTTTCCCCTCGTTGTTTATACACCGGGCATTGAATAAGATCATGAGGAGTCCCGCCGCAATGAAGACACTTGTGCTCTTTCGCGCAAGGATTCTCATCATGGCTCTCTCCACAATCTGCGCAACGTTTTTTATTGCAACAATAGGTGGCCGTGTGACCGAGTTGCATACATTTGTTGCATTTCATTACAGGGGTACAAACAATCGAACAGGTAAACGAAGTGCCCCTATTGCAACGTAATTTGGAAGGGCGGAACCCTCAAAAGTCACACGAAAAGAGTTTGTCCGATTGAGAATTCTTTTGTCATTTTTATGTTACACAGATTTCAGTCGATCGCATGCAAGAATCTTCACAGTTTTTAGTGTGGAGTTCTTGAAGCGACCGACACCATCGATTATCTCTTTTCGGGTCAAACCCTTTTCGGTTATTACGCCGTCTATTTCGACGTTGCAACAGGGTACGTATACACGATACTCAATCGCAAAGAGGTCGCAGCGCGTTATTTTGTTCGCTTGGGTCCTGCTTGAGACGACAACTCGTAGTTTGTCTGGCCCCATCCGTGTAATTTCGGTAACGTCAGAAAAATGTTGAGTTAGTTCCTTCGAGATACGTTTGGATTTTCGTCTAAAGTACACAATGAATGGGCCTTTGGAGCCTTCAGGGTATTCTTTAGGACGAAAATCCTGTTTCTCGTCGATTTCCTCATCTTCGGAACTATCAACTTCGTAAACAGAATTTTCTACCTCAATTTCTGCTTCATCCTCCTGCTCTTCAGGAGGAGGTTCGGTATCAGAAATATTCAATTGCGTCAACGGGGGGTCCTTTCCGCCCTCAGCCATATTAGAAAAATCGGCCAACTGTTCGATATGAACAGAATATAATAATTATCAAAATGAATAAGTAAAAAAAAAAAAATATAAGGTTATGCTGCGGATAATATTTATATTAATTTATTTTATTTATACAAAATTCTAAAATGAAAAAAAGTTCCAATAAAATTTCAACGTAATGTAACCAAGAAAAAATAGACACCCCTAATGCCAACGTTTGCCGATTTGGTAAACACACAGATGAACAATGGTGTAAATCGAGCACAGATGGTAGAAGGAATGATAGGAGGACAAAAGAAAAATAAACTTATACTTGCCGCTGCTGTGTGGCGTGTGTGATAAATCTGTCTGAATTGTATCCTCTGCGTCTCGGTCGCGCACCACTTTGAGCTTCGCTCTACTCGCAAGCGCAACCGATGAAAAAAAACACCTTTGTTGGATCGTTTCGAAAACCTATCCGATCTACTTGCGAGTTATCGAACCAACTCGCAAGTAGATCGGATAGGTTTTTTTTTATTTGATCTATATTAATTGTATGCTAATAGTACTTTTAGCTTTATGATTTTTGTTATACAGGTCGAACTCGATTATATATAGTCGACCATTTTTTTTCAACAATTATTTTCAAATGCTATACATAATCGAATCTCTTGTGCTCCCTTGGCCGAGTGGTTAGCGTCATAACTAACATGCCGGGTGTTCGGGTTCGATTCCTGTTCTGGTCGGGGGAATTTTTCGTCAAAGAAATTTCCTCCGACTTGCACTGTGATCACGCGTATTCTAGAGCTTGCCACTCAGAATGCATTCAAGGCGTGTTATTTGGCATAGAAATCTCAACTAAGTACTAATAAAAATGACGCAAGTAATACTACGTTGAGACGGTGAAGTTCCTCTAGGAACGTTAGTGCCATTGAAGAGGAAATAGAAGACATAATTGAATCTCAAGAAAATATTTTTTTCATTAATGTATGAATGTCAAACATTAATAGAAAAATAGCTTTTTTGTGATTCGATTATGTATTGGATTCGAAAATTAACGTTGAAAGTGAAATTGCGATTATATATAATCGAGTCCGACCTGTATTTATATTTATATTTATTTTATATGAAAAAATCAGCGCGTGTGATAGGTTTGATGAAATGTTGAGGTGTGATGAAATTTTAAAAAATCAGCTGCGATGAAATTAGAAACTCTTCTGGAATACCTCGCATCAGCTTTTACTAAATATGTCGGACAAGCAGATCGACCATTTCATTTGCACAATAGTTTTACAATAAAGGAAATTTTCAGTCGATAGATTTTGCCAAATTCAAAGATCTCGTAATCTTCCAAAATTAATTTTCTTCTTTTCGGCTTTTTGCAAACTGAAATAATCATGACAATAAATCCATCACTGAAAGGAGATAAACAAAACATTTCGGAATCGACCAATAGGAGCACCGCAGTAAAATTAAAAGTGCCGCCGGATTCGAGTTATACAGTGGAATCGGTTTATAGTGACATCGAAGGGAGGTCATAATAAGCGTAAGTCATACAAAGCGTTTTGTGGAAAAAACGTTTTTTATGTAAATATGTACTTAGGTATGTAAAGAAATCATTATATCCGACTTTTTCATAAAGAACTAGCTGACCCGGCAAACTTCGTCCCGCCTAAAATTTATTTTTCGTTATTACATTCACGTTTTTTTACTAAGCGCACGTTCATAAGTCCTATCGCTGAACTGTTCATTAATTGATTTTCTAATCTACCCTTTAAAATTACCTTTAACTGTAAAATTCCCAGTACTTCTACCAAAACTCGTCATTATAATATCAGATTATTTTCAGACACAATCCTCGTTCAAGATTTTTCAACCACTTGCAAATAACATGTTTCTCCGTTACATGGAATAAATGTTTGATACAGAAAATATGATATAATAAAGACAGCCCTAAATCGGACAATTTCCTTTCTCGAGTTTTGCTTTTATCAACACATTCGGTGATCCATTTTTATTTATATAGATAGAAAAAGACATAGGAGTGCGTTTTATAACATTAAGAAAAACAAATATGTGTATTATTTTTACGGGAGCTCCTCCCATTTCAGAGGAGAGAGGGGTGTCAAACCATCATAGAAACATTTCTCATATTCAAAAACCTTCACATGCCAAATTTGGCTTCATTTGATTGATTAGTTTTCGAGTTATGTAGAAATTTGTGTTTCATTTGTACCGTAGCCTCCCCTTAGAGAGGAGAAAGGAGTGTCGAACCACCATAGAAACGTTTATCGATCTCCAAAACCTCTATATGCTAAGTTTAATTCCATTTGTTTGATTAGTTCTCGAGTTGTTCAGCACCCTCCCCTCCTCCTCTTTAGAGAGGAGAAAGAAGTGTCAAACCACCATAAAAACATTTATTGCTCCCTAAAATTTCCATATGCCAAATTTGGTTCCATTTGTTTGATTAGTTCTCGAGTTATGCATAAATTTATGTTTCATTTCTATGGCAGCCCTCCCTCAGAGAGGGAGGAGAAGTGTCGATTCACCATAGAAACGTTTCCTGCCCCCTAAAACCTCCACATGCCAAATTCAGCTCCATTTGCTTGATTAGTTTTTGAGTTAGGCAGAAATTTGTGTTTCATTTCTATGGCACCCCCTTAGAGAGGGAGGAGAAGTGTCGATTAACCATAGAAACGTTTCGTGTCCCCTAAAACCTCCATATGCTTAATTTGGTTTTACTTGCTTGATTAATTCTCGAGTAATGCAGAAATTTGTGTTTCGTTTGTATGGCAGCTTCCCCTTAAAGAGGGGGGGTGGAGTGTCTAACCACCGTAAAAACATTTATGGCACCCTAAAACCTCCATATGGCAAATTTGGTTTCAGTTGGTTGATTAATTTCCGAGTAATGCAGAAATTTGTGTTTCATCTGTATGGCAGCCCCCCCCCTAAGAGAGGGGGGGAGGAGTATCTAAGCACCATAGGAACATTCATTGCATCCTAAAACCTCCACATGCCAAATTTTATTTCGTTTGCTTGATTAATTCTCGAGTATATGCAGTATGCAGAAATTTGTGTTTCATTTATATTGCAGCCCCCCTTAGAGAGGAGGGAGGGGTCGTAAACTATCATGAGAACCTTCTCGACCCCAAAAACCTCTACAAACCAATTTTCATTTCGATCGATTCAGTAGTTTCCGAGTCCATAAGAATCAGACAGACAGAAAAACAGAAAGACAGAAAGACAGAAAGACAGAAAGACAGAAAGACAGAAAGACAGAAAGACAGAAAGACAGAAAGACAGAAAGACAGAAAGACAGAAAGACAGAAAGACAGAAAGACAGAAAGACAGAAAGACAGAAAGACAGAAAGACAGAAAGACAGAAAGACAGAAAGACAGAAAGACAGAAAGACAGAAAGACAGAAAGACAGAAAGACAGAAAGACAGAAAGACAGAAAGACAGAAAGACAGAAAGACAGAAAGACAGAAAGACAGAAAGACAGAAAGACAGAAAGACAGAAAGACAGAAAGACAGAAAGACAGAAAGACAGAAAGACAGAAAGACAGAAAGACAGAAAGACAGAAAGACAGAAAGACAGAAAGACAGAAAGACAGAAAGACAGAAAAACAGAAAGACAGAAAGACAGAAAAACAGAAAGACAGAAAGACAGAAAGACAGAAAGACAGAAAGACAAAAAGACAGAAAGACAGAAAGACAGAAATACAGAAAGACAGAAAGACAGAAAGATAGAAAGACAGAAAGACAGAAAGACAGAAAGTGATATACAATCGTATTGATAACACACATACCATTAACTCCAAAACGGTGCATCACAGTCTCTATAAACCAAAGCCTCAGCATCACAGTGCAAAGTGTGCCAAAGCATCAAAGACCGCCAGCAAACCGTAATACAGACTCTCCTCTCGAGCGGATTACCCAAGTGTCCAACAGACTTACCTTTGAACACATTCGGATTTATGCTCCTGCGTTCTTTCTTGTCCATTATTTTGGTTTACACGACCATCGCCATCATTATCATCACGAATGTTGGATGAACGTTCGCGTTCGGTCGCGAACTTCATTAGTTCGCTGTGAGTAGAGAGAGATTACATCAGGAGGTCCGCTTCGGAACCAAGGAACTTGTGTCGCATCCTTGCTTGTCTCGGCCGAACCTCAGTTTCAGGGATCGGATTTCGAGAATTAATAATGGCACCGATCGTACCGACAGGGTTTTTTGATGTATTGCTGTTTGTGCCGAGGATTGCTCAAATTTATAAGTACTTTTTAAATTGATGATGCTAATCATTCAAGTGGAAGTATTGTTTTTTGCGTACTAAGCATTAAGAACATTACTGAACGATTAATCAAACGAATCTCCTTTTTTCTTCAGATCTCAACACAATGTCAAATGGAACAGCATCTCGATTGAATGGATGATTTGATAACATCACACAGCTTATTCGTTTTCTCCGTAATTGCAAGCTGCATTTTTCCTTCTAGCACAAAGTATTTTCGTGCTCTTCTGTTTTCCTGTTGTGTTGAGGGAGCGTTGGATGGAAGATTGCCATCATCGTCGTCCGTTGTACACTGCCACGTATGCACGGAATGTTTACGCTTCACCAGCCCCAACTTCGGCGGCACACGCGGAATATCTCAATGGAAAACAAGAAATAGAAACAAACTCTGACGTTTTGCTCGACGATATCATCGATTCTGGCGCACGACAATGGCGATGGCAGTGAAAATTATGGCTCAAATCTTCTCCGTTCTCTCGTTCGTTCGTTGGCCCCCCGATCATCTTGGTGCTGCTGGTGTTAACGTCCAGCGTAATGGCCAAACGCTTTCCTCTTCTTGTCAATTGGTGGGTGACATCCGGAACATGAGAGAAGCAAGAAAGGGAGCACCTTGTGTGTACGCGCGTAAGTTTATAGAAAAGTTAATGCACTCTGTACCGTGAGCAGTGTTTTGACTTTCGTGATAGCCATTCGTTGTCCAACTTGTCCTGGATTTTATATCAACTGCATTGGTGGAACCTGTGGGACATAAAAAACAACGAATTCGCACATACTGGGAGGATTACTCTCTTGCGACTGGTGCGGAAAAGTTTGCCCAGAAATGACTGGATGTGCAGAAACAATAATTTAAAGAAATCAGTTTACAATTTATGTGTATTGATTTTGATTATGAATTGAAGTAATCCAAATATACATTGTGCGAACAAATTCGCATTAAAAACAAAAAGTATTGTCAAATCAAACAGTTCAAACACGATATACAGCTTTACCACAAGAAACATCGGACTATTTGTGCTATTAATACCAGAACAGTGGAGGCATATCCATATTATACTATTTTAGAAAACATCGAAATTTTACGAATTAACTCTTTATCATAATTTTTCGGTGACCCTGAAGAGCGTTTTTTGTAGCGTAATTTTGTAGAGGCAGCTAGAGTTGGTTGATTCATGAATCATTCTTGCTCTCGCGTGAACAATACACTAGCTGACCAGCAATTTGTTTCGTGTTTGTCAATGCGCATACATACACAGTATGTTCAGTAAACAATGAGGCTTTTTATTTAAATCATGGAACACGTAACGCCATTTCTTGAACTTTGATAACATTAGAAAAGTAAAAGGCTCGCCTTTCAGACGCAGCCAACTTTATGTAAATCGGTTAACAGGTTAAAATGTTAGGCGCTTTTTAATGGCAGTATGTTTTGTGCTTGTTTCGTAAAAATACAATGAAGCAAAGAGCAAATATTAAATTTCATTTCGTGATTTTTTTTGTAAGTTCGTGAATTTTTGATGAAAAAACAGATTCTGTCATCGACCACCCTCCGTATTCTCCTGATCTATCACCATGCCACTATTTTATGTTCCCTAAACTAAAAAAATCGCGAAACAGAATTTAATATTTGCTCTTTGTTCCATTGATTTTTTACGACACAAGCACAATGGAGATGGGGATGCTCTTTATGATGTTCACAGTTGCTTCAATGACACGCTGTAACTCACAAAACAGTAAAATATTTTTTGATTTCTGATTTCACAAAACAGTAAAATATTTTTTGATTTCTGAAGAATATTTAGTCTTTGATAAGACAGATCATTTTCAAATTTTAGTTTTCATCTCACTGGCAAAAAATGAGCACAATTTAAATGTTTGAGGCAGGGAAGATCCACTCTTCATTAAAACACAATTTGTTCGGGTGTGGTTTTGGGTTCGTGACAATTACTTCAAGACGGTCTACTACTGACCAAATCTTCACCTTGCGGCAGATCCTCCAGAAATGCCGTGAATAGAAATTATAGATTTCAACTTAGGCTGGCTAGGGCTCCAGCAAGATGGATCCAGCTGTCACCCGAGCCGTCTCGATTCATCATCCCCGTTTTGATCATGATACTTGATCATCACGGAGATGTCATTGCGTTCGTCATTTGTTATATTCGATTGTTTGAAACAATAGTAACTTGTAGCACTGCGATTTTCAAGGAGCATGGTCACTGCAAGTTTCGACAAGCATTCGAAGCGGTTCTGCAGCAGTTTTCTTCAAAGGTTAGCAGAATATCAATGCTGGCCGCAAATCACACTTTCCAGGCACTATAGTCGACATGTTCAATCAATGGCATCACTGGGGAGGGTAGTGCAAGATTTTCATCGTGATCATGTAGGATTGAATCGCAACTGTTCCGATAGCGCCATGATGTAAACATATGAACTTATTCTGACAACAAACACCTACTGTAAGTATATTGTATACTCTAGGGTGCCAATGAAAACCGGTCATCTCTAATTTCAAAAAGTTACCTCATACAAAATGTTCACCACCTCGAAAAAACACCCTATGCCGAATATTAGCTCAATCGGACTTAAGGGAGAGTGGCGCAAAGCGGTCAAAGATTGAGTTTTTTGAAAATCGAAAAATCACCCAAGGGGGGGAAATCAGGGTTTCTGAAAAAATTTTGTTGATGCCAAATGTATGAAAATTGCATGAAACGTCGAGAAAAGTGTCATCTCAAAAAAAAATATATTGTCAAAAATCGACACTCTGGGACTTTTTTTTGGAGTACGAGACGAAAAGTATGGTTTTAAGTGAAAATAAAAATAAATATCTCGATTCTTCATTCGGAACTTGTTGTGAAATGTTGATTTGCACGATAATATACCCTTTGCAAAATATTAGCTCATTCGAACTTCATTTATTAGTGTCACAGACGTAAAAATTTGAGTATTTTTTTTGAAAAACGAAAGATCACCGAAATTCGGGGTTTTCAAGAAAAATTGTTGGTGCCAAATGTCTTAAAATTGTATTACTCTTCGAGATTTACTGTTGTCTCTAAAAAAAAAAATTGTCAAATAAATTTTTTTTGTCACTTGGTCGTTTTCCGCCTGAAAAGTCGATTTTCAACAAAAAAAAAATTGTTTGAGATAACTGTAAATCTCGATGTGTCATGCAATTTTGAGACATTTGGCATCAAATTTTTTTGAAAACCCCGATTTCCGATGATTTTTCGGTTTTTCAAAAAACTCAAATTTTAACGTCTGCAACACTAATACAGGTCGGACTCGATTATATATAGTCGACCATTTTTTTCCAACAATTATTTTCAAATCCTATACATAATCGAATCTCAAGAAAACAATTTATTTATTAATGTATGAATGTCAAACATTAATAGAAAAATAGCTTTTTTGTGATTCGATTATTTATTGGATTCGAAAATTAACGTTGAAAGTGAAATTGTGATTATATATAATCAAGTCCGACCTGTGAATGAAGTTCGAATGAGCTAATATTTTGCATAGGGTATATTCTCGTGCAAATCAACATTTCGCACCAAGTTCCGAATGAAGAATCGAGATAATTATTTTTATTTGCACTTAAAACCATGCGTTTCGTCTCGTACTCCAAAAAAAAGTCCCAGAGTGTCGATTCTTGACCAAACAATTTTTTTCGAGATGACACTAGATCTCGACGTTTCATGCAATTTTAAGACATTTGGCATCAACAAATTTTTTTCAGAAACCCCGATTTCCCCCATCAATTTTGGCATCAATTTTTTTTTCGAAAACCCAGATTTGCTTCACTCCCCCCTTGGGTGATTTTTCGATTTTGAAAAAAATCAAACTTTGACCGCTTTGCGCCACTCTCTCTTAAGTCCGATTGAGCTGATATTTGGCAAAGGGTGTTTTTTCGAGGTGGTAAACATTTTGTATAGGGTAACTTTTTGAAATTTTAGGGTCGATTTTTTCCCATACATTCATTGGCACCCTAATATGCTCTCATCGTCGTTCGTGTGATTGTGATACACTGTTATCTAGTGACGTTTTGAAATGTGTTTACAAATAAAAAAACAAATGACAGAATTTTCGTGTGTCCATATTTTTGATGTAGGACAATGTATTTCACTGGAAAACATGTCACGTTTTCATGAAATAGTGTTAACGTTAACTTATTCAACTTATTGCAACGGATAAGAGTATGAAAGGTGTCATTTGTGATTCCTATTATACAGTCTTTCTTCAACCAGCGAGCAATCAACACTCTTTCTTAATACTGATGTCCCACGCAACGGCTTTGCTCGATTGGAGAATTGAAGGCTTTGCTCGATTGCTCGATTGAAGACTCAATGAAATGATACGTAGATTTTCATGTCGTCTAATTGAGAGTGTTTTTGCATCACACACATATATTGTTGTTGATGTTATGGATTACCAGGAAGGACCATAATATTCTGTTATGTTAACACGTTAAGCCCCGATTTTTTTGCTGTGCTTTCCTTATTGTATAAATAGAAAATAGTCAGCAATTTGACTAGAAAGTAGTCACATTTTGTAAAACATCCGAAAACAAACCGTATGTATTTTTATTTTATGATTTTGTAAGTGTCAGTTCCAGTCAGTCAGCACTTTCATACCAAAAAGCTCATCGTCGGCCGCCCAATTTTTAGCTCTGGGGCTAAACAATATCAAACATTTCAACGCGTATCTTAAAATCTAGCAGTCAGATTAGAGGAATATAGTACTCGTTAAAACAATTTGATTTTTAAATGTGTTATTGAAAAAAATAAACAATTTTCTGAGTCAAGTTTGATTTTTTAAAACTTGTGTCTCTGGTTCACCTTGTACATTTTGATCGCAAATCGCGCATCCGTCTTTTCGTAGATGGAAAAAATACAAAATGTCCTTCTACTAACAGAAAAGCAAAAGCAAATTACTGCCAAATTCCATTATCCGCGAACAAAGCGGATTTCGTCGTTGTTTCCGCCCCCCTCTTCACGTTGACCAATCGCGCCGCGTTAACACAATTCCGTTGAACTGCTTGACGCTCAGCCAAACGGAACATAATCTTGTCGAAATCCCGGAAACTGCAAGAACAACCTTGGAGGGGTTGCCAATATTAGCAGCAGTAGTAGCCAGACTGTTAGCCAGGGTGAATACGAAAAACAAAAGAACACTCGCATGAACAAAGTTGAAATTCTGCCCATGCCGGGCAGTAAATGAACGAACGAACTAACGAATGAACGGACGAATGGCAGAGCAGTTTTGCGAAATTAATTTTCTGTCGGAATGAAACAGCAATGGTTTGCCAAATAAACAGCAGAAATAGCTTAGCTTAGCTTAGGCAGTGGGGGGATTCGTTAATGCATGACACGACGGATGGATTACATTCGATAAATCGCCATGGAGAATATTACATCATTACGAGGCGGAGGGAATTGGACCATTTGGATGGATGGAGGATCAGCGGCGGCAAAGTCAGCAAAATTAACTCACAACTTCAAAGCGAACAGCCGTGCCGTAATCGTGCTGTTCGTCCAGCTTGCTACCGTCGTCCGTTGAACTGCCCGAAGGGACACTTACACTCCCGGGCAGTCGGCACCGGCAAAAGGGGAATAAACCAGAAGCCAGAGAAGAAATTGAAACCGATTCGTGAGCGCGTTCGCCGTGATGTGTCTAACTTCTTTATTATTTCATGGAAAATAATTGAGTGAATTAGAGCAAAGTTCTGCTCCTGCCTATGTTACCCGTCGGCGGCGGCGACCAATGGTGTGCCACACCATTGGCGGCGTTTCCCCGGCAAAAAGAAGGTGATTACCTGCAAGGCTGGATAGCGATACGGCGGGTGACATGGCAGGAGCACATTGGAAAAAAAGGAAGTTTGATGATTTTTCACGAAACACTCAACGAGGTATAATTAAGAATAGCTGGTCCTTTGCTCTATCAATTGGGTGGGTATTGAGAGTGGGTGTGGTGGGTGTACATGAGTGCCTGACGACTGGCAAAATAGTGATAAAATGTCCCAAGTATTGTTTTCCTTTTCTTTTGTTTTTGTTTTGCTGCTAGTTCTGGCGTTCCGAGTTCATAGCTGGTCACATAGCCTGGTAGATGTGCTTTGTTTATTTTTTGGCACGCGCGCAACGATGGTCTAGCGCCGCCGATTCCGATTCGTGATATTCCTTTCTCTTCCTTCATTCGCTCGCGCGCTTAACCCAAACCACCCAAACAATGCCCTAGTTAACCTAGTTTCGAGCCAGCCGATGCGATATCCGTAGACGTCGTCGTCGTCGTGATGGGTAGCTGAATGAAATAGCTACTACTGCTAATTTCGACGCTTCGAATGCTGGCGGAAAATGTGTTTACGAAGAACGAAGCGAACAACAAACTGCCATAGTTGCTTCATTGTACCAACATGGAAGCGCAGATGCAGATGGGCGGAGGAGGATGTCATGGGGGAAGGACAATTCTCCGGATATGGCGAAGCAAACTGAACGATCAGTGAGTTTGTCTCGGTAGTCAATTTGGACATGAAAAATGGATTGCTTGCCGTTTTGAGGTGCTTTTAAAGTATGAATAAAAAATTCAACTGCTTTGAGTTAAACAAGCTGATGAGTGGAATCATAATCATTGGATCAAATACTGAACAAAGCTCCAGTCTTCATTCGAGGTAAAGTTCATCTTTTTATTATATGATAACATAAAATTGAAACCAAATCATTTAACCGAGACTCCAGGCGTCGAATTATTTATAGCACAAAATCATCCATCCACTGCTCCGACATCGTTTCACTTTTCGTCGACTTCGATTTGAGCCCTCATTCCACAGTTATTTCGAAATTTTTGCACCAATCGATTTGGACCCCAAAAATCTATTGCATGATAGAAAATTTTATTTTTTTCAATAATTTTCAGTACTTAGTGACAAAATGAAAGCTTCCAATTGCCTATACATTTGTTCCATGTTTTCCTACCCGGGCCGCCAGAATCAAGTAGCTAGAGTAGTACCGAGACACAATTCGCTCTCGTACCCGAGATAGAGAAAGAGTTCGCTCTGGGTAGAATGAAACCATTGTTTCGCAAGTCTCCGGGTCAACAACCAGTCATAGGTTTCCCTTTCTCATCACATTAGCTTAACTGGGCGTACATCAGCCATAGGAAGTGCATTTTTACTTAATTCTTCATTCTGAAGCCATCGCGCTAGCGATCAGTCAACAACTAATGTAAAAAAGTCTCAACTTTTCAGAAATGACATAAACAACCGGGTCTCTGGTCTCGACAACTCGAATCCAGAATATTGTTTTCAAATGTTTCGCCTGAAAGCAGACATTGGGAGTGTCATCCATTATTTTTCCTAGAAATTTCCTTTCACTTCCTGGTAAGAGACATTTTTTACATAACAACAGTTTTGGAATGGCCATTCTCAAGGCTATTACGCAGGGTATTAGTGTTCCTTTTATATTTTTTATACTCTCTCACTTGAACGCTCCTGTACCCAGGCGAGAGAATATTAAAGCACTTGTCACGAGTAGAGTGAAATCGGTATTTTTACACTTGTGTGGATTGATCATGCTCGATCTACATTGCACTGGGTGAGAGTTTAACCGCTGTCATTTGTAATCTTTATTCCAGTATCGCTCTAGCCGGCGGACAGTCAACAGCCTAAAGGCTAAAAATTCAATTTTAATGTTTCCAATTTATAATTTTGCCACAAAATCACTCATTCAACGATTTTTCTCGGGGCTACCATAGTTTCAATCAAAGAGTTTTTATTTATCTATAACACTGTGAAACCAATTTTATCATTATACAAAAAACGAGAGGAGAACGAAAAACATTTTAGGACCGAAACATAATGATATGAAAAACAAGGGTAGTTTTCAAATTTTGATCAACGAAATATTCAGCCATTTTATGCCAAGCCGATATAGTGATTCTCAGATTGTCGTCAAAAGTGTTAATTTTGTTCTTTATTGCAAAACATGAGACCAGTATTTTTATTTTATTACTAAGGTGCCCATTTCCATTTTAGGGTGGTGCGAAAAATTACATAACATTTGAGCTATTGAACCGATTTAGATGATCGACATATTAAGGCAGTATTCTAGTCTAGATATTTGAAAAAAATCAAATTTGTTTTCCTTCTTATTTCTGTAGTTTAGGCATTCAAGAATATACCCTAGAAAGGACATATCGAAAATGCTGTTATTAACCGAGTTAGAGCCATATTAGTGATGCGGTATCTAACCTGGTACGGCAATAACATTGAACTGCTAACGCATTTTTTTCAAACTGGCGTACACGATATCTCAAGATCTACTGAACCGATTCATATCGTACTTATATGGACACAATCTGCAGGCATCTCTCTATCGCATGAACGTCTAAAAAATAAATTTTTTTAATTTTTACTATTTTAAAAAAATCGGGAAACGTAAGAAAAAGCGTTTAAACCCGCATTTTGTTTTTCAAACGGCCGCCATTTTTTCAAAAAAGATGTTTTTGACTTGTCTGAGGTTCATGCGACAGCGGCATCTTTACTTTACAGAATCTGTTTTTTGTTTCAGATAACCAGAAGGGCTGGAATCGTGTACGCTACGGCACCACATTTTTTTGATCGCCCTCACTTCATCAGCTCTCAACTATTCTCTTTATGAATATTTTTTCTCCATTCAATTATTGTTTTATTTTTAAGAGATAGATGAAAAAATGATGATGTAATGGATAGTAAAAATATTCTTTGTTATATTTTTGCGAAGCTCGAAAAAACGTCCGAAATTCGTGTCTCTACACTAGAATACCCCCTTAAATTGAAGCCAATGCACAATATTTCAAATTCTACATCAAAACTGTCTTCGTACGACTTTTAGAGCTTATCAAGATCAACATTTTGCGATGCAGAACTTGTCAATATCTTAATTCTACTCAAAGTTATTTTCACCCAAGTTTTCACCCAAAAACCCATGTTTTCAATTTTAATTTACTCAAACACGAAAAATAACATAGTTTCGAAAATCACACATTGTGTAGAGTGAAATATGCATTTTCAAAATTCCGTCAACAAACATTTTTCATGTTTGTCCAAGAAAGAATGGCAAGCAATTGAAGAGAGCGTATTTTTTGGGAATAAATATCAATAACTTTCCGTTAAGTTGAGATATTGAAAAGTTCTGCATCGCAAAATGTTTGCATTGGTTAGCTCTCAAAGTCTTTCCAAGGCAGTTTGTATGTATATCGAGTATTTTAAGAGATAGAAAAAAAACTTTGTTCTACAAAGATGTGTCAAATAACTGGGACTAAAACATTGTCGAACTATGTTTACCTCTATCTAAAAAATAGAAGAAAGTTATATTTTTTATTCAACGACAATTTTGGCCTATTTTTGATAACATAAAAATGAGCACTCTATCATATGTAGCAACTTTGTCGAAGACAGTTTTTGTCTAGAAAATAACTGTCGAGCTCTAAATGCTAGTTTCCACTTAAATGCATCTCCTAGCTAGCCTTTTATTAAAAAATATTGAACATGCAAAAGCAATGGGTTTTATTTTCGTAATTATTGATTGTAGTCGTTTTTTATTGTTATCATGGCTTTGGATCTTCCTGTAAAACCTTCAAAACAGTTTTCATTGGAAGTTTCGTGGTGTCGAGGAATTTAAAATTCCAAAAAAATCGGATTCTTTCTGATATAGTTTTAATAAATAAAACAAATGACTCGATATTTCGAAATGAAATATGTGAATAACAGAAATATGAAAAGCCTAGGGTCGATAGCCATTCAAAAAATCAAATGTTTCGCCCAAAATAGACGTTTTGCAAGCAGGTCTATATTTTTGTAGAAAGTTCATCTAAAAACGTTACAAAGATATCAAAATCTATCAACATATCAATATACGAGGGTTACTATTTATATTTCGGGAATTGGCAACACTGATTTCATGTGAGTCCATCTGACGGTTCCATCGTAAAGTTTGACATTTTTGACGATATACGTACTCAGAACATTTTGTCATACGGACGCTATTTGTTTATTTTATATTTAGTTGAAAGTTTGATCTCGGCAAAAAAATGGAACTGAATCGTGAACGTTTTCGTGCGATGATGTTTTACGACTTTCGACGTGGATTATCACAACAAGAGTGCGTCAATCAACTTAATTTGACTTTTGGCGATGAAGCTCCATCAAAAACCACTGTGTATCGCTGGTATAGTGAATTCAATCGTGGTCGTAGTTCGCTGTCCGACGAGTTTCGTGAAGGTCGTCCAAAATCGACTGTAGTGCCAGAAAACATCGATGCTGTGCACGAAATGATTAAGCAAGATCGTCATGTAACCTATTGTGAGATTGAGGCATCTCTAAGCATTAGTTCCACCAGCATATATGCGATTTTACATGAACACTTAGTTGTGCGAAAATTATGTTCACGTTGGATCCCACATAATTTGACAATCGCTCAAAAAAAAAAGGCTCGTGTCGATCGGAATAAATGCTTTGAAAATTGGTTTAAGCGCATGCAAAAGTGTATCGATCATCGTGGCGAGTACTTTGAAAAACAATAAAAATATATTCGCAGCTTAACTATTTGTTTTTGTTCCTATTCCCGAAATATAAGTAGTGACCCTCGTACCAACCAAACAGCAAAGGTTTCTTTGGTCTGAACAACCAAAAAATCAAATTTTGCACCTAAAATAGACATGACAAACCTCAACTGGGCCTCAAGTTGAGGATTTGACGTAGGACTATATCTCACAGGAAGATATGAGGAGTAAAATGAGAATCTAAACATCTAAAAATCTAAAAAAATCATCTAAAAATCCAAAAATCTTAAATAATGAATGATTCATAACTCGACCATTTCATCAAAGATCGCAAAGATGCTTGTATCTAGCGATTAGAAATATTTCAATGCATCTTTCGCAATAATTTTTTTTTGTTTTTGACGTAGTACTACGTGTAATCTTCCAATATGGGAAATAATTTGAACGTGGATTTCTTCTAAAATGGGTTTGATTACCAATACGCATTTTTATTGGACCAAGCCACATTGTCATTTGAAAAAATCGAACAAATGAAAATAAAACAATATATATTCATTAACAGGCCTTGGTATATGCCTGGGTCTTTCAGGTTGCGGCCCCGACCAAACAGAAGGTTTTGGTCGGTCCATCTGTTTTGGATAAACAATTGAATAATTGTGAAATGTCACGCATTATTTAAAAGCACTAAATCCCATTTTTTGATTGGCCCAATTTCTGCCCCTCTAATTGTACCGACCCAAAGGAGCTAGTATAACTTGTGGATTTTTCCCTTGGGAATGAAGTTTTTGGGAGCATTTTGATTGTAATTTTACTATAAGATACTTAAAAACTACTTGAATATTTATTAAATTCAGTGTTTCAGCAATCAACAATTCATATTAACGTTGAGGCTGAAAGTTTTGAAAAAAATATTGTTTCGCAACTTTGATGGTTAGCATCACTCAGTCACTCAGTAGTCCTTTACCTTCCTGGTTATGTCCCCGGCATTATCCACCCGTGTTTTTATAAATTGAATTTCATCTTCTTCAATCACAGCATAATTTACCATTTTTTGTTAGTACACTGTTATTTTTCCGACTCCGACTCCGACTCCGACTCCTAATACGATGAAATTCCTTCCGACTCCGATTTTCGACTATTCTAGACGAGACTATTTGACTGTTTATAAAACATTTTCGCCATCTGACTGTTCTTCCATTGTATGGTTGTCAAAACAATACTCAGGATTTACTAGGCTCTAGCACCATCATATACAATGCTAAATGTATTACATAAACCTGTAAACGAGGCGTAAACATACAATTTTTATCAAAACTATGTGGTTTTCACAAGAGTCATACAATGGCCCTAAAATTTCGTGGGATTGTCAGCGATTGATATTACATCCTAATTCAAACGAGTAACTCAGAGCATCAATTTCGTTATGATTCCTGGAACTTCTCGATTAAGGTGGGTATGATACTCGTATGTCACGTGAGTTGGAGAGGCTCGTATCCCCGCTATTTATTGGAACATTATTTCCACGGCGATAACTTTGAATACCGAACAAATTCCGAAACAAACCCCAAAAAAGGCACGTCTCGCATACTCTCACCGTGGCGAATCTCGATGCACGAGTTTGATAATATGTTTCCACAAAAGAAGCGTAATGTTTTTAACATTATCGGGCGCGCTGCCTTTGCTGCTGTCGGTGGTTTCTCATACAACCGCCACTTCTGAATGCAATCCGAGTTTTCATTTGAAAACCGCATGTTTTTCTCTGTATCTCCTCTTCGACGGGAACCCCGCGGATTGGTGGAGTCTGTGTGTGGTGTGGGGTTCAGCGGAACGTGGATGGATGGTCGGGTATTGTTGTTATGTAAATTTCGAAAGAAACGCCAGTCTGAAGTGGTGCACCCACAAATATGCGCGTGTGCTTTTCTGTGTGCATACTCCTTTCGGATGGCTGCGAGATATTGAGGTTTGAATTTTCGCTCATGCAAGGTTCTGCCTATGTTACCTCCAAGTGTTGCCCTCATCCGTCAGAAGTTGCAAGAGGAATAATTATCCTTTTGTTCAAGTTCGTTGTTGTTCTTCATTTTATAATGTACCCGTTCGTGTTTCGTGTTGCTGGTCGCTGATATAACAACGATTTTTGTTTATTTGCTGAAAACATGTTAATGAACATTCTCGGAAGAGATAAAGTAGAACGAAATCGGAACGAAATTGTCAAACCAAAATCCCTTTTTTTTTTGCTCAGCACGAAAGAACTGTGGATACCTTCAGATTATCGACAGCAAGTCCTCCTCCCCCTGTTTCAAAGTTTCTCAGCTTAACTCGTTCGTTGCCTCGTCCCATCATCACGAACAGTTGCCGACGATGAGCATTGTTTAATTTTCGATAAAGCCAAATTTCGAAACAATCCTCCCCTCGCCCATTCGCGCTACAAACCGCACACCACCGGCAAACAGGATATGAACGAACGAATTAGGATTTGATTTCGTTGGTATGTCGAGAATAGAGCAGTACAGAGAATGAGCGGAAATGAACGGTACACGGTACATTCCACCGGGTCGGTGCAGGACACAATGAAAGGAAGGGGGATCGCATCACGTGTGTGTGCTGCTGGTAGCCAGGGCAAATGTTTCGCAATGATCCCGATGAAATGATGATGCCCCGGGAAGGGGATGACGATGGACGCGGCGACGGATCGGTGTGCAATCCGCACCATAATCGAAATTTGATGGAGAGCAATCAACAACTTTGAAAATGTACTGCAGACGAGCGGGCGGCGCGGTGAGTTTGTAGTCGTCTATACACTATGTGAATTGCTGGTGGAAAATTCACCTATAGAGGGTGTTAAAGAGCTTTTGATGAACCGTGCAATCCTCGTTACTACGGAGATCGATCATAGTTTATATTTGGAATGGATACTAATAAATACCCCTAGCGTAGCGAATTTTGCTGAGAGAGTTTATAATTTTTGTGTTCCGTAACTAATGTTTGTTCAGAACATGAAACTGGAAATGGAAAAAATGTCTAGGAGCGAGTTGTAGGGGACTGATAGGGATTTCTGTTAAAAGAACACCGAAAAATCTAATCTAAAATGGTTGCAAAACGAACTGAAAATTTTCTTCTCTTTTTTAATTTTCAGCTTCAAATTATATCGGTAATCTGATTAGTATTCCAGAAGTCCATTTTCAACAAAAATGACCTGAAAATATGTGAAAAAGGCTGGTGGGTAACTACACAAAGGGCTGACAATTCAACTACAGTAAACTCTCCCTTACTCGATGTTCTGTAACTCGATATTTTCCCTAACTCAATGAATTTCATGGTACCTTTGATTTTACATGCATTCTTCTCTCCCTAACTCGATACCTCCCTTACTCGATGCCTCTCTTACTCGATGGGCTTTGTTTCATTTTTCAATGGATTTTTACCTCGCTAACTCGATTGATTTTCGCGTACTTGTTTTTGTGCGTTTCTAGCTGTCATTTCAATTGCTCTTGAAAGTGAAGACGAAGTGTTCGTATTATCAAGGATTTTTTTTTCAAGTATGGAGAACCAGGGAAAACCTTTCAAGCGAACGATTAAAACGCTAACCATAGCGCAACGTTTGAGCATCATCGAGCAGGTCGAAAAGTATGGGCGAAAGGTGTCTGAAGTTGCAAAAGATTTCAGTATTGCACAAAGTACGGTGACAACACTATTCAAGCAAAAGGAAAAATGGCATCGGATGGGAAAATTGAATGTGGACAAAAAGCGTATAAAGTTGGTTGGGAACGAGAAGCTGGAACGGTCAATGGAAAATTTTGTCAATCAAGCCAGAGAGAATAATTTACCTCTCTCAGGTTCTATTCTTCGGGAGAAGGCTTGCGAATTTGCCCAGAAACTGGGAATTGCCAATTTTAAAGGAAGTTCTGGATGGCTAAGTAAATTTTTAAAACGGCAAAAGATGACATTTCGGAAGCTATGTGGCGAGAGTGCCAGTGTAGATCTCAGTGTAACGGACAACTGGATTTCGCAAACCCTACCCAGTATAATCGCCGAGTATGATGCACGTGATATCTACAATGCAGACGAAACAGGACTTTTCTACAAATGTTTGCCAGACAAAACATTTGCATTTCGATCAGAAACTTGCCACGGAGGAAAATATTCGAAACAACGTCTGACAGTCATGTGTGCAACCAACATGTCCAAGGAAGCGATACACTACCATTGCTGGTCATTGGAAAGAGTAAAAACCCACGGTGTTTCAAAAAGAAGAAATCATTACCAGTGATATACGAGAGTAACACCAAGGCCTGGATGACCTCTATTCTTTTTGAGAAATGGATTATGCAACTTGACGAAAGATTTTCCAAAGAAAATAGAAAGGTATTGATTCGGGAATTATGTGTAATGGGAATGTATCATACTTATATCTCTTTCTCCTCAAAGGTGGTCATGTTCGTTGATAATTGTACATCGCACCCAAAATCTCTCCAACCAAAGCTTAAATCGATAAATTTTGCATGTTTTTTCCACCAAACTCTACTTCAGTAGTTCAGCCGCTGGACTTGGGCATAATCAAGAACCTGAAACAGTACTATCGCCATGAATTAGTAAAACGAAGACTGCTAGAAATGGAGAATACAACGGTATTTTTTCCTTTTTACATTCATGTTATTCAGCACTCATGCTGTATTCAAATATACTCTAGGACCCTTCAGATATATCGGTATTGGATGCAATTGAATTACTTTCACGCTCTTGGATAAACAAGGTTAAATCTGAGACTGTTCAAAATTGCTTCAGGAAAGCCGGATTTTCCATAAATGATGATGATGATATTCCGCTGGCAGAATTAATGCGTCGTGAGCTTGCTGCTGTCGACAGTGCAGTACCATTCGATTGTTCATCGTCATTTGATGAATATTGCGAAATGGATCAAAACGTGATTTGCTGTGATCTAATGACTGATACCGATATACTGGAAAGTGTTGAAGAAGCTGAAAAAAAAGTTGAAAATAGTAGTCCTATGGAGTTAGAGGAGGTTCAGGAAGTTTCAGCTGATTGTTTTGAAATTACACCTTCGAACGTTAAATCGAACCTAAAGAATATGTCCGAAATATTGCAATCAACTGAAAATGTTCCCGTGAAACTATTTGAACATTTCTTTGCGATTGAACAGTTCCTGCGTGATCGTTACAATTTAGTTTGAATTACATACATAATTAATATTTTCTTTGTTAACCTAGTTCCTGTTCACCATGGAGGTGCGGCTCAAAACAGCGTCTGATCCCCATGTTAGGGGCGGCTGATCACTGTCTTCGTGCCAGCGGGGACTCTAAAAAGAGCTGTGCACGACGGTCCTCCGGCGAGACAGGAGGTTGGTGCAGGCCCTGCAAGCCATCCGTAAAAATAAAACGCACAGGAAAATTCACAAAGAAATTCGAGACAGGACAATCGGACTAGACCTACGCAAAGAACACGGACTAGAGATTGGAAACTCGGAACATGGAACTGCAAGTCTCTCAATTTTCTTGCGAGTACCCGAATTCTTTCGGAAATATTGAGAGCCCGCAATTTCAACATCGTAGCGCTGCAGGAGGTGTGCTGGAAAGGTTCGATGGTGCGATCGTATCATGGTGGATATACCATCTATCAGAGCTGCGGCAACACACACGAGCTGGGTACAGCTTTCATCGTGATGGGGGAGATGCAAAAACGGGTGATTGGTTGGTGGCCGATCAATGAAAGAATGTGCAGATTGAGGATGAGAGGCCACTTCTTCAATATCAGCATTATCAACGTCCACAGCCCCCATCTAGCTACCACCGATGACGATAAAGAAGAATTCTACGCGCAGCTAGAGCGTGAATACGATCGCTGCCCAAAACACGACATCAAAATCGTCATCGGTGATTTGAACGCTCAGGTCGGCCAGGAGGAGGAATTCAGACCGGTAATTGGTAGGTTCAGCGCCCATCAGCGAACCAACGAAAACGGCCTAAGACTTATCGACTTCGCTGCCTCCAAGAACATGGCCATACGTAGCACCTTCTTCCAGCACAGCCTCCAATACCGTTACACCTGGAGATCACCACAGCAAACAGAAACACAAATTGACCACGTTTTGATCGACGGTCGGCACTTCTCGGATATCATCGACGTCAGAACCTATCGTGGCGCTAACATCGATTCAGACCACTACCTGGTGATGGTCAAACTGCGTTCTAAACTGTCAGTCGTCAATAACATAAGACACCAGCGCTCACCACGGTACCACCTACGACGACTACAGGAGCCGAACGTTGCTGCAACATATTCGCAGCGTCTTGAAGCTGCGTTACCGGGGGTAGACGAACTGGATGCTGTTCCCCTCGATGAATGCTGGAACTCCTTAAAATCAGCAATTAGCAGCACAGCAGAGACCGTCATCGGGTATGAACAACGAGGACAACGGAACGAATGGTTTGACGACGAGTGCCGAGCGCTCCTGAACGAGAAGGATGCAGCACGCACAGCCATGCTGCAACGAGCGACTCGACAAAACGTGGAACGATACAGACTGAAACGAAGACAGCAAACACATCTCTTTCGGGAAAAAAAAGCGCCGCCTGGAAGAGAAAGAGTGCGAGGAGATGGAGCTGCTTTATCGTTCTCGAGAATCGCGGAAGTTCTTCAAGAAACTAAACGCCTCGCACAAAGGCTTTGTGCCGCGGGCCGAAATGTGCAGAAACAAGGAAGGAGGCATCTTGACGAACGAACGCGAGGTGATCGAAAGGTGGAGGCAGCACTACGATGAACACCTGAACAGCGCGCAGACAGGAGACCTAGACGGCGTTGAGGAGAACTACACCGGTGCAATGAACAACGACGACGTACCACCCCCGACGATGGGTGAAGTTAAGGAGGCCATTAATAAGCTCAAGAACCACAAAGCAGCTGGTAAGGATGGCCTCGTAGCGGAGCTCTTCAAGGGAGAAAACTTGTAGAGTGTATGCACCGGTTGATAGTCAGGATCTGGGACACAGAACAGCTACCGGAGGAGTGGAAGGACGGGGTAATCTGCCCCATCTATAAAAAAGGCGACAAGTTGGATTGTGGGAACTATCGTGCCATCACAATCCTGAATGGTGCCTACAAAATTTTGTCTCAGATCCTCTTCCGCCGCCTATCGCCAATAGTAAGTAGATTTGTGGGAAGTTATCAGGCCGGATTCATGCCCGGTTGCTCGACGACGGACCAGATTTTTACACTGCGGCAGATCCTCCAAAAGTGCCGCGAGTATCAGGTCCCTACACACCACATCTTCGTCGACTTCAAGGCCGCATATGATACAATCGACCGACGACAGCTATGGAGGATCATGGACGAACACGGCTTTCCCCGAAAGCTGACAAGACTGATTCAGGCAACGATGAACGGTGTGCGGATCTCAGGTGAGCTGTCGGAATCATTTGAGACTCACAGGGGACTTCGACAAGGCGATGGAATCTCCTGTCTGCTCTTCAACGTGGCGCTGGAAGGTGTTATGCGGAGAGCGGGCTTCAACATGCGGGGCACGATTTTCAACAAGTCTAGTCAGTTTATCTGCTTCGCCGACGACGTGGACATAATCGGAAGAACACATGCGACGGTAGCCGACTTGTATACCCGACTGAAACACGAAGTAGGGCTGATTGGGCTTGGGATCAATGCGTCTAAGTCTAAATACATGCTAGCTGGAGGGACTGATCGCAACAGAGTTCTTCTTGGTAGTAGTGTTGTGATCGACGGCGACGAGCTCGAGGTGGTAGAGGAATTTGTCTACCTTGGCTCGTTGATAACAACTGACAACAACAACAGCCGTGAAATTCGAAGACGCATTGTCAATGGAAGTCGTGCCTACTATGGGCTCCGCAAATCCTTGAGGTCCAACAAACTCCGACCCTGTACGAAGTGTACCATGTACAAATCCCTAATTCGACCGGTTGTTCTCTATGGGCACGAAGCATGGACGATGCTTGAAGAGGACTCACAAGCGCTTGGAGTTTTCGAACGCCGAGTGCTCAGAACAATATACGGTGGTGTACAGGAAAGCGGAGTATGGAGAAGGAGAATGAACCACGAACTGGCGCAACTCTACGGCGAACCCAGCATTCAGAAAGTCGCCAAGGCTGGACGAGTGCGATGGGCAGGGCATGTTGCAAGATTGCCGGACAGCAGCCCTGCAAAGATGGTGTTCGCATCGAATCCGGTAGGAACAAGAAGGAGAGGAGCCCAGCGAGCGAGGTGGTTGGACCAGGTAGAGCAGGACTTGGCAAGAATCGGTGCAGCCGGGAGTTGGAGAACTGCAGCCATGGATCGGGACTATTGGCGAAAAATTGTGAAGAAGATCTAATCTCTCAATGGGATGTAGTATCATTATAAATAAATAAATAAACCTAGTTCCTTTTCCATTTCCAATTCCATTTTACAATAAAATTGGCCTACTAAACAAACATCCTATGTATTTTAAATTTATATTAAAATTTGAGAAAAGAATGTATAATAGTACATGCGCATTAGTACATATAGGGTAAATGTACTAATGCACAAAAACAAATCAATTATAGTAATATCCTGTATACGCAATGGTACCAATTATAGTAAACCCCATGTACCATAATTGGTTTATTCCTAATTGGGTCATATTTTTAAGCCCTAATATTGGGACACTTACCCTAACATCATATATTTGCAATTTGTGGCATAAAAAAAATAAATGAAAAAATGTTCTGTATCTCGATACCTCCCTAACTCGATGGTCCCTTGGATATCGAGTTAGGGAGAGTTGACTGTATATTGTTTTAATCTCGTTTGTTAGAATTTTTAGAATGATAATGTAACTTATGCGTGAAGTAAACTACCCAAAAATGAACTTGTTGACTCGAAAAATAAATTATTTAGGGCAATTCATCCGGCAGAGGCGAAAAAAAATCTTCTGTAAAATATCTTCTGAAATACGCTTCAGTTTGACGCCATTTTTAACCTATGCTATGCTCGAGTTCGCGAAAATTGAATGCTCGATCAAAAAGTCACCAATAAGCTCAAAATACTCCCTAAAGTCATACAAGCTCTCTCCGAAAACAAATTATTAACATCAATTTGCGTCTTTATTATTTCGGATATTACTCCAGAATGCATCGAAACATTCATGAGAGTTTGGTGGCCCTGAAAAGGACGGACAGTTTGCGTGGTTTAAATAAACAGCTGAAAATAGTTGATTCATGATTCATTGTTGTTCTTGCGAGGACAAGGTGCCCATGTGTCGAAATTTGTTTGTTTATTGCAAATGCACGGAATGCATCTCTTCTTCTAGACACACAGATACATTGTAGCCACATGCGATTCTGTATTTGTACCATTGCCAACGCATAAAATCAAAAGTGCTTACGTGTGATTCAATCATACACAAACACTTTCCACCTAAAAGCAGTTTTATATTATCCAACACGATACGTAGTTTCATACGAGACAAATATATTATTTGCAAGTGTTTTGAATGATTGTGTAATATTTACCCAAAACACCTGAATGTGACAGACACTCGAACGTAACATTTACACGAATCCAACATTTACCCGAATGTAAGGAATGGAAAAGCGTCTTTTACATTACCTAACTCAACTTGAATTTTTTATAATGTCATCTCCTTTTATTATTGAACGTGAAAAAACTTTGGTAGAATTCGACAGGTGGAAGGGAACGGTAGCATGAACACAACAAGCACTTTGATTGTCAAAAAATGTGAGTTTTCCGATCGTGGTTTTAAGGTTTTCCCGCTGATTAAACAAACTTTTCGTGCATTGTGCAGTTTGATAACAACAAATGTAATCAATTGCATTTTAATTTTCTGCATGTTGTGTGGGGTGACATGGTCACGTTTCTGTGGGGTGAATTGGTCCTACAGGTTTGAGGCTTTTCATTGGTCTAACTGATTTCAGATGCCACTGAATTACAAAAATAGGATGAAAATGAAAATGCTCGAGTAACAGGTCCATGCAGAATTCGAGATGGTCTAAATCCAATTTGTCTGGTCTGGAATCTGACCAAGACACCTGATATCGATTCCAGAACACTGTTACTGATTGTAGCATTATCCCAAAATACTTTACATATACATAAGTTTTGTTTTTTTCGATTAAACACACACTGGACCAAATCACCCCACAGACGGTCTAAATCACCTTGCATAAAATTTTAATGTCCAAAAATCGTCTCTTTTATTTTATGATATATTTCGTAATTTGAAGCTTCATATAATGATTAAACGTTATTGATTGAGATAAAACAAGTGTAGCTCAGTATAAAATGTGACATTTTTTATTTAGACCGTATTGGTTTGGAAATATTAGGCGATTTGCTTAGGGGGTCCGAAGTACCCCCATTTCCCCTATCTCCAAACAAGTAGAAGAATGTCAATTTCTCAATCCAATATGAAAGCGAAGATCTTTTGTCAATGAAGGTGTAATTTTCTGAAATTATTGCACTAATGAATTAAATTTTGTTTACATTTGGTAAATCCAACTTAAATGTTTAGAACGACAACAACAAACGCAAAAGAGCAACATATGTTTATAAATAATAACACTTTGTTTTCTTGCCAATTCTTTTCACATATATGTGTCATTTTCGCAGAAAAAAGTTCCCAAGTGCTTGTTAATTTATAATTGATCTCTTAGCCTCACAGAGAAAAGGAACGGAGAAGGCATATCAATTGTGCCGGCATTATTTCCAAATTTCGTCATTACAAATTTCCATATTAACGGGTGTTAAATAAAAAATGAGATTTTTTTCAATACCTTTCAGTAACTCAAATAAAGAGCGTAAAATTTTCTTTCTCCAAGAAAATTGCTCTTTGGGCTCCCTAGGAACAGTAGGCGTGTTTGGTTTTGCTAGTTTGAATTTAGTCAAAGCAAAGATGGCGTCGAAACAGCACGTGTTCCGCGAACGTATTGTACGGTTCTACGAAACGCATTTCCAACAAGGAAAAAAATTCACGGTGGCTCATTTTAAGGAAGAAAACGTACCCGTCAGTACGGTATATCGTATCCTGGGTTCCCTGAACGTAGAGCGGAAGGTCGGAAGTGGTCGTCCGGTGACGATAATGACGAAGCAGAGGAAGACATTGTTAAAGAAGCTGTTTGACAACAAGGACGCAACCAGCCTGCGTGACGCCGGTCGGAAATATGGCTGCTCCCACGTATTGATCCATCGGACCCTCAAGATGGAAGGAATCGTCTGCAGGAAGAAGACGAGGTCGCCGGAATACACGGTGGTGCAGATTGAGACGGTTAAATCACAGTGTCGGTGGATGACCAAAAAATACCGCGGGACGTCTTTCGTTCTGGACGACGAAAGCTATTTTCCGCTGTCCAAAACGCATATTCCAGGAAATGATAATTACTACTTAGTGACAAGTCATCCACACCGCCTGAAGTGAAATACAAGTTCAAGCACAAGTTTGAAAAAAAAGGTTATGTTGTATATCGCCATTTCCGACCGAGGCATTTCAAAGCCTTGGTTTAAGCCGAGCGGTCTGGCAATCAACCAACAAATCTATCGAGAAGAGCGCCTCGATAAAATCCTGCTGCCGTTCCTGAACGAGCATCACGCGGATGGGAAGTACGTCTTCTGGCCGGACAAGGCGTCTTCCCATTACGCCAAGAAGACGCTGGCGTATCTTGAGGAGAAAAAGATACCGTTCGTGCCGAAAGATCGTAACCCAACAAACTTGCCCCAGTGCCACCCAATAGAGGATTTCTTTGGCTCACTCAATGCCCTAGTGTATAAAACAATTGGAGGGCCAAGGACACGGAATTGTATCCGGGAAATGAACGTAAGTGCCGTACAACGTTCTTGTGAGAGCATCGCGACAAAGATGCGTCTAACAGCAGACCACGGCCCTTACTCAAACATTCACTGACATTTTTTTGAAGAAAATACATTATGTTATTAATAAAAAATACTGAAATCGATGAAAAAAATTTTTTTTTTTATATGTGATTGAAAAAATTCTTATTTTTTATTTAACTCCCGTTACTTCGTCCGGAGATTCGATAAAGCTTATAACATGATTTGTCGGAAAATTTGAAAAAAAAACCTGCTTGATTCGAGTACATGTTGCATTCGGGAGATGTGGAAAGCAGATTTTTTATACATACTGACTGGCAACGGACATTGACACACATGTGGTGGGGCTTGCGATGCAGTGTTTCGCTTCCTTTCAGAAACTGAACAGTGTGCAATATCTTCCATTGAATGAAGCAAAACCTTTTTATACGATATCAGCATTAGGAAAGACTAAAGATTGTTTCGTCTCATTCGATCTTCTGATTGGTTCGCAAAGGATTCTTGTTTTATTGTACAATTATTCAACTATTGCCATTTTAAGAAAAAATGCGAGTTTTTTCGTACAATAGAATATCGAAAAACATTTACCAGATTTAGATTCCGAATTCAGATTCAAGAACACAGATTAATCTGAATAAATTCCATATTCAGATTCCAATCCCAGACTAAGATTCTGGATTCGATTCTAAATTCAAGACTCAGTTTTCAGATCCAGGTACCAAATTTAGATTACAGAACAGATCACTGGTTTAGATTTCAAAGATTCAGATTTCAGGTTTTGAGTTCAGTGATTCAGATTCCAGATTCAAATTTAAGATTCAGAGTCCAAATTCAGATTCTTGATTCTCATTCTAGATTCCAGAATTAGATATCAGATTCTTGTCTTAAACTCTGGTTCAGATTCCAGCCTCTAGATTCAGATTTCAAATTCAGATTCCAGATTCAGATTTCTTGACTCAAACTCTGGTTCAGATTCCACATTCAGATTTCAGACCAAATTCCCGATTCAAATTCCGATTTCAGATTCAGGTTCTCGAATCTGAATTCCAGATTCAGATTTCATATTTTGATTTCAAGTTTAGATTCGATTCACTTTCTAGATTCAGATTCCAGGTTCAGATTTCAGATACCAGTATTAGATTTCAGATTCAGATTTTGGATTCAGATTCCAGATTTTGTTTTCGGATTCAGATTTCAGACTCAGATTCCAAATTCCGATTCCAGATTTAGTTTTCGGATCCAGATTCCAGATTCCAGATAAATCCCAGATTCAGATTCAGGTTTCATATTTCAGATTCCAGATTCAGATTTCGGATTCACACTCAGATTCCAGATTTAGATTTCGGACTTAGATATCAGGTTCAGATTCCAGATTCAGATTTCGGGTTCAGATTTCAGATTCAGATTCCAGATTCAGATTCCAGATTCAGATTCCAAATTCAGATTCCAGGTTCAGATTCCAAGTTAAGATTCCGGATTCAGATTTAGAATCCAGATTCAGATTTGGTTTCAGATTCCAGATTTAGTTTTCGGATACGGATTCCAGATTCAGATTCCAGATTTAGACTCCAGATTCTGATTTCTGATTCAGATCTCAGATCCTAGATTCAGATTCAAGAATCTTATTCCAGACTCAGATTTCTTATTCAAATTTCAAATTTAGTTTTCAGATTCAGATTACAGATTTAGATTTCGGGTTTAGATATCAGATTCACATTCCAGATTCAGATTCCAAATTCAGATTTCAGATTCAGATTCCAGATTCAGATTCCAGATCCAGAATCCAAATTTAGATTTTGGATTTAGAATCCAGATTCAGATTCCAGATTCAGATTACAGATTCAGATTCCAAATTCAGACTCCAGATTTAGAATTCAGAATCCGGACCCAACTCTAGTGTTTTTCAATTTTCACATCTGGATTTCAGAGTGAGATTATGAGTAACTGATTCGAAATCCTAGAAATATTAGTCTCATATACAGATTCCAAATTCCAAAATTATTTTCTAACCGAAACATGTGGGAAAAAATGAAAGATTTCGAATGTTTATAACTTAAGCATTTCTAAATAGATCGCAAAGATGTTTACATCAATTGATAGGAAATATTTCTACGCATCTATCACAATGGGTAACATTTTATTTTCTTGAGATAATCAATCGAATAATTGTGAAAACACACTATGCGCCTCATTTTGATTGGTCCAATTTGTGTTCCCCAAATAGTTCCAACCAAAAGGAGTCCGACGTCTCTTCGGTTATGTCCACTCATCTTTTAAGTTACAGAATTATATTTTATATTAGTAACAGAATTATATAATGCAAATACAGACTCAAGAGACAGATAGTATAATCTGGATTCATATGAAAATCCAGATTCTTAAGGCAGACACAAATTTTCACAAATAAATTCTATAATCGCATACTGCATTTGAGATACAAGAAACGAAATTGGCATACCTCTTCTTGATTTTTGTTTTTTTACAAAGTCAGGGTCTAGAAGAGTCAATTAGTGTATTGCAGATTTCAATATCCGTTCCAAAATTTCGTATTTCAGTGGTTCCGAAATCCAAATGCTAAATTCTAGATTTAGGATTCTGAGTTCAGATTGAGATTTTAGGAACGGTTTTTACGATCAAACTCCAACCTATAAATCTAAAACTTCATGTTTAGATTCACAGTTCAGTCTTCAATTTCTACACATAGAAGATTGCGATTTTCAGTTTCGAATTCCGATTACAGATCCCAATTTCGATTAACGATGTCATATTCACACCCGAATTTTTCTTGTATATGCCTTGTACACGCAAACAAGCAGAAGAGATATGATCCTTGGCAGAAAAGATGCTTTTCATTGTGTTATAGCGTCAAATGTACCTGTTTTAAGGATTGTTAAAATTATTGAATGATGAAACAGACTTCTTATTCTCAATATTACACCACATTATTCATAGAAATTGCATCTTATAAGTATACATGGAAATTGTTTTCTGAAACTAAAGATCGTAAACATCGTGAAACCTTTGATGTGTTTTTATTTGCAAAGTGTCTTTCATTTTGCTCTTTTATATTGTTATGGCATACATATTAGACACTAACTCGCATCTCGTTTGAGTCAATGCTGTACCAGTATGGGTGAATAGCGCTTTACTTTTTAGCTCATTCACATTAATGCATGAGGATGTCAAAAAATGTGCTAAATATTAATTTTGGGTGTAGATACGAATGTAGAGCCTAATTTATAATTTCAAATTGGTATTCCACATTCCAAACCCTAAATTTTTGAATTTCCAAATTTATGTTTTCAAATTCTAAATTCAAGCCCAAAAACTCAGACACGAACATGACTACAATTATACAGTTAGTTTTTTGTTTCCGGTTTCGTAATAAACCAGATATTGACTATAGGTTCAAGATCTAGGAAAGTTCAATTCCAAATTCTAGATTTTCATTTCTCAATTTCAGAGAAATTTCCAGACTCGAAATTCTGATCTAAATTCAGGTTTCAGAAACGTATTCCAGAATTTCGGATACCATTAGACGAGTATGCGTTCATGCGTTTTCGAGATTCTGGTAGATCTCTCCTTGTCATTACCCAGAATTGTAATACGGAATCGATTGTGAGGATAAGTAAGCACTACAAAAATGAAATAAATCAGCGGTTTTTTGCACAAGTACCTAGTTTAGACGTCTATTTTTCGCTTTTGCCTTTGGATTTTGGCTTCACGCTGTGTAACCACATAATACGGGTTAATGTCAACTGACCGTGACAACTTTCTTGTCTGGATAGCCTTTCTGTGGCAATATTTTTTTCGATTAATAAACGTGTACACTCAAAACTCGATGAGTCAGGGTTATTGTTACCGTAACAATCATTTCGTACACTGGGAAAATTATTGAACGGGACATTTTCAAGGGTTGCACCATCTGTTCAACGAAAACCCCGACTGAATCCTTCCCACTGGAAACATCATTCTATCGCACGCTCCCCAAGATGACCCCGTGGAATTGTTCGACATTAATTGGTACGAAACTGAGAGCGCATTTAATGTCATCGCCTATCGTGATATCATATTTTCTCGAAGCCACACGATACCTCCCATGAGCCATCCCTCCGGCTGCTTCAAACGTTAGCGGTGCATGTTATAAACTAGCTCATACGAATCGACATTTGACCGAACTAAACGCTAGAGTAGTAGCTGCTGGTAAACTTCCCGAAACCACCCTCCCAGGAGGGAGACGAGTGTCGAATTAAGATACGCACTGGGAATATCAGACCAAAGTTGCTCACTCGTTGTCCACTGGATGTTAAAATGAAGTTGCATTCGATACGGATTCCGATTCATGAAGGAAAGAAGATTCCTGCAAATGTCTTCACATATATTGTGAAACGATATAACATTCTTTATAAACCTAAACGACCGCCAATGCTCGGCTTCCACTAGCGATTCAATGTGCCAAAGCATCCACTCCACCACGAGGAGCTTGGCAGTCGGCTTTAGGACATTCGTTAAATGACGATCTGCTTTACTGCTCTAGTGGTTTTCTAACTGCTCCTGGATTTGCAGCTCCACACCAGCCTGTAACATACATACACGCATGCACACATACGACATTTATATAACCGAAGCAGCGGGATTGAATTTCGTTTTATGAAGCTTCAAATTAATATCCTCTTTATCCATATCTTTCTCTTCGTTACGCTTAGGCTTTTCTTTCTGTCACACAGGCTCGCACACAGAAAAGCATCCAAACAATTTGTGTACCCCCACCACAGTTCCCCGAAAATATGTTCTCGTCACAACTGTTGTATGTGTTGATATCTCGTGACTTATACACGACATCTCTGTACCATTGGACGACGACGACGACGACCAGGAAGCCGCGTTCCGGGAAAGCTACCCGGGACTCGGTAAACTGTGATGGCTGTCTCCACGGATCGTTGATTTGTTCGCTGCTGCCCCCTTTTTTTTCGGCCCGCCTCGAACCGTTACGGTACTGTGTTACACATCCACTTTCCGGGGGCTGCTCCTGCGCCATATATATGGCGGAGAAACCGGCCCGGGGGAAAAACGCCAACGAACGCAACACCATCGCATCGTGGATCGTGACAGGTTTTTGATGGGTTCCTTTCGGCAATGGGACTGGTGACTGTGACGGCGAGGCATGTGCAGGTTTAACGGTTGGTTTCAGCAGCAGCTAATTGAATTGTAACGAATTTCATTGTTTCAATTATGTTGTCAACGATTCGATGGCTTGCTATCGATTCTGCCCGATACACGGTTTGAGTTGAATAGTGTTATTGCGTTCGGAGTAAGCATTTCCGTTCGAATTGTTTTGCCAAATATTTGGGATGTCTAAATTGATTAATTACATTCTTCCGGTGTAAACGAAGTTGGAACTGATGAAGGAATCATTATTTGCGAGAATGAATTTTTGAAGTAGGAATACGTCTTTCATTACTGTGCTGGGGTATAAGTTCAACATTCAGAAAACGAGAGCCTTGCATTTGGGCTGCAAGGTTTTGAATATTGATAGCTATTTGTCAGCTGAACGAAGTGGTGTGACACGCATTTCATTCGAAAGATACCGAAATGATACTGGTGAAGGTTTTTACTCGTTGCCCCAAAAGCTTGTTCCAATAGCTTAACAACTAGTTTGAGAGAAAACAATTGAAATCACAAAAATGTATAAATAGTGGTTGAAGCATATCGTCGACTTCAAGTAAGAATGCTATAAATATCGTGCTCGCCCTGACCAATCCCGTTTCTGTTTTGCAACCGTGTAGAGCGGGCGCACCTCTTAATGTATTTTCAGAATATGCACGAAGCAAGCATGGCGGGCAGAAGAGAAATATCAAATTGGACAGCAGTTTTCATATGGTGAGGTGGAGAGCGCTTGTGTATAATTGAACCGCACGTAAGCATTACTGTTCTCATGCGTCTTCAAAGGTAGATAATGATGGTGGTGGAACAAATTTGAAGTCGCCTGTGGCTGCACTGGATGTCTATAAGAAGAGATACATACTGGCAATAAAATCACAAATCTCGTTTATTGTTCTCACGTGCACAAGAATGAATCATGTATCAACCATATGAAGTTGCTTGAATAAAGCCACGAAAACTCTTTAGGACCACCAAAAAATTCTAAAGAATTGAATTTTATATATTTTCTTAGCAAAAAGATAAATCTCATCTACTTACACACTTACAAGATAAACTTTCATAATATCCATTCATCCATTAATTGAGAATTGATTCAGGTGCAACTTCAAGCAAATGATTACTAAGCCAAAAATAGTCCTACGTCAATATTGCGGTCATATCACAGATATAAGCCACTCCTTTAGAAAAGTGTTTGAAAAGGGCATATATTTTTCAAAACAAGCTTGAAATAAAAAATGGTAGCTCAGAACCTGTTGATTGTATAGAATAACTTATGAGGCTTTTTACAAAAAAAAAACACTGTAAATTTATAAGAGTCTCTGTAAAACAAAACTCTGTAAAAGAAAACATGTTTCTGGTTTAGGCTAAGTTTTGATAAATACGTTCGTGTCTTTTAGGAAAAATTGTATTCAAGAAATGTAGATCCAGGACACGATCGCATTGTTGACGAAGGATAACGAAATGTAATATGACTACTAGACCACCCGCGCGATAATAAACAAAATTCTAAATTGTTCAATGCCCCTAAGGCAATAAATCCCCCACGAAGACGCCGAGCAACGCAAGCATAAGTATTATTCGACTACAAGCCTCTTTACTGGGCCAAGGGTCTGTTTATTATTTATGGTTGCGTAACTCGATGCGAACCAAGCGTGATTGTACATTTGCTTTCTTTCCGCTTTGCCGCTAGCCTTGGCAAGGCCACGAATAGTAAACACATGTGCAAGAACCCCGCTGGGTGCCGGTCTTCCTTGTTATTAATTCTGGCATACGGAAGAGATGTTCCGCACATGGTTTTCTTTAGAGTGCGTCTGACCACGCCTAGAAATTATTATATGTAAAATAGCTAGGTACATAGAAAATAAGACAATTGAATAAAACCAAACGTGCGGCACTTGGGCCACACAGTCGAGAAAGCTACACCAAACGTAGCAGTTAATTATCTCGATCCGAAAGACTAAAAAGTGACTTGCTTACAGAAATTATTGCATTCAATTCACTCTTTTATTACTTCAAATGTTATTCTAGATTACAACAATTTTTTAAAATGACTCTTCAGCAGAAAGGTCCTAAAAAGGACTCATAATTTGCGTCTTTTTGTAAAACCACTAAAGACGTTTGATTCATGATCCTTTCTTGCACTCAATATGCCATCCCCACCCGACAGTATGAAAACCAACGCTCCGACATCAACAACTTCTTAGTTTTTTTTTAGTAGTCCCTTTCTCATATTCACTTGCGAGATGAAGGTTTTTTTCGGTGCGAGCTTTCTGAGGTTGTTCATGTATGCTACCCTCCAGACGGCGCCTTGTTATGTATTTTGGAAACTAAAAAAATGATTGTCTCGAGCCAAGAGTGATATTAAAAAAAATTAGAAATTCACGTAATCACGTAATACATTGTCGGTCTGTTAAAGAGTTAAAGAGATTTTCTATCGGTTATCTTCCCAGTTTGCTCATATAGATCCTCTGCTCTTCGGTATTAAAGTATAAAGTATAAATGGAGATTGCAACCGTTTGTTCCAAGCTCCATTCGAGCTACACCTACATTCTTATAAAGTGTAAATAATTTACATTTAATTCAAGCCGCTGGTTACTTGTCCACAAAAGGTTTGAGTCCCGAGTAAATAAAGCTCACCGCTACACTGTCCAGGCGTACCGTCATTGAACAGAGTTACCAACTGGGCAGAGAAAAAAAACAATTGTTTCCCCACACAAAAAGCTGAAAAAAAGAAAAATCGGTAAATGACTAGTGCCGGCAAACGACTTAAAACATTTGAGGAAGCTAGAAATGTGCGTCAGAACAAATCAAATTTCAAATTTGAAGTGATTGCTAAGAGGAGGTAGAAGATTACTAAGTGATAAAATAGTAGGTTAGTCAACTAATTTTAAAGTGGAAAAATTGTAACATCTCGTTGATAAAAGGGAGACTTGAATACCATAAACATCGCAAAGGATATTTCTTGCACATTTCACCGGCGAAGCGGAGCTTGATTTTATGCGCCAGTCTTATTTCTGCACTGACCATGTTTTGCGCATATTCCCATCTGTTCAGGAAATCAACAAAATATAAACTGACGGCTTGCCGCAGCAAAATAGGTATTTATTGCACTGCTTCTTTTTCTTTAGCCCTTGAATAGAATCATGCACGATGGCTAACTACGATTGATTTCGTAATGATTTTGATGTGCTCAAATTGTTTTGAAGATGCGACTGGACAACATTGTTGCTGGACGGCGAGGGATCGAGTGCCTTTCTCAAGGCAAGAGGGTGGAGGTGTAGTGCTGGAGTAGAGTAAAGTTTTCCAAGGGTCTTTCTCAAGGCTAGAGACGAATGAACTGGAAAAGGTTAAAGTCTCTATAATACAAAACCTTCATTCCTTCCTTGCAATTGTTGTTTCAACTGAATTATAATTTTCAATTTGGAGTCTGAATAACAGATTTTGACCTCGACAGACACACACATATTTGTTAGACATATTTTTCCTGAAATCTAATTCTGGATCAGGAATGGTTCTGGAATCAAAACGTGGAAACTAATCTATCTGGCAGATTCCAGATAAATCTAAATTTTGAAACTGAGTCTGAGTCTGAGTCTGAATTTGGAATTCAGAAATCAGGATTCTAAAACTGTATCTAAAATGTCGAATTTCGTCCCAAAAATAACTTGTGGTATTCGGCGGCAAATTTTTTTTTCATTTGAAGAAAAAAGCGGTTGAAGCACATTGTTTTCTTGTGGAAGCTTATGGTGAACATGCTTCAACAGTAAAAAAACAAACATGTAAGACATGATTTCGCCATTTTCAGGGTGGTGACCATGCTGGAGCAGCGAAACGGCTTGAAGACGAGGAATTGCAGGAGCTATTGGATGCAGATCCAACCTAAGCTTAACAAAAATTAGCAGAAACACATGATTTGTCCCGAATGGTAATTGGCCATCGTTTGAATGCTATGGGAAAGATATAGAAGCTCGAAAAATGGATGCCACACAAATTAAAAAGGCAAAATGGAGCATCACAAAACCATTCGTGAAATGCTTCTTCAACGGTCCCAGAGAATTTGCATCAGATTGTCACTGGTGACGAAAAATGGATTTATTTCGAGAATCCTTAGGGCAAAAAAACATGGTTTTCTCCTGGTGGGACGGCCCATCCACTGCAAAACCAAATCTTTTTTTAAAAATCATTTTAGCTTTAAATGGATTTTGACGGTTTGCATTCCAATCGAACCGTAAATTTTTCGATACGTTATATATTATGGTTACTTAATCCATAAAGGATTTCAATTAAGGAACATTGGAAGAATACACATTTACCTATCGCGTTCTCATGGCCGAATTGGTGTCAGCGAGGTATAATATTTAAATATCACGGCTAATCAGACGAGCGTAAATCGGTCGCTCTGAATGCCAATGCAGCATTCATGCTACGGACAATGTGGATAGAGAAAATATTGCAATCTTAGCTCCGCCGTATCTATTCATTGAGTATAAACAAACCATTCGCGATTTCAAATTACAGTATTCCCAATTCATCATTCGTCTTGCTACCGACCAGACGACAGCGAGACTCTCAAAATGACCTTTCTCAAGGCCGAGTGTTTAGTTTCCAAATTGGTTTTATCAAGTCTAGAAGTTTTAAAGCCTCTATAATTCAAAACATCATCATTCAAGTCGTCTCGCTCCAGCTATCAGACAGTAGTATTTTTCAAAGCTGAAAGATAGATATGGTGCAATTTTGTTCGGTTCGGAACTCCACGTCAATTTGCATCTGCCTGGTCAAAAGTTTCAGAGATTAATTGAGAGCGTTACGTATGCGGTGCAAAGTTTCGAGCGTTAATATCCCTTTGTCAGTCGAACAAAAGTGTATCTCAATCACTTCATTCGAAAGATAACAGATGTATGAATAACGCTGGTTACTAATTGACCCAGCAAATTGTTTCAGTAGCTCAAAACTGCTTCGAAACCAAACTATTGAAATTTCAAATATCTATAAATATGAGTACCTGCTTGGAAGTACATCTTATTCGGTCCTTTCCAGGGCCACTAAAACTAACTAATTTTTGAAATTGCATTCTAAAAATCTATTTTATATTTATTTTTGGCTGGTTCTGTGATGAATTCAGGAGTATGTTTGGATTTATTGGTGTAATGATGTTGTTTTGAATTATAGAGTTTTTAAGCTTCCTCAGTTCATTCGCTTCTAGCCTTGAAAAAGACCAATTTGAAAAGTCAAGCAAAACAAAACGGCCTTGAAAAATATCATTTGGAAAGCCGTGCTGTCGTCCGGTTGCTAGTTGGATGACTGATAAATCGTGAATGAATTATTTGTGATTTTTTTTCAATTGATCATTCATTTTTCGTGATTCCAATTATTGTTTCCGGGTTCAAAGACATGTAAGGTATTTTTCAGCGTTGAGAGTTATGTTCTTCGGTGGTAAACTGGAGATGAAAATTTGTTTCGATGCCATTGTTTTCACCTCCGCCGCTACAACACAATAGATTCGGTTCGGATTTTCTGTTGCCGTTCTGCATCTTTTGTGATGTTACGTTCTGCATTGGAGATGTAATTTTACTAAAAGATACTGGAAAACTACTTATATATTCAAGAAGATAGGTATTTCAGTTTCAGTACTCAAGACAACGACAAGATCTTATTCTATTCAGATAGTCAACTAAGGTCAATGCTTAAAGACCTTGACTTGGGTACATCAATTATTTCACTGTGTTCGTTACAGAGGCTCATCATGCGATTAATAGGACCATAGTTGGCATAATTCGTTCTTCGGTAATCTGTATAGAAAATGTTAGAGTTTCTCAGGTGCCTAATCGGTGCGTAAAAATTTAGGTTTCCTCATATTTATTCTGAGTCCACTCGTTGTGATATGATGCTAATAATAAATAGAATCATGGCAGAATTCCAACGTTCTTTTAAGCTTTTCATATTGATTGGCATGCAACGTGCCTCGTATGGAGGGAGATGATATGAAGACCAGCCTAGTTTACGAAGTGCAAATAATAAAAATTGTTTTTGAACTAATTCAATTCTGTGTTCGTGTGAAGTTATGTAGGGGGACCATACAATACTACAGTATTGGAGAATTGATCTGACGTATGTAATATACAATGTTTTAGTGTGTACGGATCGTGGAAATGGTAACTAAAGCGTTTGATGAAGCTGAACATATTATTTGCTCTATGGATGATTGTATTATAATGATCAACGAAGGATAGTTTCGAATCTAAGACCACGCCTAAGTCTCTTACTCGTTGACAAAGTTATAAAAGTTGTAAAAGTTGTAAAAGTCATCAAAGTGCTTTTCCTAACATTGAGCTGTAGTAAACTCTTAGTGCGCCAATTTTAAAAGATGTCAACTTCATTTTTGAATGTCTGAGAGTCTTCTTCATTCTTTTTTTCCATACACAGCTTCATATCCTCTGCGTAGATAAGTGCCTTAGCACCGTTAAGAAAAATGAACAAAAGTGGCCCTTATTGAGAGCCTTGAGGAACTCCCGATGTAACAAATATCGGTTTTGAAATTTTCCCAATAAATCTTACCATTTGCGTGCCAAATATGATTCTTGCCATTTTAATAGCTTGACTTCAATCCCTATTTTTTGAAGTTTAAGAAGGAGTAAGGGTATATCAACACGATCGGAAGCCTTACTAAAGTCAGTGTATAGAGCTTCAACTTGCTTACCATTATCCATTGCATTCATAGTAAATGTGACAAATTCCAGCAAATTTGTTGTTGTTGATCGTTCTTTGAAAAAACTCATTCGTAATTCGTGTCTTTAGTTGTCGAAAAAGTTTTTGGTTTATTATGGCTTCAAAGAGTTTTGGAATGCAAGAAATAATTGCTACTCCACGATCATTTCTTAAATCGGATCCATTGCCAGATTTGAATATTGGTAGAAGAAAAAAGTTTTTCCAATGACTTATTGAAAAGCCATAAAAGTGGGTGAAATAGTTCAGATGCCAAGTTTTTTATAAAAAACCGGTTGAATTCCGTCAGGAGCTGGCCCTTTAGAGACATCAAGCTTATTTAATGCGTCAAAAATTTCAATGTTTTCTGACTCCAAGTTCACATGGAAATTTTGGAAGAAATGCAAAGAAGTCACGATCTCGGTCCTCCTCAGCTGTTTCAATGTAAAATTCTTGAAAAAATGTTGCAAAGAGGTTGCAATTTTTTTCGGGTTACATTTTATGTCCGAATCTGTTTTTAAGTTGTAATCTTCAAAGGCGCTTTTAATCGTTGAGTTGAGCTGTTCCCAAATGCTCAGATATTTTCCAAGATTAGCGTCAGATTTGTATTTCTTATAAATTTTATGTACCTTCTGTTTTTTTTTTATTTTTTAGATTCTTTATGTTTTGATTGAACCAAATCGGATATTTTGTGTTTATATTTCTCCTTTTTCGTCTTGTTGGTATCTCCTCCTCTATAATTCTATTGATCATCGAGTAAAAAGTCGTCACTTTAATGTTTTCCACACTTCTAAATAAATCCTGCCAACTAATATAGTTAAGCTTACACCTAATTGATTGGTAATTTGCTAGTGGAAGGCGTCATTTTTCCAAAGTGGATTTAATGATTCAGTCACACAAAAATCTTCGGTCATATTTGTCAACAGGAGTTCCAAGCATTTCTGTCGATTATGAACATTGTTTTTTTGAGTCGACCCAAGGCCGGCTATTTTATCAAATCAGTGATAAAGTCCGAATTTCGTTGATTGAAATCTCCGTATACATGGGTTTTTGATTCTGGTGCAAAGGAAGATAAAATATTTTCAGCAACTTCAAAGAATTTCTCATAACAACTTATTTGAGCACGATCAGGGGGAAGAAAGCAGATGCAAATATATGTATCTCTCCTGCAATAAGTGCTTTGACCCACACTCAAACTCAAACTCAAACTCGTCGGATTCTGTTGTTGGAATATGTTCTGAATTTATTAATAAATTAATAGCACTAAGGACGCCGCCTCCCGCCTTTTGGGATTTGTAAAGATTACGGTCATCTCTGAAGACATTAAAACAATTTCCGAGTACTTCCTCGCTTCTAACACTATCATCTCAACTTGTCTCTGTTGCCATAATTATCGAGAAAGAAGAATTCAGAATATTAATTCTGATTTCTTTCATCTTTCATGAAATTTTGGCAGTATATCAAAATTTCAAACTACATTCAGTTGTTGAGGCGAAGAAGTTGGTCCATTATCTACTCCTTGGTATGACGAGGCATCCAAATTGTTAAAACTTACTACTTCTCCTTGGTGTGAAGCTGACAATTCATTATCTTCTGGGACGTCTGACTTTGTTAATGGAAACATCTCCTCCTGAGAAGATATCATGTCTTGCCTTACGCCAGAAAGTGGCGAGTTTTCATCCTCCAATGGGTTCGTTAATTCCGGGGAAAACACGAATGCCTGCATGAATATGTGTTGCACCACGGTGCAGCTGTAGAGTCTCACGAAGTCATGCAACAGGACGAGTGCGCTGGAACGCGATGTGGTACGTTGGTTGCCATGAATTTCTCCTATATATATGACAAAAAGATTTAACGCAAATTTATTTCGGATTTAATGTTGGAAATGATTTAACAATGAAAATATTTCGGAACGTATAATTTACTGCATGAAGATGTGGATTTTTCGGGAAAATATACATACCACTTGGAAGGTGCACATGAGGTGGAAAACAAAAACCTTTCCACAATCCAGACAGGGGACAGGGGAAAAAGCTTCCAATATGTACAAATAAACAAAAGGAATCATTCCATTCGTTTCCACTACCCAACCAGATTGTCTAGTCAGCCAGGTTCCAGCGTCCAGCACCTTCACCACTGTCTGGTAGACCTCGCGCGGGAATTCCAATTTGATGTGTCCAATATGTATGCTACACACTGCTCGTTCATTTTATTTGTCGGCGGCTATTTCTCCCCGAAGATTTCAGCAATTTTCACAATTTTGCATCGAAAAGTTTTTTCTCCGCAGGGGAAAAAAAGATGCCCCTCCAATGGCCGGACCGGGCCACGCTAGAGGGGTGTATGCGCGTAGGAGTCCGAAACATCCCAGAGTACAACCGACAGCAAAACCACCATCGTGTCGTGCACTCTTGGAATATGTGCAGCTATTGCTACCGTCGTTATACAGATGTGGGGGATGTATAGTTTTTAATTAAAATGTATACGAAAAAGCCCCTCATACACTTCCCCACATCGCTTTTATATTCTAGTTACTCCTGGCGCTTCGCCAGCTCAATTGTTCCTTTCTTGTTTTTTTTGCCGAGTACTTAAAGGGAGTTAGCGGAATGCGTTATCAGCTGAAGCGCGTCGCAAACAAAGGCTGCACTTGCTGCTATAGTTGCGGAAATGAAAACCAAACTGAAATTAAAATAAGCACCGCTCGCACATGAGTTTCGCATTGTTCCATTTACTAGCTGCGTTGCAGGAATCGACAATCTGTTCTATAAGTACTTCAACTGTGTTTAAGTTGGCGAATTGAAGAAGATCCTTTCGTAACTGAGAAGCGATAGCAGTTTACCGAAAGGATCTTTCAAACTCTAACGAAACTGCACACATACACACACACACACACACTCGGAAGTTTTAATCGATTTCGAACAACATAAATCATCGTCGTCTGACAAGCTTGATTGAAAAATTCTACCTCGCGAAGAAGACGCGCGAATCTTGAGCAAAGTAAATTTCGCATAAAGTTCTTCGTTAGTTTTGCAGCGAGACATACCGGCTGCTGCTCGTCACCTACTACGACTACATCGTACCCTCGAAAAGTATGTAGTAGACAACACAGTTTGTTTTCTGTGCATCATCTCCGTACTTTGTCACTGTGTCCTGCGTGTGGGTGGATGGGTAGGCTAGAGAGGAGGACAGAAGTGTTGTCCCGGCTTAAGTAATCACTTTTTTTTTTCGCTTCTCTCCGCTCCGTTGGGAAGCAATTAACGTCCCGGAAACACGTGCAACGTTGTTGTGAAGTAGAACATGGAACTTTATAATCTCGCATCAATGCAGCAGCAGTAGCAGCAGGTGCTTTGGGAAGTTTCGGAAAACTTTTGTGTTTGTTCCTTTTCCAGTTGCTTTGCATTATGCATTATGATGTCCTCCGTTGGAAAAAAGTCCGTTTTTAGATGCTCTGTTTTCTTGGTGAGACAACTTAAACAATTCCTGGCGGATGAAAATGAAGTTTGATGACAGTCGACAGCAGATAGAAAGGCATGTATTAGAATGAGGGATATTTCCGAAACCAAAAGTGAACTGACCGTGAAGAATTCTAATGACCCTTTCCGACCTAAAATCCGAAAACCACTATTTTCATAATCATATACAGGCAAACATTTTTTTTTGTGCGGGGGATAGGGACCGCCCAAAACACCAGCTTTAAAAAATCGTGTTCGGTACACATTTTGAAAAAACTTTTTTTGTGCGGTAGATATGGACCGCATAAAAAAAGTTTCCCCCAAGAGAATAATTCAAATTACTGATTACTTATGATATTATTTCAGAATGCATCATTTTTTAAAATTAAATCTTTAATAGAAAGTTTTGCTGGCCTTAAAAAGAACTGATAGGTTTGCATGGTTTTGTAGAGGTAGTTAAAGATGGGTGATTCATGATTAATTCTTTTTCTCGCGAGCACATTTGTTTGTGTCTAGATTTGTGTCATTATTGCCAATGCACGTAGCGCACTCAGTTTGCATCGAGAAGGTTCTTCTCGTGCTAGACACGGTGCCACCCGAGATGTTTTCATATTTGTTTTCCCATTGCCGTTATCTATTAGATAACGCATAAAATCGAAAGTTCGCATGTGCCATTCAATCAAACTCAACCAATCCCCAGATAACGGCATGAAAACCGAAGCGGTACGTCCTATTTTATATATCTTTTCTGTTTAGCTTCTGCCCATCAGTGCAAGCTCTGCACTATGCTTACTTCGCGCATATTTTGAGTTATACATTCTGAGGTGAAAAACTTTGCACGTCCGTTTAACCCGGTAGCAAAATAGAAACTGAGGTTGGTCAGAACGAGCACAATATTTATAGTTATACTTTTTGTGATTCCACCAATAATTATAGATTTTTGTGGTTTCAATAATTTGCTTTAGAAGCATTTTTTGAGCTATGAAAAAAGACGGGTGGGTAATGTCGGGGACATAACCGGAGAGACGTGAAACTATACCAAGGATAAAATAAAACCTCAGCACTCAGCAAACACTCAAACAAATTTTTCAAATACGAAAAAATCAAAATTTGTCGTGCAAATGTTACGAACACATGCTTGATGACAAGCATATCGTAATAGAAATTTACCGTCTGGTATCGTGATATAATTGGGCTTTGCACTCCTCATGAATAACTGTGTTCTACTAGTCAAGTCCTTCATTTGATACCCATATTGATGGGGTTTAAAGAAAATATTTAATCCGTCATTTTGGATTTGCATTTTTCATAAATAACTACTAGTCAATCCCTTTCATTTGATATCCATATTGATGGGGGTTTGAGAAAATATGTAATCCGCCATTTTGTAGCGGTCGCCATCTTTGATTTTCAAGTTCATGAAATATGCAGTTTTATAATGACTACAGAGATAAAGGTGTGCTCCAAATTTCAGATCAATCGGTCAACAGGAAAGGGATCAAATTTCAATTAATGTGGTACAGCGCCATAGACAGACATGTTACATACAAACATACAAATATGTCACAGCTAAATAAAACCGTTTAAAAACTCCAGCATTCTATCAAATCGAGCGCGATTAGCGACTCATTCACCCGGCGCGACGCTTCCACTGCTTTTAACACACTTCGATAGGCTCTCCTGCTCCACATCCCATTGAAACTCCTGTCTCTCACTCTTGCGGTATCGCACCGCATACATCCCCGGCAAATGCAGCAATCTCTTATGCTGAAAATCAATTTCAAGATAGCGTCTTTCCTGCTTGGCGTCCGATGATAGAATGTGGCCAAGCCCCACCATCGCTCACTTTATATAGCCATATAGTTATCGTTGTAGCGACCGCCTATATTTCTTTATAATCTCTTTTTTGGCTCCCTCCTTCACCTTGTCCATACGTTTCGCCCGTACCCGTGGTTGCCTGTAATGAATAGCTGTTTGCTGCGGGAGCGCAGACAAAATGTATTGGAAAGTAGGGAATTCTTTCTTCCAATTTATCATCAATTTGAACTTTATATGAACTGAAAACCCGTAATGTGTAGCATATAAACAATTGCTGAGGATATTTCCTATCAATGTGTGTACTTGGAACCAACATCCATTCATTAATTGAGGAGGTATTGACGTTCAAAAACTGAATACTTTTTCACACCGAAATATTGAAATGGGCCCCTATATTGAAAGGTTAGACGTAGTCCTACGTCAAAATATTTTTGTAATAATAAGTGAGGGGCTCAGAAGGAAAGGGGTGTATGTGACTTGGTCGATTTCTCCTCATCAACTTTTTTAGTTAATAACTCAACTGCAAAAACGTTCCAATTTGAGTTTGTTATAGAATCCGATAGATGAGATACTGACCTATCATTGTCATATACAATTGATTCATGATTCAGTCTTGTTCTCGCGATAACAATACACAAGCTGGCCATATGATAATACACGTAACGTACCCAGTATACATCTCTTATTCTAGATACCCACTGCACCCACTGCACAGACAATTCTATATTTGTTTCACCATCATCATTATTCATCATTGGCAACGCATAAAATCAACAGTACTTGCCTGTTATTTTGATCACAAACAAACACTCTCCATCTAGCTGTATGGAAACCAATGCAGCATATCTTATCATCGAAACTTCTTCAGATTTGTGGAAACATAAAGTTTTTAAAAAATAAAAAATTCACTCTCTACCCGTCTTAGGAGTAGGAGCAGTACCATCTCAGATTACAGTGAGTGTACAAACATTAACCATTCAAGCTTGAATACTGAATTATGTATACTTGATATCTAAAAAAAATAAGACTACTTTTTGAAAAGGATCATAGTTTTTTGACGTGGGACTACGTCTAACCGGAATATATGGGAGGTAAAATGAAAACCTAACCACAGAATATGCACGAAAAAATGAGGGATTCTGAATGCTTATAACTCGAACATTTCTTAATAGATCGGAAAGATGTTTGCATCAATTAATAGGAAATATTTCTACGCATGTATCACAACAAATAAAATGTTATTTTTCCTGAGATAAGCAATTGAATAACTGTAAAATGTCAACCGCTATCCAAACGCTTTAACTGCCTCGTTTTGATTGGCCCGATTTACGGTTTCTCCAACACAGCCAAGATATTTGATAAAAATATGACGTTCAGTTCAGTTGAACAATTACAACGAGTGAGATGACATTTTTTGGTATTTTAAAAAAAAGAGAAAACGGAAACATCAGAACTTCTGGATTTGTCAAACTTAAGATCGAATTTCTGGTAACGATTCAATCAGTAAATCGATCCCTACGCCGTTTATAAAATTGATCCGTAAGATCGATCTTTTGCTAAAGATCGCCTAATCCTAGTTTGAACCCTCCTGTACTTGCGCAAAATCATAACTCGTATACTCGCGCACATTGTCACAGACTGTGCGTGTCTCTTTATTTTTGCTATTGTTTTTTTGTTGATGCTATTTTCAGGCATTCTTTGTATTTATTTAAAGCAAAAAAAGATATAGTGATCTACCTCTAATGGGTCATACCGAGGCATCACTCAGTATTACATTAGAGGCGATTGTGACCTGTAATTGGACTTATCAACACACAACGCAATTTGAAAAATAATTTAAAACAGGAAAACCATTGAAAATCTAATAAACAATCACTAGAAAAGTGTGCTAAATACATATGGTTAAAAACACAAATTTATCATGTTGTGTAAACATGCATAAAGGAGGTATACAAAAACATCCAATTAGAGAATCATATCAACATATCCAATTATTCGTGTTCAGGTCTGCTGAATTAGCTAGATGTCCAGTTAGAGGCGAATCACTTTTTCTAATTAAATGAAAATTATTGATTCTCGGTCTGTGAGATCAATTAACCAATTAACTAGAAGTATAAGAACTATCTAACGGAAATGTTAGTCCCTATTATGTAAATTGGATCGAACGATCAATTCGATCCCTATAACTATCACTATCATTTTATAAATCGATAGAATCTTATCAAATTGTCTTCTTTCTCGAGCTTCGGGGAATTGCATATTTTGAGACTTTACAGCAAAGTTTCCTAAAGAAATGCATCAGGAATGCAACAAGCAAACCAAACAGTTCGGAAAATGATGCTGACCCGACTGTAACTATAACAGTAACATAGAACTAATAAGCAAAATTCTGTTCAACTAGAATTATATAATAGGGCCCAATATTCAATTTTGCCATACAAATGAAACACAAATTTCTGCATAACTCGAGAACTAATCAAGCAAATGGAGACAAATTTGGCATGTGAAGGTTTTAGGGGGTAAGAATCGTTTCTATGGTGAGTAGACACTCCTCCCCCTCTCTAAGGGAGGGCTTCCATACAAATGAAACACAAATTTCTGCAAAACGTGAAAACCAATCAAGCAAATGGAGCCAAATTTGGCATGTGAAGATTTTAGGGGGCAAGACACGTTTCTATGCTGAGTAGACACTCCTCCCTCTCTCAAAGGAGGGGCTGCCATACAAATGAAACACAAATTTCTGCATAAATCGAGAACTAATCAAGCAAATGGAGACAAATTTGGTATGTGAAGGTTTTAGGGAGTAAGAAACGTTTCTATGGTGAGTAGACACTCCTCCCCCTCTCTAAGGGAGGGCTTCCATACAAATGAAACACAAATTTCTGCAAAACTTGAAAACCAATCAAGCAAATGGAGCCAAATTTGGCATGTGAAGATTTTAGGGGGCAAGACACGTTTCTATGCTGAGTAGACACTCCTCCCTCTCTCAAAGGAGGGGCTGCCATACAAATGAAACACAAATTTCTGCATAAATCGAGAACTAATCAAGCAAATGGAGACAAATTTGGTATGTGAAGGTTTTAGGGAGTAAGAAACGTTTCTATGGTGAGTAGACACTCCTCCCCCTCTCTAAGGGAGGGCTTCCATACAAATGAAACACAAATTTCTGCAAAACTTGAAAACCAATCAAGCAAATGGAGCCAAATTTGGCATGTGAAGATTTTAGGGGGCAAGACACGTTTCTATGCTGAGTAGACACTCCTCCCTCTCTCAAAGGAGGGGCTGCCATACAAATGAAACACAAATTTCTGCATAACTCGAGAACTAATCAAGCCAAATGTGACATGTTAAGGTTTTAGAAGGGTAAGAAACTTTTTATGGTGAGCAGACACTCCTCCCCCTCTCGAAGGAGGGGCTGCCATACAAATGAAACACAAATTTCTGCATAACTCGAAAACTAATCAAGCAAATAAAGTCAAATTTAGCATATGAAGATTTTAGAGGCAAGAAACGTTTCTATGGTGAGTACACACTCCTCCCCCTCTCGAAGGAGAGGCTGCCATATAAACGAAACACACATTTCTGTATAACTCAAGAACTCATCAAGCAAATGGAGACAAATTTGGCATGTGAAGGTTTTAGGGGGTAAGAAACGTTTCTATGCTGAGTAGACACTCCTTCCCCTCTCTAAGGGAAGGCTGCCATACAAATGAAACACAAATTCCTGCATAACTCGAGAACTAATCAAGCAAATCGAGCCAAATTTGGCATGTGGAGGTTTCTATCGTGAATCAACACTCTCTCTAAGGGGGAGGGGGGAGGCGTCTACCATACAGATGAAGCATAAGTTTCTGCACAACTCAAGAACTAATCTAGCAAATGGAACCAATTTCGGTATATGGAGGTTGTAAGGGGCAATACACGTTTCTATGGTAGTTTGACACTCCACCTCCTTCCCTAAAGGGAGGTAGGGGGGTGTTGGTGGTCTGCATTTGACGAGAATCAATCACGCTAACAGTACCAAATTTGGGATGTGTGGGTTTTTGGGTACGAGAAATGTTTGATATTTGTTCGAAAGTGGAAAGGATTTTAATGTTACAAAACTCACTCCTACAGCTTCTTCTATCTATATAAATCAAAATGGATCACCGAATGTGTTGATAAGAGCAAAACTCGAGGAAGGAATGGTCCGATTTAGGGCTGTCTAAATTCTATCATATTTTCTGTATCAAACGTTTATTCCATGTAACGGAGAAACATGTTTTTTGCGAGTGGTTGGAAAATCTTGAACGAGGACTGTGTCTGAAAATAATCCCCTAATAATAATATTATAATGACGAGTTCTGGTAGAAGTACTAGGAATTTTATAGTAAAAGGATATTTTAAAGGGTAGATTAGAAGATCAATCAATGAACAGTTGCTTAGTAAGAAAAAGTGAATGTGATAATGAAAAATAAACTTAGTGCGGGACGAAGTTTGCCGTGTCAGCTAGTATATTATACAAATACTTACCAGTATTTGAGAGTCATGACATTTTCTGTTATGTTTAGGCTCATTTAATGTAATAGATCGGTATGACAAACCATGAGCTAAAAATCAATTTTGGGTGTAGTGTTGAATAAGGGCATACAAAAGCGATTGATTCTTGAACTAATGAGAGTTTCACCTGATATTGGATGATGAAAAAATCGTTCGCACGATTCCACATTGATAATCGAATCTACTCAAATCGCTGAAAATTGTAAAAAAGACATCCTCAAGCCAAGTAGATGACTGTTATATACACCCATACCTCGCTTTACGGCCTAGATACATTCCACGAAATTCGGACGCAAAGCGAAAAGCCGTATAAGAATTCAATTATTCTAATACAAATTCATACAAATTCAATCAGATCGGTTCTAAACCATATTAAATATGTACCATGGTTTATCATTCAGAATGCATTTTATCTTTTTACTTTTATTTAATTTAAATCAAAAATACACACGTAATATAAACAAAAAACATACAATACATAAAAACCAACAATAATCTTTAAACAAAAATGAAACAACTTCATGTTACATGGAATATGTGTATGTAGACATACCTAATTTGTATGTTGCTTAAGTTATTGTCTCGCAAATATTTTTTCACTTCTGTACAAAAGTGATTTTTGAACCAATCCTCGGGTTTTTTTTGCCGATTATCAAGAAGAAAAAAAAAACAGTTTGATTACATTTAAAGTTTTCATCATTGATCCCTTCGCGGTGAGCAGTCTCCATTGTTCGCGCGGAAACACACAAAGAAAACCAAACCTACCATCGATTGTTGCCCATCAATTACACGAGTTCCATTTACTGGTACGACCGAAGCGGCTCCATCTCTTTATCTTCTGCGGGACATTCGTATTTTTTTGCTCCTTCGCGTGGAGTACAGGCCGCGGTGCAACAACGGCGAGTAAAAAAAAGACGAACCCCAAAATGCACACATATACAACAGTGTCCGCCCTGGAGAGGACAGTAATTCATGTTAATCCTGTGTGTTGTGCGGTGGCCAGGGGGGGTATCCTGGCGAGTGCGCGCATAGTGCATTGAGAATGTGCAGTGCCCACCCGCACTGCTGTGGTGGGCGGGTTGATTTTCAGCACGCAGCCTCCGATCCGACAACACTGCCAGGGAAAATTCGGTACGTTTTCAATTATACACGAGCAATAAAGGTGATTTATGGCTTTATTATACCACCGCTAACTCTGCGGCGGCGTGCAAAAGGATGCAAGCGGTTTTTTTTCACTCCAAGCGTTAACCCAGCGTCGACCGAAAAAAATATATATCCGAACAACAGGGTTTACCGCCGCCCACCCCCTAGTTTCCGTTGTCGTCCAACGCTCGGTGCGATGCACTCCACCGGCAAGCCGAAAGTAAATGTGTTGGTTTGCAGATTTTTAAAATCTGCTCTTTATCCTTTTTGTGCTACTCTGCTGCTGCAGCACAAAGCAATGGAAGTAAGCAGTTCCAATCATCGCCGGCCAGGCGGAAACTTGGCGCACTAGGTATGGGAAAGCCATTTCGCTACAAAAATTTTCGGGGAAGCGAGTATGCGAGGATAAGCACCAAATTCAAGCTTACTGTGCGAAATTTTGCACAAAACTAATGGCTTCGTGCGCTTGCTCACTGACCGGAGAGGTATTCCGCTGTAGTCAGCAATATCCGATGCAGTACCAGAATCGCCGGGGAAAAAAACTGGAGTTATGATAAGGTTATTCATAACCTATGCCGCCGGATAATAGTAGTGCCTCCGAAAAATACGAATAAAGCACTAAATTACCCACACGTGTCCAGCCGCCGCAAGCAGGCAAAGTCATCAAGCAACATTTGGTGGGAAGCGGGGAATTCTCCGGCATGCCGTAACGATCTTCTCAACGTGCCGAGAAAAAAATCTACATAATTTCATTTTAATTTAAAAATAATTTTTCGCTGTAATGTTTCATCATCATTCATCTCCGTCCATCGCTGTGCGAACTCACATACATCACAGCACACACCACTGCGGGGAAAAAAGATAACACAGAATCTGTTTCCGCGCGCGCGGTACACGGCCGGTGCTTCCTTACAATCGAGAAATGACAACAAGCACACACACATCATAGGGTGGTGGGGCGTTGCGGTGTGGTGTGGTACATTTCGCTACACAAACCCCCTTCCCTTCATTATCTGGCTGCTTTCTGCCCCAACGCTGATGGACCATTTCGACGACGTCAGTCTCATCGACATTCCAATGACGACGGGGCATTTCTGTTGCTTATGCTTCGAATCGTCGAAGTGCTCGGGTACAAAGACACAGCCCAGTTGAATTTTCATGTCATCACTCAGTCACTGTGCTTTGGATTCCGGTGTTATGAAGATGAATTTGTTTGGGTGATTTCATGGACGCGAGCGGAATCGGTGTCGAGGATAGTAACTTAATTATTGTTCGAACTAACTCAACGCAACGAATTGACGAATTGACGGATTGTTTTTTTACAAATTATAAACATTGTGAGAATCGCAAGAAATTGCAAAATTTGAATAATTGGTAAAAATTGCAAAAGCATCGAAAAAAATGTATAAATGAATTTTCACAATATGTATTTGCAAGTTTTAAAACTTTTCTCTTTTTTTCATAATTTCCACAATTGTAACAAAATTTTTTTTTGCAATTTTTATAATTTTAACAACTGCACCATCTGCACATTTTTTAATAATTATTTCAATTTTCTCATTGTTGAAATTTTCATTCTCAAAATTGAAAATTTTCGCAATTTCTGCAATTTGAGAAATAATTTGCACAATCAGCACAGTTTTTGTTTTTTGATTTTTGAAAAATACAATAATTTTTAAAACTTTCATAATTTTTAAACATTTTTAGAATTTTTAGAATTTTTACAATTTGGCCATTTTGAGAATTTTCTCGAATATGATAAATTTGATGATTTTGACAATATTGACAATCAACTCATTTTATTTATTATTTTGTGAGAATTGTAAAAATTAAGAACATTATGAAAGTTGTCAAAGTTGCAAAAATTAAAAGCAGCAAAAATTGTGAAAATTGTAACAATTAAACGTTAAACTGTGAACATTGTCAGTTGCGGAAATTGTTAAAATTTCAAGAAAACTTTTAATTTTTTTTTTGTGACAATTTTTGCATTTTTACAATTATGTATCCCAATTCTCTCAATTGAAGGCGATATTTATTAGCGTTAAATCGCCTTCAATGAATTTTATTCTTTAGTCCGCAAAAAGAGTTAACTGGCAACGCAAATGGAATGAAGATGAATTGGGCCGGTGGCTCCACTCGATTATCCCTAAGGTTAGCCTCAAACCATGGTTCAAAAGTCTGGACTTGAGTCGGGACTTTATTCGCACCTTCTCCCGACTCATGTCCAATTTTAGGTACGAAAGAGTAGCGCGTCTAACGAACAGTGAGACGCGCTACTCTTTCGTACCTAAAATTCAAAATTGACAAATATTGTAAACATTGTGCTAATTATAATACCAAATTGTAACATGGAAATAAATTGTAAAAATAACTTTGCGAAAAATTACAAAATCTCCAAAAAGTGTCAAAATTACTAAACTGCGCAAATTACAAAAAAAAATGCGACAGTTTAATAAATTGCAAAAAAATTCAAATTGCAAAAACTACAAAAGTTTTAACAATCGAAAATATTCCAAATCTAGCAGAAATCGTTAAAATAGCAAAACAAAAGTGGCGGTAATTGCAAAATTGCTCAAATTTTGAAAAAAAACCACAAACAACAAAAAATGCATAAAAAGTTGCGAAAATTGCACAAATTGCAAAAATTTTGAATTGTAAATGTTATGTAAATTTGTGAATGTTTCGAAAGCTATACCGCTTTCGATATTTTACCAATGAAGAATTTACAAAATTTGTGAAAAAGTCGCGAAGGTTTGCGGAACTCTTCGAATTTACGAAAATTGAAACAATTGAGAATGTTACAAAAGTTATCAAAATTGAGGAAATTGTTAAAATAGCAGAAGAATCAGAAATTGTGAAATATTGCAACAATTAAAAACATTGTAAAAAATAACGAAAAGTGTGAAAATTGTAAAAAAATAAAATTATGATAATTGTGGAAAATGGTGAAATGGTGAACATTATAATTTTTAAAAATTGTATAAATTATGAAAATCATTAAAATTATCGAAAATGCTAAGATTGCAAAAATTGTAGTAGTTGTGGAAATCGGAAAATTTGTTGAAATTATTAAAATTGTCAAAAAATGGGGAATGTGCAAAAAAATTTAACAATTTCGATAGTTGCGGAAATTGAAAAACAAAACAAAAATTGTTAAATCGTGTAAATTTTTTAAAAAAAGCTGTAAAAATTAGATAATTTGCAGAAATGCGAAAATTTTAAAATTGTTGTTTAAAATTGTTTGTTTAAAATAATTGAAATTTTTCAAATTGCAAAAATAGCACAACTTGCAAAAAAATTTAAAAGCTGCAAAAATTGTGAAAACTTCAGAACGAAAGTTGTGGAAATTTATCAAATAGCATAAAAGTTGGGAGATAGGGAAGAAGTTGGGAAATAGCATAAAAGCTGCTTGAAAAAGTGGCGAAAATTGCAATATTTTTGAAAACTGGAAAAAGCTGCAAAAAAGGCGTTGTACAAAATTCCAAAAATTGTTGAAAAATGGAACATTGCCCAAATTAATAAAAAATGCAAAAGTCGAAACACTTGCAATAATTTAAAAAAAATGTAAGAGTTACAAAAATTGCAACTATTTAAAAAAAAATTAAAGGTTCGAAAATTGCGAAAATTGCTAAAATAAGCAGCAAAGCTATAGAGAAATATTGAAAGTTAATAAACTTGTGAGGTTTTGGAATAATACGAAAATTGCAAATTGCAATTGAATTATGAAAATTATGAAAATTGAGAAAATATATATATATCAGAAATTATAAAAGTTATAATCATTACAAAAATGACTAAAATTACAAAAATTACAAAAATAGCAAAAACTGAAAAAGATTGCTACAATTGCAAAAATAAGGATTCGGATGCTAAAAAAATTCTGAACTCGGTGAAATTTGGAAAATTGCGAAAACTGTGTAAATGGTGAAATATTGTCAAAAATCTGAAAGCTGCCGAAATTGTCGAAATAACCTAGAACCTAGAAACGCGGTGCTGGATAGATCTGTAATCTAAATGTGGAATCTGTATCCGGATATGAAATATAATTTTCGATTTTGTGACCAGAAATCGATGATTACAATTTGATATTGATGTCTAATTTTGATAGAATTGAATATGCAACATTAATAGATGTCTAATTATTGATGGTTTTTTGCCTTGTTGCTACATAACATATTAGGTCACACCAGCAACAAACGAATACCCCTTGTATACTGTTTTTCTCTTAGCCATTCACAAATCCGTTGTAATTAATGTAAATCGTAAATATTGTTCTCTTTTCGGCTGAAACAATATGACTTTTTCGTTCTTGAACATTGGTCAATCAAATCAAATTGGTCAAGCCATTCATTCGTCTGGTGTCTAGATTGTATGTACTCAAAAATTCACGTGAGATTAAGAAGAATAATGGTAACATTCAAAATAATAATAATGTTACAACAAACTTAGCGCAAATTCAAAATGCAAAGCTCAGCTAGATTGGGCAACAATAAGAGTGAGGATAACATTTTGAGGATTGTCTGCTCCATGCGTTTAGATATCTTTTTAATTATTTTTTCTGAATTTTGTTTATTTCTTGCGGCCATCAATTTCAAAGAACGACGAATTAGAGTTTTCCAAGAAAATCAGGTTCACAGCTTATTTTGCTTATTTTTTGTTTGGCCAGTATGGGTACGTATGTGTGCGCACACAGAAAGACGATAACATCACGCCTCGCAACCTCTCGCGATGACTTGATGTGAACCGCGCAGCGCCGCGACTATTGCCTTCTGTTGTGATGATGATAATTTGCACAGATTAGCGCGCGGCGAATGTTTTGCTTCGACTGGGGAAACATTGCTGATTACTCCCACGTGTCCATTATACGCAGTTTGAATGCAAAATTAGTCATCATACTCTACTCTCTGTGTGGCTACAGAAACGGCAAATAATGCGGTTAGAAGGAGTGGAGTTCGTGTGCGTGTGTGTGTTCATGTGGTTATATCGAGTTGAGGCAAGCCAAGTCATCAGTTGTGCAATTTTCACTCCGTTCCGCTCAATTTTTAATGCCCTATTTGGCTTATTACTGACGTCGATTATTTATCCACACACATTCATCACGTCACATCTTGTATGCATTTATTCTTTTGTGTACAAACTGCACAAACACAAATGCTTGAGTGATTTCTGGTCGTCTCTCTCGGTTTGTTGAGGATGGTAAGAGGTTCGTCATCCATTATTAATTGAGAGCGTTTTTCGGGCGCAATGCAAGCAAGCTCCCTTCACCTCTCCGGAGAGCGCTGGCGGTGACTTGCGTGGGAGTTTGTGGTTTCACTTTTATCGATCTTAACCGGGTCCCCATACACCCATCCATCGATGTGCCTCAGCCAGTGGTCCGGGCTTTCGGATAGCCGCCTGTGGAAAAACCTTACGACATCCACGTGTCTCTATGGGAGGTCACATACGTACGCCACTCGCACTCATACAAGGGACGAGCAGGAACCGTGTATGTGGGGTGTCCGTTATCGGTAGGGCTCTTTATTGGAATTCAAATAAAATCGAGAAGGACGACATTCGCTTGTACACTCGGCCGACCAAACATCATCAACAACAGGAATAGCAGCAGCAGCAGCAGTAACACAAGGCCTGATCCGATTGGGCCTAGGCACGTATCCCGATGGCTAAACATTTGCCAATATTTGCATGCATGCTTGCATGCGTTATTTATGTAATCGAATGAATTCCGGTTGCACATGTTGAAGTAACGGCTTTTGCTGCAAAACTGAAATTATGCGCATGCATCGATGAGGGGGGGAGAGGAGTGCAGCTGCATCGACGAACGACGTCGGCAGCCCCAAAAAGTGTCCGCTGTTGCTAGTGCTAGACCGGAGTATCGCCTCTGCCGTTGCTGCATACACACATGCCATTCTAACGGGCCTTGTACCAGAGTTGCCAAAGCAGAAAGGCATACTTCGCTTCAAATAAGGACAATTGTTTATAATTATAAAAGACACTGTGACATACGGGATTTCATAAAATGCCATAAGACGCGTAATAAGGGTTCGCAGCGCTTGTGGAATGGAAAACTATAATAATTACGCATCTTTTCAATCTGGTTGAATGTTTTCCAGACGAAAGATAGCTAGAAATAATGTATCATTATTAAATTATTACTAATTCAGTCAAAGTCTCATATGACCCACAAAAATGGTAGAATATGGCAAAACAAAAGTTTTTAAGTGTGATTTAAATTTTATTTGTATTCTGCTATGAAATACTGTTGTATCCTACAAATTCATGAACTTGTTAGCGGTGATTGAACCCAAAAAAAGGTAAAGTTTCATCATATACTGCCCAAAATTTATTACACTGAAATTTCTCCATAATTTTCCAAAAGGTGTACACTAACTAAAGTTTAATTAAATTTTTGCTAAATAATTCTATATTGATTCTAAAATTCAACAGTATTCGTAGCCAGAATTTGTCTTTGCTGTGACCATATCTGACAAAATCTTTACATCGACCAATTAATTTAACTAAATTTCAGTTTAGTTATAATTTTGTTGGAATTTTTTATTTTTGATGGATGGTGCGATGTGTATTGAACGTCACCAAGCGAACGTCACAGCGACAAAAAAAACATGCAGCAAGCTAATATTTTTTGTGAACCTTTTTATTCTCTTTCCACTCTTGTATAATAATGCCTAATGCTTTGCTGCGATTGGATTCGCAATGCACAATGGCCCAGGATGTGCTTTGAGGTGGAAATTAGCATCTAGAGCTCAACACTCATTTTCTAGACAACAACCTTTTTCGACAAAGTTATTACATATGATAGAGCGCTCAGTTTTATATTATCAAAATTTTCGATGAAATAAAAAATCGAAAATTTTTATCTTCATAGATACAGTGACTCAAATCCGTAATCGTACTCCACCATGCAGATCTCTTTTCCCTTCTTTCGAAGGTCGAAAACAAGCTTTTGGAACATTCTATTTAGATAAAATTATAGTGTCATATGAGAGTTAAAAGGTTTGCTATCTGTTTTCGGAATAATGGTTTTTATTTCTCTAAAAATGGCGAATGTATGTGCTAATGTATGAAAATTGACTCAAATTCATAATCGTACGCTGGTTGAAATCTCTACTCGATTTCGAAGGCGTTGGCCAATTTCCTAATTCCATCATTATTATGGTATCCCTTGTTCATTGCAACTATCTTTAGCTGTCTTTAGTCTTATCTACGAGTTTTTTTTGTGTATTCAGAAGGTATATTTATCATTTTTTTCTTTAAATGGTTTTTAAAATCGTTATTTTTATAGATTTTATGGTTTCTCAATTTCCTACACAGATAACTTCCTTAGTTTGTTTACTGAGATTGATGTCGGAAGATAGTGGAGGAATATCAAAAACATTTGAGTAATTGTAATGTAACCATGTGCTAACTTCATATGTCTTGAGCTCTGGGTCATTATCTTGGCTAAACTTGAATCCTCGATTCCATCTTATTTTGTTCACCCTTTGCTACGTACTACACCTCTAGGATGTTCAAGTAAACATTCTGATCCATTACACCATCGATAAAAACCAAATTGAGCAAACAAAAAATTTGTAATGTGCCTAGGAAGGGCAGCTTGAATGCCTGAGCACAGAGTGACAAACCGTTTCTCAGCAAAAAAAGATCAGTAACTCCAATTTGATTATTCCAAACAGCATGAAACACATGAATATATTACTGGTAAGATGTTAATTCCATAGATGGGTCCTAATTTGATATTTTTGACTCCGATGGTTATCGTTTCGTATGCAAGAAGCTAACGATGAATTAAACGTAATAAAAAATCTAAAAGCAATGTTTAAACATGGTGGTGGTGGAGGGATGATATGAGGGTGCATGTATGAGGAATTTGGTTTTCATCGATGGTGTATTGGGTCAGAATGTTAACTCGATCATCCTGAAGGAAAATATAAAGCAAAGTGTCAACAAAATGGGCTAGAATTGAGGATTCAAGTTTTGCCAAAACAATGACCCAGAGCTCAAGACATATGAAGTTCGCACATGGTTACATTACAATTACTCAAAAGTTATTGGTATTCCTCCAAAATCTTCCGACATCAATCCCTCTAAAAAACTAATGAAGTTATTTGTGTAGGAAATTTAGAAACCATTGAATTTCTAAAAATAACGATTTTAAAAACCACCTTATGAAAAAATTGATAAATATACCTTCCGAATACACAAAAAACTCGTAGATAAGGCTAAAGACAGCTAAAGATAGTTGCAATGAACAAGGGATACCATAATAATGATGCAATTAGGAAATTGGCCAACGCCTTCTAAATCGAGTAGAGATTTCAACCAGCGTACGATTATGAATTTGAGTCAATATTCATACATTAGCACATACATACCGAAAACAGATAGCAAACCTTTTAACTCTCATACGACACTATAATTTTATCTAAATAGAATGTTCCGAAAGCTTGTTTTCGACCTTCAAAAGAAGGGAAAAGAGATCTGCATGGTGGAGTATGATTACGGATTTGAGTCACTGTGTAGGTAAACATACTCGACAATGCTGTAGCCCCAGTTATTGTGAACAACTTTGTGGAACTTTGTTTTTTCTATCTCTTGAAAAAAAAAATCTCTAACTTTTATTTATTTATTATTTCAAACTGTCTTTGAAAGACTTTTTGAGCTTACTTATACAAACATTTTGTGATGCAGAACTTGCCAATATCTCAGCTCTAATCAGTTATTTTTGATATTTTTTTCCCAAAAAAATACGCTCTCTTCATTTGTTTGTCATTCTCTCTGAGGCAAACATAAAAAATGATTATTGACGGCATCACTCTACATAGTGTGAGATTTTCAAAACTATGTTATTTTTTATATTTGAATAAATTAAAATTGAAATCATGAGTTGTTGGGTAAAACCCCATCAATAACTTTGAGTAGGATTAAGATATTGACAAGTTCTGCACCGCGACTAATTGATCTTCATAAGCTTTTGATGTAGAATTTGAAATATTAAAGTGAGTGCAAAAACCCCGTTTTTTCATGATTATCCTAATGCAACTTACATGGAAAGCGCTAAACACAACATTGTGTAAGATATTTATTCTCTAGACAAAAACTGTATTCGACAAAGTTACTACATATGATGAAGCGCTTTTTCAATGTTGTCGGAACAGAGTGACCAAATTTATAGGTGAAATCCAAAATCCAGCTTTCCGAAAGTGTAGGCAGTAAATACTTCTCTCCATCTGCGTTTATTTTTATAGAGGCTTTAACCTCAAAAGTTCATTCATCGCTCGTTTGTGTCATCACAACGTTTTGAAAAAAAAATTATTATTGAAAAGTTTACAAGAAATCGTGATGTTCGTAAGTAATGATATATGCTTTCTATTATACGGACTTTAAAATACAAAGTTCATTCGCTTCTAGCCTTGAAAAAGACCAATTGGGCTGTATTTATAGAGTCTTGTGATTTCAATAGTTTGCTTTCAAACAGTTTTTTCGACAATCAAACAATCTCTTAGGCTTAAAAAAGGTCGGTAAAAGTCAGTTGCTAAATGTATTGGTACTATACAGCTAACACTAGAAACTGATTTTATAGTACCTTATCATCATAAAAATATATCGTGAAGTTAAAATTACGAATATTCTCATACTTTCAAAATTCGTTATTCAAAAAGGTCACTTGAAATATTGAAAAAGAGAACGTTTCCCCAAGTGTTATGAATCACATTGAAATGCGATAAACAATGTAAACCACATGTCAATTTATTCGAATGGGTATACTTTACTACTATTTTATAGCATGATTGTACATTCAAGGTTAAATAGATTGAGATAGGGAGAGGTAAACGGCATCATGTTCAATTAGCTGACATTTTATGTTTAATAAAAGATGAAAAAATGAAAAAAAATCTGGGCAATATCCGCAGATATGCAGAGCAACTATGCCAATGAATCCTAAGGAATTTCCTGAATCAGTATTTTTTGTTGGATTTTTCAATACCAATAAATTTCTCATAAAATAAATGACCAATTTAGAAAACTCAACCTCAGCTCTCAGCCTTGAGGAAGACGATGTTGGATGCCCTCGCCATCGCCGACGACTGGTTGCTAGTTGGAAAAATGCCGAATCGTAACTGTATATTTCATTGCTCAGAATACCTTCAGTTTAAGAGCAATCGGCACAGCAGAAATATTTCCAAATTAAGGCCTCAGTTGAAACCAAACAGCAGAACTATTCATACCTCTTGCTCGATGCAATTGTATGAAAGTATGTTACTTATTGCATTGTGGGAAGATGAGAGCGACGAATTAAATCGTAAAAACCTACCTATTTTATTGGTTACATTTTTACTTATCTGACTATTTCCACTGTATGTGTCTTAGGCAAAAAAATTTGGGTGTATTTCCTATTAATGTGTGTTTGTGGAAATCAAATCCATCCATTAATTGAAGAGATATTTACCGCAAAATCCATACACTTCCTGAAACATGAAAATAACCCCCTGTAATGAAAGGTTAGAAGTAGTCCTACGTCAAAAACGAAGGAGTTGTCCTGGTTACCTTTTCAGATTCTTCGAGATATCTTTCACCACCGCGAGTTAGAATATTGAATAAATAAATGTGGTCTACGCGCTACGAACTAAGAATAATATCGCCGATTCGATTTGTTCCTGATTTGTTTTGTCTGTTACCTTCTCGGAGATTTTCCATTACCAAGTATTTCGGTTGTCTTTTTAATGTTGTACAAAAAAAAACTTCGCCGCCGCGTATTGAAGTACATTCGATTTCCATTTCCCACATTCTCTCCCTTTCCCGGTAAAGTCGTGGTTGGCGTCGTTATCTACTATTCAAAGTTTGAATCGTCAGAATTTGAACGATGAGAATGAATTGCTACTCTCAGGCGCCAGTGGACATGACCGAAGAGATATATTGTGTATATAATATGGTGTGTTGCTTTCATTTGTTCAAATTTGTTTGTTATAATTTTTAAAATGATCGTTAAACTTGTACGTGAATTAATCTATCCGAAAAATGAATAAAATTAATGAATTTGATTTTTATCACTTCATTCGTCTAGCCTTGAAAAAGGCTAATTGGGAAAACTTGTCTTTAGCTTTCAACTTTGGAAAAGGTCATTCCAAGCAAATTGCGAAGTTCATTCGTCACTAACCTTGAGAACGGCGTATCAGAAGAGTCGTGGGATTGAACCCACGGGTTTTCGCTAAATTAGCGGACACGCAACCGTTATGGTTACTGAGCCACCAATTTTTAGAGAGAAAAAAAATTATAGAAGCTTTAGACTTTTGCAGTTCATTCGTCTGTATAAATACGACGCGGAAAAGGTGCGAAATCCAAAATTCAGCTTTTTTTTTTATTTTACAATTATTCAATAGTTTGTTTCAAAAAATATATAATTCTCTTTATTGTTATAGATGCGTAGAAACATCTTTAATCGATTCGTGCAAATGTTTCCATGATTTTGGTTGGAAATAGTCAAAGTTTTAAACGTTCCGAAAACCAATCAGTTTTTAGTCAGTCAGTGGTTTTTCAGTATCTCTCAGCAAAATTACATCTCCAACTCTCCCAGAAAAAATAATTTCCCACAAAAATATTCTACAAATTATACTATGCGATACCTTTCGCAGAACGACGACAGCAACCGCTGCTGAACAATTTTTTTCAGTTTTCAACCGAGTAGTACTACTCTTTCCACTGAAAAATACCTTCTTCAAATCTGGATTGAAGTGCGCTTCACTTTGACGCCACTTTTACCCCGTAAATAATGCACGAATTCGCAAAAATTTACTAATTGATCGGAAAAAGTCACCAATAACCGCAAAATAAATAAGCTCAAACTTTCTTCCGGAAAACAAATTATAAAGTTATACGAGTTTAGAAAAAAAGATATATTAGTTTAGAATACATGAAACTTTTTGAAGTAATTCCACAGTAGAAAATTAGGCCTTGAGAAGGACTGATAGCGTGGTATTTTTTTTTTCCAAAATATATTTTTTATTAAGGCACATGTGGCGTTAGCCTGACGGGGCCGGTAGTCCAATATTTTGACAATTTTTGTCTTACAACTATGTTAGTAATATGTAACCGATTACTCGCGGTTGGCTCGAGGTTAGTATTACAAGTGTTCTCATAATTGGTATGTAGCAGTCTTCGATGCTCTATACGTGTGCCCGACACGGGCTACTTCCTATTGGGATGCAGCTGACCATTAATCAGCAACGCTCCCTAGTCTGTACCCCATATCTAGCGTGGTGCGTCTTTCTCGACTCGAGGAATTCAGGATAGAATGGTTACTAGCCGGCGCAATCATCAGTTCGTGTAGAGTTGTCATGAGCGGTACAACCTTTGGCTCTTGTTGAATGATCAGTGGACTGCACAACCTTTGGCCCGTGCATCTGTAAAGAGTGTGTGTATGTATTGCCGCGACTAAGTAAAAGTTTATCGATCGGATAGGAGGGATATGAAACGGGGAAACAACGAAGGAAACATCATTAAACGTTGACATCGGCGTTTCTGAGGAACAGGTGGCGTGGTATTATGGAAGCAGCTGAAGATGGTTGATTCATGATTTATTCTTTTTCTCGTGAGAACAATCCATAATGTGTGAGATTAAATCATACAAAACTCCTCTTCACCTAATGGTACGAAAACCGATGCGAAGTATCTTTTCAGCCCATCTCCACCTCGGATTCAAGAGAAAAAAATTTAAAAAAAGATCTGAATTGCAATGCGGTTTGAAACCGTTCATTCGCAACTCTCCCTCCGAAGCGATTCCGCGTTGGATGCTTCCGCTGCCGTCCGATCGCTAGCTGGCCACACTATTATTTCACATTCCTCCACTAACTCAAATATACCTTTAGCAACGCATGAAAACAACAACAATGCGTGCGTGTAATGTAAAAATATAGAAGCACTATCCACCAGACGGCATGAAGCTTTATCGCAAAACATTGGACCCGTATTTTTTTTTAGGGTGCCCATTTCTATTCTAGGGTGGTCCGAAAAATCAACTTTTCCCATTTTTTTTTCTAAAAACAACTTTTTAAAAAAAATAATAACTCTTAAACTTGAACTGGACCGATTCAGATGATCGACATATCAAATTAAAGCCAATTAGCTAAATTTTTTTGGAAAAATAATCTACTTGCAAAAACTTGAGATTTTGAATTCGCAATTATTGATTGTATTTGTTTTGTTAGTTTACATGCTCTCGGGATCATTCTTTGTTCTTGTGTTATGATTTTTCAAAATCAACCGATTGTCCGAAAAATCATTTTTTTGCCATTTTTTCAAAAACGACTTTGTTCAAAAATTCATTACTTTTAAACAACTGAGCCGATTAAGATGATCGATATACCAATTTTAAGCCAATGAGTTGGTCTTCTTTGCAAAAACATCACACTTGAGTAAAAGATGGATTCTATTCGCGTAGATGTAGTCTAGCCGCATAGGAATATTGTACGAAAACTGAAAACATGTTCAATTTGAAATATCATAACTCAAAAACGAAAATACACATCTCTCCAATATTCGGATATGTTATGTGAAAAATCCTCAGCTCTCAAAAAAAAATATAAAAAAAATATGGCGCACTTTGTCTCGAAACCATTTAACACGTTAAGCCCAGCGTCGGTTCCTAGGGGCCGACGTTGAGCTTTTTGGTAGAAAAATAATAAAATAAAAATATATACGGTTTGTTTTCGGATCAATAATTACCAAAATCAAAATCCAATTTTTTTCCAAGTGTAAATTTTTTTTCCAGAATCGGTCTAGTAGTTCAAAAGTTATGATTTTTTGAAAAAAATCATTTTTGGAAAAAAGGGGATAAAGTTGATTTTTCGGACCACCCTCAAATGGAGCTGGCCACCCTAATGGAAAAATTTAAAAATACGGGTCTAATGTTTTGCGATAAGGAACAAAATTACTACTTTTTTAAGGAAAAATCTGAGAGCCACTCTATCGGTTTGGCATGGAATGGCTGAATATACAGATGTTTTTGAGTTCTTCTCCTTTTCGGTTGGTGGTGTTAACTACTTCATGGTTAGAAAATAACTGATTGACCCTGTGTTCATGCAAATTGGCTGGCAGGAGAATCACATAGGGGTGGGGATTGCTACGTAATGTTTCGCTTCTCCACACGAACTGAACAGTGTGCGATATTTTCCATTGTTTAATTCTTCATTCGTATCGAGCAAAACCTTTTGACATGATATTAGCATTAGGATTGACTGTTGTCCGCTCGCTAACTGGTGCGAGACTGAGGTTGACTAGAGCAAATCCAATATTTATATGATCGCTTCAGTTTCTGTTTTTATTTCCTTCGAATAGAATGATATGCACGGTGGATAGCCACGATTCTTATTGATGCAGTATTGATGTACTCATAATGTATTTCACTGCTACTCTAGTCGTTTGGTCGGTACAGTTTGAGGAGACAGGCTGGACCAATCAAAACGTACGATAAAATAATGCTTGAATTATCCAATTGTTTGTCTCAAAAAATATAACTTTCTTTAGTGTGATAGATGAGTTACTTCCAATAGATTGATACAAACTTCTCTGTGATCTATTAAGAAAAGTTCGAGTTCTCAACTTTCGAAATCTTTCATTATTTCTCTTACATGTCCTGTTTTTAGATTTTCATTTCACACATCATACCTTCCTGTTGAACCTGTCAAAAAATCTACCTGAGCTTAGTCATTTTCGAGATATTATAAAAATGATTTCGATAAAATCTATATTTTATGAAAAAACTTATTTTTCTAAGGTTTATTGTGATTCTCCATCTGCGGCTGGATATATTTTCCGATTTTAACTTAATATTTCATACAAATTTGTCGGTTGTGTTGACATACTTGGGAAATTACGCTCCAACATTCCTCTTCGGGTGACGCGTCAAATGGTTTTTTCCGTCGCTCAAACCATCGCATTATATGGGATGAATAATCTACTGGACGTTTGACTTTTAAATGTAAAAAAAAAAAAAATTTAAATGAGAATTAATCAGAGCAGATAAGTTATGTCTGTGCTTTACTTTTTTTATAGCGACGATGAATAAATTATAATAGTAAAATAATAATAAATTACCAAGTTTGAAGAACTTTTTGGATCCATAGGCCTTTTCGAAAAATTAGTTTTGAGTCGTAATGGTATTTTTTTGTGGAAAAACATTTTCTGCTGCATCGAAGACATGTTGAAAATTTCACTCAAATTCGAGAGAGGCTCTTTGTAGGATTTTTTTATTTTCTTCCATCAAATTCTACTTAAAATGCTATTCTGTTTACATTCGCTTCTATTACAATGAGATTATATTGCAATTCTGATGGGATCTGATGGGATTCATAGAGATTATACCGAACTCTGCGAACTGCCTACGGATATTTCCGTAAATCTGGCATCCTTGCCGTGATAGCATGGCGCTAGCCGAGAGCGCACGTGTATATCGGATGATGCCGAAGCACGGAGAGGAATAAAAGAGAAATAAACGGTTCTAGTTTTGTGAGTTTATTACGAAAATATCCGGCAAATCGAAAATGTGGCTAGAGCCTAGAGTTGGTGCCACCCTTTTTTTCGTTCTCGTTTCGCTGTCCTCTGTCCTGGTCTGGTTCGTACACATCAAGAGATCTACCGTGTGGTGTGAGTGCTTGGGTGTACAAAGTTTTGACTGACAATTCCAAGAATTGCAAAATCGCGCACATCTATTATGAATGCGCTGTCTCTCAACGCGCCTAGGTGGTAGGAAGACGAGTGTCAGGCAAATGCACTCGTTTGAAAAACGCATGTGCATTGCTCGGACGGCGGGGATTGTAGGTGTCAGGGTTGAACCGCTGGGCGGAAAGAAAGATCAAGTTGTCATTACGAGTGTTCTGGTAGTCTTGAACCGAAAAATTCAGGTTTCAACACTGTCTTGAACTCGTGAGCGCAATGTTACAGACTAAAACACCGAGTAGTAGTAGTCACACCGTAACTTATTCGTTTCGATGCAACCATCAGTCCTATCCCACTTCAAACCCTAACTGACGTGCACACATCAAATATCGAATTTTTGCGCCAGATTACTCCCCCGCGCATCATTCCACCGCCAAGACACCGACTCCGTGGCTATCTTTTGGAGCAATACTTCACCGCGTTGACGCGCTTGTTGCTGGCAGGAAAAAAATATGTGCGGCGAGATACCACCGACGCATTGGCCCTCTGTCTCTGTCGCACGTCTGTATCCTGGACGTATGCATCCAGCCGGACTCGACTCTATTACTAAACCCAGCTTGAGAGAGAATATTATTCGCCATCGCGCTGAATGCGGTTTATGATAGAGTAGGCACTCAAGCCACCCTGCGCGGTGAATTTGATGTCCTATTATGGTAGGCCCTTATAGATCAACATTCATCACATCACTCCCAGCAGCTTCCCTGCTTTCGACCGCATCGGAAAACCAACACAAACCAAGCGTGCGAGATGCGGGCGCCATCCACATGTGCTTTCCATCATCGCGCTTGACGCTTGATGGATCGCCACATCGGTTAGTAGCCAGCTAGAGCCACCCATTTGAATATTTTATAAATATGCAATTAAAAGCTGCCTGTTCGGAAATAAAATTATGAATTCGATAATTTACGCCGGCCGGGTGCATCATCCAATCGAGTTCCGCTCGTGCCGATCGTGATTCCTCGGGGATTACTACACACATTGGCCGATTGGTGGGAGGGGAAGGAGGAGAGTCGTGTTTGGAATATTCTCCCGCTATTGATGGGTAATTAATTTGGAAAAAAATAATTCATCGGAATTGTTTCCCGTGTTGTAATATTTTTCACATTCTTCACCGTCAACAATTGTTGCATTAGTCGGATATTATCATAACGAGGAAGCGAGGAACAAGTGGATGCACGGAAATGCGAATCAATGGAAATAGGATAAAACTGAAGTGGGGTGTTATTGATTTTCGCTGATGCATTCAGTAAAGCAAATGTAATAGGCCGTGATATAATCCCTTAATGACTGACTTTATCATGTATCGGTATTATGGGAAACCGAAAGTCTTCGTTCGATATTCCTATGCGACTAAATGAGATCTATGCGAAAAGGATTCCATTTTTTTGCAAATTCAATATTTTTTCAAAGAAGACTAGCTCACTGACTTAAATTTAGTATGTCAATTATCCAAATCTGTTAGGTAGTTCAAAGGTTATAAATTTTTGAAAAACGTCATTTTTGGAAAAAAAAGGGAAACATGGTTTTTAGACCATCGATTAAGTTTGAAAAATTATAGTTCAAAAACAAAAAAAAAACACATTTCTAATTTTTGAATATGTTATGTGAAAAATTCTTAGCTTTACAAAAAAAAAATATATATATAGCGCCCTTGGTCCCGAGACCATGAAAACTATAAAAAACAAATACGTATAATTAAAATAAAATTCAAATTTTTCAATTGTTCAATTGTTTCGATTGTTTCTTTAGAGTAATCCCTCCCTAATCATTATCGTTTGTGTTTGACGTTTCCTTAGCGCGAGCACGTAGAATTTACCCGTTCATAAATATTTAAATTTCTTCCGCGTTTCATCAGTTCTTATCATCGTTAACAGTTTACTGTGATTGTTTGGTAAGTGTTTCGCACTTGACTATAAAATATAATAGTGTAATGTAATTTTCGTTAAAAAAAATTTCAAAATAAAGTGTCCGAAATTTGAATTCAATCTGTCCGAAATTTGATTTAGTATCCGAAGTTTAGTTTTTATTCGCTTCATTTGAAAAGCATTTTATTCGATGATTTTTTATGTTTTCAATTAAATAGGTACCAAAGTAGAAAGCTTAAAAGCATATTGAACTAATCTGTTAAAAATATCAACCAAATATTACCTGTGCATAAAGTTTAGACCTGTTTTCTGCATCATATGCCTTAAGCGTCCGAAATATGATTCAGAACGGTAATCGAGTTCGACCTGTTACCTCAGGACCTCGGTTTTATTATTGTGGTTTTAGTTGAAAACCTGGCTAAGAAAATTAATTTTACTCTCGTTGGCTTGCACCTACGATCTGCGTTTTGCAAGGAATGAGCTTGCAAAAATTTGTCAACAAATGGTCGTTTTATATTGTTGCTCCAGAATTGGATTGTCCTTATACGCCAATTTGTGAACTATCGCTGTATTTGCCGGAAAATAGTGTGTTCAAACATTTTCTTTCGAAATTCGATTCATGCGTCGAAACTTGATTCAAATTACGAACACTACTTTAGCGCTAATTTTAATAAAGATTTCTGAATAAAAGAATTTTTTTTAACAATTTATTGTAGATCCGTAATGAGATTATTACCGAACGAACATATAAACTGCAATTAGAATAGTTTTAACTACAAAAATTTAAAAATTCACGATGCTTGTTTTCTACGGAATTTGTTAATTCAAACATTTTATCACTGGTTTTCGATAGTCACTTTTTGGTAAATGTTTAGTATTATAAATTATAGGCAGTATCGATACCTGTCAATGAATTTACAAATGAAGCCTATAAACCAAAGAATGTTAGGGTTTTCATCATGCAATTATTTATAACACTAAAGTTCAGTAAATTCTCATTTAAAAATGATGTGCCCAAAATAAAAATGGGAATCCTAATAAAAAAAATTAAAAAATACGGGTTAATGTTTTGCGATAAAGAACACAATTGACTAAAATCTGAGAACCACTACATCGGTTTGGCATGGAGTGGCTGTATATTAGGGTGACAATGGATGTGTGGAAAAAAATTCATCGCCGAATTTCAAAAACCGACCATGTACAATTTGTTTATTGGACCAAAAAATGACCTGTGCAAAATTTCAGCTCAATATGACATGATTTGGGGTGCCTCAAAGCGCCCAAAGTTTCGATTTTTTCAACCTCTAAAATTTTCCAAGGAAATTTGAAAATCGAAAAAAAAATTTCGATGTCAAATGACTTAAAAATGCATGAAACGTCGAGATCTGGTGTCATATCGAAAAAAAAAGATGTGACCGAAAATCGACCTTTTGGGCACTTTGAGGCACCTCCTTCTAAATCATGTCCGATTGAGCTGAAACTTTGCACAGGTATTTTTTTGCCAATAAACCAAATGTACATGGTCGGTTCTTTAGATTCGACAATTATTTTCTTTTCATTCATTGCCTTGCCTATCAGTCCCAAAAAGTCGATTTTCGGCCAAATTATTTTTTTCGGGATAACACCAAAAATCCAACAGTTTCTAAATCAGTAAAGATGCCGCTATCGCATGAACCTCGGACAAGTCAAAAACATCTTTTTTGCAAAATGGCGGCCGTTTGAAAAACAAAATACGGTTTAAAACGTGTTTCCTCACGTTTCCCGATTTTTTAATAATATTAAAATTTGAAAAACATCATTTTTTGAAGGTTTTAGCGATAGAGGGATGCATACAGATTGTATTCATATAAATTCGACATGAAATCGGTTCAGTAGAACTTGTGATATCGTGTACGCCAATTTGAAAACACGTCGCGAGAAAAACGCGTTTGAAGTTCATTGTTATGGCCATGCCAGGTTAGATATCGCATCACTAAAATGGCTCTTACTCGGTAAATAATGGGATTTTCGAAAAGTCCTTTGTATGATATGTTCTTGAATGCCTAATCTACAGAAATTTGAAAGAAATTTTTTTTTGTTTTTTTTTTAATTTAGACTAGAATACTGCCCTAATATAAAAAAAAGATTTTGTAATATCGTTACGTTTTGTATTAACCCACATGTCTTCAAATGTCTTGTAACGTAACTCCTAAACATGTATTTTTACCATAATGATGTATTCGGAAAAGTTGTTCAAAATTATAAGCAAATTCATAAAATTTCATGAACATGACGGTATAACACGACAAAGATACTAAAAGGGCCTATTTACTATAAAACAGATAATAAATTAGAAATATTTTGCATTGTTAGTACGATTTCATTTGGAATTGCTGTTAGAGGATTCTATACTCCAAATTGATCTTTAGCTCATGTTTTATCATCCCGAATTATGACATTAAATGATACATAACTTAACATAAAATGTCATGACTCACAAATACTGGTAAGCATTTGTATAATACAGCAATATAAGATTAATACGAGTGAGCGAAACAAAAGACAAATAAGCATTCCGCATACTTCGCCATTTACACGGCCGAGACCAAGATAGATATTGTTCTCCATCATGCGCTCCTTTTTTACTCTTAGAAAACACTTCCCAACTTCATTCTATAATCAGGTGCAATGTTATCACGTATTTGATGAGCAACTGCTGAATCATCATTAGCCATGTGGATAGCGTGGACGTGTTGAATAGCTTTGCATTCCAGCCGGCCTTGGTTCGATCCCCATTGACGTCGTATGGACTTTTTTTTCCCAAATGAAATGAGAAACGAAAACAGAAAGGGATGTCTGTTCGCATACATACAAACCATTTTTAAACCTTTAAAACAGCTCATTATTTGCGCATTTGACCCTCCAGCACATGAAATGACATCATTTCTGCCAAAGATGAAATGTTTTCTGCCAACGCTAGTTTGGTGCTTGACATCCTTGCCTGCAGTGTTTCACCATTTACTCAATAGTTTGTTCCAACAAAATTATTAATTTTCCTCATTGCGTAGAAGCTGTGTAGAAATGTTTCCAATCGATTGATGCATACATGTATGTGATCTATTAAAAAATGGTTATCGAAACGAACTTCAGTCATAGGTTTGATAAGCTTTTGATGCGGGATAGATCGAAACATGTTTGTGTATATTTCCGTATCTTTCCCATTCAATAAACTTGGACTATGTAGTGTCACGAAATGAGACCCCTCGAAATAGATTCCGTTTCTTGAAACTTACACCACAATCTCACACAGCGTCAATTTTGGAAAAAAATGCAACTCTGAATTATGGCCCCCACCTGAACAATCGGAAGTGCCTTTATTGGTAACTCCTGCTGCTGCGATTTGGTACCTTGGCCTATCGAGGAACGAAGCTCAGAAGCAAAACCTCAGCTCGTCTCGGTGCGTTCATCGTTCTCCCCTGCGGCGACCAGCAAGCTCTCTTTCTCTGTCGTCGAAGCGCTACCAATCTTTTAGAACTACATTAAGCGCCACAGCCGCCGCCGCCGTCATATACTACCATTGTGGGGGGTCAGAGCTATGATGACGATTATGTGTTGCGCTGCTACACATCAAACAAAGTGTATGAATAATTTCCATCTATGTCATGAATATTCATTGAAACAATATCTGACCTTTCCTTCTGCCATCCATGTTTACTTTCATCATTTGGCAGTCCTTGCGCGGAGAGTGGCGGCGTTGCTGCTGTTTGCGCTCAGCTCGCACAGATTGCCACCTTCATGCAGAGCGTCGTGTTCTCCGGTGTTTGTTGTATCCTTGGATTGTGCACTGCATGAGCGTAGTGCATTCCGTTTATGCTTTCCGGCCATTCGAAGAACACAGAGACTTGCTGCATGAACACGAACTAACGCTCTTGCTTCCCTGTCCCTACATGCACCAACCGATGCAGCGGTAGTATTCGAGTCTCTGTCTATGCGAAGCACACACACACTCACCCCGGGAGTGTTTTCCCTCTCGAACGCCTCATCCAACCGTGCAAGGTCTGTATAATACCGACCGGAATGTAGACATTTTCTGTAATCCTTTTCCTTGCTGCGAGCTATTTTGTTTGCTAAATGAAATGAAGAGCTTTTGCGCTTTCTGAAACCTGAAAGCGTAAGCAGCAGGAGGAGCAGTGGGAGGGCACAGGAGACGAACCCGGTGAAGTCGTCGGTATGGAACACATGATACGAGGTGAACAACAAAGAGGAGGTCCTGGTCCTACTACAGCAGAAAAGTCAGTGTATGTGTTCCTGTGTGTGTGTGTGTGTGTGTGTGTGTGTGTGTGTGTTTGTGGAAGCTTTCCATTTTACCGACCGCCCCGAACCGGAGTGAGATGTACTCCGACCGACCGTACGGAGGGTACTGCATTTGCATCTTAGCCAGCGCAAATCCCAGAACCTGGTGGTGAATATGGTAATTGGATTCGATGTGCCGTGATGCTGACGTTGTAATCAATACCTTGTTTTGCATCGAAGTGTAGATTTTTGCTTGCGATGGAAGATTTTCAATTTAATTTGCGCTGCTAAAATCATGGGATATCATGGTGGAGCCCGGATCGTCCCAGCAGCTCCTATATGAATAGCAATAATTAATTTCTATCCCATTGGATATAATGCAATGATGTAGGGGGATCGGTTTGTTTTAATTTCATCACATCAGTGGATGATCAAAAATCATCGAATTACCCGAAGGAGGAAGGCTTCTCGATGCATAAGGATGTGTTAGGGATCTTCTGATGGAACGAAGCTGCGTAATAAACCTTTCATTGTACAGAACGATTAACTCCATAGAGCACAGAAAGTTGAGAAAACATCTATCATATAACGGAAAATAAAATAAGAAAGAGCGGATAACTACAAAGGGAATCGATTGAGCATCTAAAAAAATATAAATAATATCATGCTTTACCTAATGATTTTTTGTTTGTTTCTAATTTCAATCACATTCAGTTTTTATCCTTGAAATATTTTTTTTGGAAAAAAAAACATGCAACGTAAAATGTACTCCAAGTCATCCGGGAACAGTATATTACAGTATTTTTACACTTTGTGAGCTCAAGCGAAAAAATGATAAATGTCGTGTGCAGGACACGACCACATCGTTGATTTAGGACAACGATATTATTTGGAAAATTTTTGGAGAAGCAATTAAAGATGGTTTATCGATGATTTATTCTTACCCTCGCGTTTTTTTGCAGTTGATAACACTTGGATTATATATTTCATCTTCGGATAAAATTATTCCAAATATCTTGAACACTTCAGTTTACAAAGTGCATGTGATGCTAAATATACAACTACTCTCCCCCAGACGATATGAAAATCGCATTTTTAAAGGGTGTGTCACATCAAATTGCATCACGGAAAAAACGCTGTAGAAATTCGCCCAGTAGACCGATCCTTTTGAAAATTTAAGACAGTAAAATAAAAACTATTGAACAACTTTTGGCATTTTCTTTTTATTCATACTTCGAGCCCAAGCCCGTATGCTCGCACCTTCCTCTTTACCCCGTCCATAAGGTTCTGTACAACATCAGGTTGTAGTTTTTTTTGAACAGAAATCCATTATCTCTTGAAGTTCGCCTCCGATTTGACAACTTTTGGGTTCTTCCGGAGGGCCTGCTTCATAATCGCCCAATATTTCTCTATTGGGCGAAGCTCCGGCGCGTTGGGCGGGTTCATTTCCTTTGGCACGAAGGTGACCCCGTTGGCTTCGTACCACTCCAACACGTCCTTTGAATAGTGGCACGAAGCGAGATCCGGCCAGAAGAAGGTCGGGCCCTCGTGCTGCTTCAATAGTGGTAGTAAGCGCTTCTGTAGGCACTTCTTAAGGTAAACCTGCCCGTTTACCGTGTCGGTCATCACGAAGGGGGCGCTTCGCTTTCCGCAAGAGCAGATCGCTTGCCACACCATGTACTTTTTGGCAAACTTGGATAGTTTCTGCTTGCGAATCTCCTCCGAAACGCTGAATTTGTCCTCTGCGGAGAAGAACAACAGGCCCGGCAGCTGACGAAAGTCCGCTTTGACGTAGGTTTCGTCGTCCATTACCAGGCAATGCGGCTTCGTCAGCATTTCGGTGTACAGCTTCCGGGCTCACGTCTTCCCCACCATGTTTTGCCTTTCGTCGCGGTTAGGAGCCTTCTGAACCTTGTATGTACGCAGGCCCTCCCGCTGCTTGGTCCGCTGGACGAATGAATTTGACAAATTCAGCTTATTGGCGACATCCCGGACCGAACTTCTCGGATCACGTCTAAACTGCTTAACTACGCGCTTGTGATCTTTTTCACTGACGGAGCATCCATTTTTGCCGTTCTTCACCTTCCGGTCGATGGTTAGGTTCTCGAAGTATCGTTTTAGTACTCTGCTGACCGTGGATTGGACGATTCCCAGCATCTTACCGATGTCCCGATGTGACAACTCCGGATTCTCGAAATGAGTGCACAGAATTAATTCACGACGCTCTTTTTCGTTCGACGACATTTTTCCAAATTTACGAAAAATTGACAGTGAAGCATGACCAACGTGAAATATAAACTCTTATCTGATTATAAGCGAAAGCAGAAGATATAATTCCTAAAAATTAAATTTCTACAGCGTTTTTTCCGTGATGCAATTTGATGTGACACATCCTTTATTCATAACAAACCATCGACCCTCTGAAGTGATTTTGATTTCGCATTGCGTATCAATCAAAACCGCTGTGTGTGACATCAGAATTAAGGGCGAATGTAGATTGCTCACTAGCTGGAAAGAGACTTTGTAATAGAACTCACGTGGGGCATTTTTTATACTCAATTAGTTGCAAACGGGTGGAGTTTAAGTTGCAATATTTTCACTCTCCACAGTGAGACAAACACTGCATTTGCATTTCGAGCGTGCGCTTTACGCGCATTTGATATTCGCAGTGGCATTTGAGAAGTGTGTCTCACCGCTACATAAGTTACTCGTTGTTGACAGCATGGGTTCGCTAACGCTGAAATGCATCGAACAAATGTGTGGGAAAATGGAAGCGCTTCCTATTTTCGTCTGTCTGAATAATTTTTGGTCTATGATATGAAATCGTGGGGCACGTTTAATTTCCATTATCCACAGTCAACGATTCCGTTATATGCCCCACGATTTTATTTTAGTCTCATCAATGCCCTAGAATAATGAAGGAAGGGGTGTGATAACTGCTAACTGCTACTTGATTAATTTATTTTTAGCGTGGTGGTGGCCATTATAAATTTGCTTTTTTTTTCATAAATAACTTTGTTCTACTGGTCAATCCCCTTCATTTGATACTCATATTGATGGGGTTTTGAGAAACAATATATTTGTTGCCGTTTTGTAAAAGTGGCCATTCAGAGTTTCCTTTTCTAATGAATAATTGCGTTCTACTAGTTAATTCCTTTCATTTGATACCCATATTGATGGGGTTTTGAGAAAAACTATATTTATCGCCATTTTGTAGTGGTTACTATCTTGGATTTGTATTTTTCATAAAAAACAGTGTTCTACTAGTCAAGTCCTTTCGTTTGATACTCATATTATTTGGGTTTTGAGAAAATATGTAGTCTGGCATTTTGTAGCGGCCGCCATCTTGGATTTGTATTTTTCATAAATAACTGTGTTCTACTAGTCAAGCCCTTTCATTTGATACTCATATTGATGGAGTTCTAAGAAAATATGTGATCCGCCATTTTGTTGCGGCCGCCATCTTGGATTTTGAGGATTATGAAATACGCAGTTTTATAGTGACTGCAGAGATAAAGGTGTGTTCCAAATTTCAGATCAATCGGTCAACAATAAGGGGGTCTAATTTCTATTAATGTGGGGCGCTACAGACGAACACGTTACAAACATGTTACAGGGCAAGCTAAATAAAACCGTTTAGAAATCTTGAAATCGAGCATGTAACAAAAAATGAAAGTTTTCGAGCGCTTACAACCGAACAATGTCTTAGTGCATCGCAGAGTTTTTTGCATCGAACGATTAGGAATATTTCTTCGAATCTATCACACAAGAAAATATAATTTCGTTGAAATATTTCACTAAATAATTGAAAAATGTCAAGCAAAAGTCTAAACGAAAAAAAAACACGTTACAGTGTGATACACTTTGAATATAGCAATACTGTTCGCGACCGACAGCGCGGAAAAGAAGCACTTTCTTTTTTCATCCCTATGCTTTTCCCATCCAATGTTCTCCATCCTTTCCCTAATTTCAATATGTGCGTAACAGAAGCCGAACACACACAAACAAATTCAGATGATTCTCACTAATAATTATCATTCCAATTCCAACCTTTGTAGAAGTAGCATCGCGAATAAACCATCCGAGTGTTTTAAAACTTTTCAAAGCGTTTTTTTTATTGTTTTCCGAACAAGCCACCTACCAATTCGTGAGCTATCATCCTGGCCTCCTTCAACCGAAGGTTTCGCCATATTCCTCAATGGTGTGATCCACCAAATATCACTGTGGAAGCAATCGTACCATCGCGAATCATTCTATCAAGAGAAAAAAAGAAGCAACAGTATAAATATTGCTTCGTTTTATTAGTTTTTCCGTTGTGATGAACGTAAAATTTTTCACTCAAGAATGTTTTCTCAGAAAATGCGAAGAAAATGCTTGCACAGACGCGCAGGAGCAAAGCAGTAGAGAAATGTTACAAGAAATATAAGCTATCACCGCGCTTGCTCCAAACGCAATTATAAGACTCACTTCACTTGCCATTTTCATTGTATAGAGGTGAACGAACTTTTAAGTCTAAAGTTTCTATGAAATAAGTATCATTTCTAGTTTCACTCCAGCCAGCGAGCAGCCAACATTCAAACACAGAGTTTTTGCCAATGCGAATTATGAGAGCAAAATTGGTCCAGAGGATAGATAGTGTGTTGTGAATGAAAATATCACCCATAATTGTTTTAAAAATTTCTGTGAGTTCAACCATATTGCAATACAGGGCGGACTGCATGTTTTTTCGTTTTTTGAAAATAAAAGAGGAATTTGATTTTTTATTCATCCACTTAAAGTCAGAAAACACCTTTTTCACATGAAAAAAATAAATTCATCCAGATTCTCTCAGGAGGTGATAGACGATCATATTTGATGAAAAAAATCCTTCTACGCGTATGTTCGAATTTCAACAATGACAGCGTTATAGAACTTTAAGGACATAGTAGGGGAACAACTAAATTAGTGGATTTTAATAATATTTTGGAAGTGTAACACTTAAAAGTTAATAATTTTTAATGTGTTATTATTAATTTTATTCTGAAACTTAAACTAGATTGTTTCTATCAATAGAATTAAAGTTCTTTAACCGTTCTATAATTTGTTCTTTGACGCACAAATTCTATCTTTCCTAATTTGGCTGCAATCTCGATATAAACAATTCCTGGTGAAAATTCAAGCAAAATCTTCAAAAATCACAATTTTTACCCCACTGTACATGTAATAGTCACTTTAACTTCACCTTAACGTTGAAAGTTTACATTTCTTCATGAAATAAGCCATATATGAAATATCAAAAAAATATTTTTTTTTCAAACTGTATATAATCGAGTCTAAAGTTGAATATACAGTAAAACCTGTTTTTGTGCGATTTTCTGTTCTTGTGCGGTTTTTTGTGCGGTGTATGAAAAGAAGCATATTTGACGAAGTTATCGTCCATTTAGTTTTTTTTTGAAGGTTTATATGTATTTCAGTGCAAAAAAGAATATTTGCGTCTCAATTATCCACTTCTTAAATCATTCCCCTCCCCTCATCAAATGCTCTAAGTTTTTCTAAGTTTTTGCATGACATGATTTCTAACAGCAACACGTTTCGACATGCAACTCAAAGCACAAAACAGCCACGCGCAACCGAAAAGGCGAAGTGTCCCATCGCAAAGCAGGGAAACAAAAGGAAATTAGTCATATGACTTTCAAAATTGTGATTTTGGGTTCTTGTTACCCTATGTAGAAGATTTAATAAAATACGGACGGGCAGTATTGGGGATGGGCAGAGAGAGAGAAAAAGAAGAGAAAGAGAGTGAGAGAAAAAGAAAAAAAGAGATGTAGTGAGAGAAAGAGCTAAAGAGAGAAAAATAGAGAAAGAGAGAAATAAAGAGAGCGAGAGAGAGAGATAGAGAGAAAGAAAAAAAAAAGAAGAAAGAAAGAAAGAAAGAGAAAGAGAGAAAGATAGACAGAATGAAAGAGAGAGATAGAGAGAGAGCAAGAGAAAGAAAGAGAGAAAGAAAGAAAAAAAGAGAAAGAGAGAGAGATGGAGAGAGCTCCAGAAAATGAGTACCACAGCTCCAGAAAATGAGAGATATAGAGAAAGAAATAGAAAAAAAGTTGTATTATAGAGGTTCTAAACTTTTGCCATTCATTTGGAAATGTCCAATTAAGAAAAAAAAACTGAACCTAAACTCTCAATCTTGAACAAAACCAGTTTTGAATGTCTTTAGCCTGCTCAATTTAAGTTTCGACATGTAAAAAACATTGCTAGGAAAACTTTTTAGCCTTACATAGGCTCGTTTTGCGATGAAGAACAACTGGACACCAAGTATATCGCCTTTCATTTTCCAGTGTCTTAAGAGCTATCTCCGAAACGTCAGCATCGAGAGTTTCAGTTTTCGAAACACATTTTTAATGTATAAAAATGTACCCCACGAACTTTCCAACTGATGCATTATATTAAATGATCATGAATAATTAAAACTGACGTGACGCATGTTCGTATAAAAATGAACGCAAAATGCGTGTTCAAATAGCACTCCCCTTTTATGAACATGCGATTTTCTGCTGCCATAAAAGTCCGTATACAGAAGCTGCTACTGCTACCGTGCCATCGTGACGTATATGTGACAGCTCCACTGCAGCAAAGCCGGGGATTATTCAGCAATCCACATTTAGTTCACCCTCTGCAACAATTTACGCTGATGCATTCGGCGGGGGATGTTCGCCTGTGTGTCATCAATATCAATTTAGTTTTCGAATTAATCAACTTTTACTGTCTATTGCACACGGACGGTACGTATCAATCATTCCGCGCGAAGAAAAACAAACAATTTCTCCATTTCGCGGCAACAGTATTTTGACTTTCGCAACCTGTCATTCACAATCACATTCGGCAGCAACAAAGTAGTCAAAAACAAAAAAACGAATTGAATAAAAATGGGAACGACACAAAAGCATCAGTGGCATATAATGTATAGCGAACCGAGAGAAGGGAAAAAATGCTGCCCGAGCAAATATTTGCTCGGGGACCAGCGCCGGCGAATAAAACAATCCAATCTATAAATGAGACTATCCAGCGAACATTTTATGCGGCTTCCGAGTGCCAAATCTGTCATCCATCGAGAAGTGATGGCAGAAGGAAGGAGCGGGACCTGGGGGAACAAAGAGCGGAAAAAGAATCGGCAAATTAAATTTTATCAACGTCACCAACTGCATATGATTGGTGACGCAGCGGCCGCGGCGTTGCCTGTGGTTGGGTTGGCTCGGTTCGAGGCCGCGCGGAGTGCGAAATAATAAAGGCACCAGCTGCTGCGTCAATAAAATGAATTGCAATTAAATCTTTTCAATCAATTCTCGCGGTACACAAAGGCGATAAAAGCGAGCAAGCTTGTAAGCAAAAGTGGGTAATATCAAAGCCTAGCTACACCCTCTCAACACCCCACACTAACACGTTCCGTCCATCACCACCCACGTTTTCTCTCTTTCACTTAACCGCTGCGCTTGCACTTGGCAGTTCCGAAGTAAATAGTAAAAACCATTTCAGGTGTTATGCTCTCGGTTCACTTTTGTGTATCTCGGCTTTATTCCTCGGTCAATCACAGGCTGTGACTGATACTGGCATTCATATACGACGAAGTCGGGTGGTTTGATGTTCCACAGTAGTTTCCAGGATTAGAGGGGGTGGTCCGGGGATCTCACATCGCTCTCGTTGATGGAAACCATAAAACCAATCCGTTTACTACGTTATATTAGATTCGGTTAATTAGAACCTATGTGGGTGGCGGTGAGGTTCAAAGCGGACTCGCGTTTCTTGGAATCAATGAGTGATTGCAGCGGTTCATGAGTCCTACGAATGTTATTCTATGGTTTCTCGGACAATTCTTCGGAACAGGTCACCAAAACTTATTGGGTGGCGTACAGTAATGATGTAACCCCCCTCCCGTCAAGCAACGCCAACTTGTAGTACATTGTTATGATCAAATCTGATCTTCTATACGACTTTATCTGATTTAAACAAGAAATCAAACAACAAATTGCACGTACAATGTATACGTATTGTCATACGTATATACGATTTATAACAGACATAGAAATAAGAACAAATGGCGGAATATTTTTAGCCTCATATTTCTAGAGGTATAAATTATTCAATTGACTTTTAGTGAGAGGGGAGATAAATGTTTAAAATGAGTGGTGGTCACGGATAGGAAAATTTCTCCGATAGAATTCGATTTCCGGTTGTTATGATTATCGAGCAGCAGCTATCTTGTACAGCTATCTGAAATATAACTCTAGAGCAGTTAAAACTCGTACATATGATAGAAGAGAGATGCAATCAGATACGTCATTCCTGGTTGCCGAATGTGTTTAGTGGAAATATCATGAAATTTATAATTTAAAATAAGTTAAGTAATGTTCAGTATTAAGCGCAACAAAAAAATTCATTCAAATTTTAACAGCTGGCAGCTGCCTCCCGGCCTGTTTATCTTTTAGAGATTAATTTGTCTCCCTAAATCGCCACCAGACGTCGACACTGTACATACGTCTTCGAAAATCTTGATGTATCAAATTCATAATTACGATCAATTACGCTCTAATATCATTAACTGTTGAACGATTTTTCAAAGTATGTAATATGATTTATTCACAGCACTACATTGATTTAATTAATACATTTATGCGACTCACGAACTGCATTTTGTGTCGTTTAGATGACTATGACGATAGGGTATATCATAAAATGATTGATCGATGATTCAAATTGCCGGGTAGGGGGGTATTATTCGTGCTGGGTATTTCCGAGGAGGAATCGATTTCTCCTTTGAGCGTCAATCATTCTTTTTCGGGTCAACCCAGTGGTATACGAGTGATATTTGTTATTCATTGACCCGAAGAACTTGTTTCATTAGCTTAACAATTGCTTTAAAAAAAGACTATTGAAATCGCAAATATCTCTATACAAACAGGTAGCAGCTCGGAAATCCACTCAGTTATGATTGTGTAGCGGTTGGAACATGTTCTCGCCAGAACACTGTGCTCTCCTTGACCAACCCTATTTCTACCCCATATTGCCGGTTTGAACGGAACCTCCAGTGAAAAACGACGCACCGATATTACCTTTGAACAAATTGGCTATCTTTTTCGAGACTGCAAATTGTGCCATTGGCAATGGATAATGCGGACCATACGGAATGTTTCATCACGAGTTGGAGTAGTAGAATTTTCCACCATGTCAAAGAAACCACCTCGATAACCTTCCTTTGAATGTTCAACTATAACGCGTCGCTTTCCAATTTTTTGGAAATTGAGCTCGAACATAAGTTTTGTCTTCGAAATATTTTACATGCAATAATTTTTATTTTTATAAAAATAAGTTTATTTCCCTGATGTCATAAGAAAAAGTTCAAAAGACCGAGTGATTTTTTGGAAGTTCGTTTTCCGAAATTCTGTTTCTGTCAGACAAACTTCTGTTTTTCTTATTTTCAATCTATTTCTGAATTTGGAGTGCAACAGAATTATTCCGGATTCCACACGGTTAGAGTATAAATAGAATACCACTCTAAGAAAAAAAAGAAACGATGTAAACATTCAAAAAATTAACCGTTTTTGTGTATCTCTTTCAAGAAAATACGGAGAAAATTGCCAGCTTCAACCTTACTTTTTCGAAATCGGGAGTAATACTTCAACCTTTTATAATACTTGAAGAACATATTAAAGCTCTCAAATGTGCATGAAACTGGATTATTGTTTTACATCGCATTTACAATCTGGTTTGCTTATCTGTTGAGTTATTTTTCTCCACACAAGCGCATACGGTGGGTATGGAGGCGCACTGTTGTTTTCATGCTTTGCTTAGAACGAGCACAGACAAAGCGAGAGAATTTAATGTGTTTATGTGTGTCACACAAGTGAGAAACGTTGCTTAGTATCTGAATTCTGCGTTGTGTTCATTCGGCGCTGTCTTGTTTATGCATTTGGTATACTTCGTACCAAGAGAAAATACGTGTTTGTTATCAACGCGCGCTCATGAAAATTGAACTCAAGCGCAGCGAATGTTTGTTTTCTGAAGACTGGTTAGTAATAAAAAAATCCATGCTCTGGCGACTGAAACTGGTCTTAACTATGTTCGAACTGCTTATAATTTAATTTAATACATCCCAGCTATTGATACTTGATGTTGTTATAGTATGATTCGATTTGTGTATACAAGTATGGTCCTAATGGTAAAACAAAAAACAAGTAATTCTATAGAGAAGTAATTAATCCAGTGATTTTTCGGGTGACTCAGACTTTGACACTAGTAAACGAAGTCCGATTGAGCTGAAATTTAGCAGAGGGTTTTTTTTCTCGTAAAAATTTACATTTTGCAGAAAGTTCCGTTTGAAAATTCAAGACGACCATTTCCACCGGCAGTCTAATTTATTTATGGATAAATTGCCCTTATTCTGTGACTCGAGAATGCATCGTACGATTCTAGCAGTCTTTTTATTGCTTTTCGCAGTGTTAAAAAAATCGTGAACTAAAATTTTGTTTGATAATGATTTTAATCATTCGTCTTCCTAAGCTGGAAGCCGCCGGACGGTTTTATATCGTTATCGTCCATCGTTGAAGTGATACCGTTATTTTCGTGGCTGGTGAAGTGAGTGTTGGACACTAACGGGATTCCCTGTGAATTCATTGAAGCAGACACAACAAGCGAGAGGAAGAAACCCTGCACGCGAGCGCTGTGTGCTGGTGTGTTATCGCCGTAGCACCGTCTTCGACATCATCACCGCGTGGTGCGATACACGGGTTCAGCTGTACCGAACGATCAACACGCAGCACCGTTATAAATAATCCGCACTGGTGTGCATAATAAGTATACTGAAATTAATAGGTTAAGGTTATTAGGTTAAGGTTAATTATAAAAAAAAATTGCAAATATTATAAGAAAGTGTACATCTGCCATTTTAAATGGCAGAAGGGGAAGAAAGCGTTGACATGGATATCGAATCCACTGTCTCCCCCTCCCCAGCTACGGGTGCTGGGAAGTCGCTTAAACGCGTTCCCCCCTCAGAAGATGTCTCTTCACAGGAAGAGTTAACTCACCTCAACAAGCCTCCCTCAAGAAAATTTGCAAACCTTTCCTCTTCAACCCCTCATTCTCCCGCTCCCGTTTCCGCTCAACTCCCGAACTTGCCTCCCAGTCCTACTGATCCCGCTCCCGCTCAACAATCGACCTCGTCCTCCCCCTCAGTTGCTTCCTCTCCTCGTGTCAAGGTCTATCCAGAAGATTCACCTGGAGCTGGCCCATGGGTTGTTTTTTTCCGGCCCAAACCGAACGGAAAATCCATCAATGTCATTCAGGTTTCGAAAGATCTGGCAAGATATTATTCCTCCGTGGTCGAAATCTCTAAGGTTAGACCGAACAAACTGCGTGTTGTCGTGAGTGATCGGAAACACGCAAATGCAGTTGTGATCGACGAGAGATTCTCCCGAGAGTATCGTGTCTACGTGCCGTCCCATGACGTAGAAATCTTGGGGGTGATAACTGAAACGGGTCTGACGTGTGAAATGATAAAGGAAGGAGTTGGTAAATTTAAAAGACTCCCGTTGGTGGGCGTTAAAATTTTGGACAGCCGCCAACTAGGGAAAGTATCCCAAGAAAAGGGAAAAACTAAATTCACGCCGTCAGACTCGTTTCGAGTAACTTTTGCTGGTTCCGCTCTCCCAAATTAAGGGCAAATTAAGACTGCCTGTGCGACTCTTCGTGCCAAAGCCCATGACTTGCCAAAAATGCAAGTCAGTTGGTCACACTTCAGATTATTGTGCCAACAAGGAGCGCTGTGCCACTTGCGGAGAGCAACATGAGGGGAAATCCTGCAGTGCGACTGAGCATAAATGTCCATATTGCGGGGGATCCCCACACGAGCTCTCAGTTTGTGAAACTTACAAGAGTCGCTGGGAGAAACAGAAGCGCTCTTTGAAGGAACGCTCGAAACGCACTTTTGCGGATATTTTAAAGGGCGCTTCTCCACTGGTCCAACAACAAGAACCAATCAACACACAAAATGTCTTCGCCACGTTGCCCGTTGACGAAATAGAAGCGGACACAGCTAACGGGGGCACACCGTTCATTTTCCAAGGGAATCCCCGGCGCAAAAATGTGACCACTCCCAAAGTTCAAGGACAAGCCCCTCCGGTTATACCTCCTGTTAGCATGCCTAAAAAATCGAGTGCAGCGGACAAGCAAAATCAGGTTCCTCCTGGCGTCCGTGGGAATAGTTCACCTTCGAACGACCCAGCACTCGAGGGGACATCAAAAACCCCAAATGTCCCTATTTTTCCGTCCAGCTCAACTCCCCAATCGGGATTTATAAAGTTGTCTGACCTTTTGGACCAAATCTTCAAGTGTTTTAATGTTTCCGACTCCATCAGAACCATTGTCATTTCAATGCTTCCAGTATTAAAGACAATTTTGCAACAATTGATGCAAACATGGCCCCTCCTTGCAATGATTATCTCTCTTGATGTCTAATTCAAATAGAGAGGTCGGAGATATCACTGTTTTACAGTGGAATTGTCGTAGTCTTATCCCTAAATTGGATACATTCAAATTTTTAATTCATAACTTCAATTGTGACGTTTTTGCTCTGTCCGAAACTTGGCTTTCTTCGCGAGATGATCTCTCTTTCCACGATTTTAATATTATACGCTTGGACCGTGTTGACAGATACGGAGGGGTGCTATTGGGGATCAATAAGTGCCACTCATTTTTTAGAATTGACCTTCCACCTATTGGGGGGATCGAAGCTGTTGCTTGTCATGCAAACATCAGAGGCAAAGACCTTTGTATTGTCAGCTTGTATTGGCCTCCGAGAGCTGCGGTTAGCCGCAAGCAACTTGTTGACATGTGCTCACTCCTTCCTGAGCCACGATTGATCTTGGGAGACTTCAACTCTCACGGAACTGCCTGGGGGGAACAGTACGACGACCTATGTAACAGCTTCAATATGACCGTTTTGAATACTGGGGAAACAACACGTGTTCCTAAACCTCCTGCTAACCCAAGTGCTCTTGACCTCTCGCTTTGCTCGAATTCATTATCGTTAGATTGCAAGTGGAATGTAATCCAGGACCCCAACGGTAGTGATCACTTGCCAATCAAAATTTCCATCACCATTGGTTCGAATTCTTCTGAATCTATAAACATGGCATATGACCTCACAAGACACATTGACTGGAAAAAATATGCGGACGCAATTGCTCTAGCCATCAATTCCAGAGATGGTTTGCCTCCATTGGAGGAGTATAACTTCCTTTCTCGTTTGATATATGACAGCGCGGTTCGCGCTCAAACGAAACCCATCCCAGGCTCCACTTTTTGTCAAAGGTCTCCCAATCCATGGTGGGATAGCCAATGTTCCAAGCTTTATCAGGATAAATCGAACGCATTTAAAGCTTTTCGGAAACGTGGAACCATTGAGAATTTTCAAACGTATTTTGACCTTGAAAATCAATTTAAAAACTTGATCAAAGGGAAAAAACGTGCTTATTGGCGAAATTTCGTGGGAGGTTTGTCACGAGAAACGTCAATGAAAAAATTATGGAAAGTGGCTAGAAACATGAGAAATCGCTCTTCATCGAATGAAAGCGAAGAATATTCACATCGATGGATTTTGAATTTTGCACGGAAGGTTTGTCCCGATTCCGTTCCTGTGCAAAAAATTGTTCGAGATATACCACAAGATAGGTGCGATCTTGATTCCGAGTTTTCGATGGTAGAATTCTCTCTTGCTCTCCTTTCTTGTAACAATTCGGCTCCAGGAACGGATAGAATTAAGTTCAACTTGTTGAAAAACCTCCCTGATGTGGCGAAACATCGCTTTTTGAATTTATTCAATCGGTTTCTGAAGAATAATATTGTTCCAGATGATTGGAGACAAGTACGAGTTATAGCTATTCAAAAACCCGGAAAACCCGCGTCCGACTTCAATTCGTACCGCCCAATAGCAATGCTGTCTTGTATACGGAAATTGTTGGAGAAAATGATCTTGTTTCGCCTTGATCGATGGGTTGAAACGAATGGCCTACTCTCAGATACACAATATGGGTTCCGCAGGGGCAAGGGGACGAATGATTGTCTTGCGTTGCTTTCTTCAGAAATTCAAATGGCTTACGCCGAAAAAAAACAAATGGCTTCAGTATTCTTGGACATAAAGGGGGCCTTTGAATCTGTTTCAATAGAGGTTTTGTCAGACAAATTACACTCTCGGGGTCTGCCGCCTCTGTTGAATAATATGTTATATAACTTGCTTTGTGAGAAACAGTTGAATTTTTCTCACGGGGATTCGACAGTAAATCGGGTCTCCTACATGGGCCTCCCCCAGGGCTCATGTTTAAGCCCCCTTTTGTACATCTTCTATGTAAACGACATCGACAATTGTCTTACACAAAATTGCAGCCTAAGACAACTTGCAGATGATGGAGTGGTGTCTGTCGTAGGATCAAACGAATCCGACCTGCAAGGGCCCTTACAAGATACTTTGAACAATTTTTCAACCTGGGCCATTGGGCTAGGGATCGAATTCTCCACGGAGAAAACAGAGATGGTGGTTTTAGCATAGCATAGACCAGCAAAACCAAAGCTTCAACTTTTGGGTAAACCGATCACTCATGCTATGTCATTCAAGTATCTTGGGGTCTGGTTCGACTCCAAATGTACTTGGGGGGCCCATATTAGGTATCTGAGTAAAAAATGCCAACAAAGAATAAACTTTCTCCGTACAATTACCGGCACCTGGTGGGGAGCCCATCCCGAAGATCTTATAATGTTGTATCGAACAACTATTCTCTCAGTGATGGAGTATGGCAGTTTCTGTTTTCAATCAGCTGCCAAAACACATCTCATTAAACTCGAGCGAATTCAGTATCTTTGTCTCCGTATTGCGTTGGGATGTATGCCCTCAACGCATACCATGAGTCTCGAGGTTTTGGCAGGCCTACTCCCACTAAAAGATCGCTTCAATTTATTATCGCTTCGGTTCCTCATCCGGTGTAAGGTTATGAACCCATTGGTGATCGGAAATTTTGAGCAGCTTATCGAGCTAAATTTTCATTCAGGATTCATGAGCTCATATCATGAATTCATCTCCATGCAGGTTGATCCTTCTTCGTATACTCCCAACCGTGTTTGTTTTCCTGACTACATCAATTCCTCTGTACATTTTGATCTGTTCATGAAGGAGAAAATCCATGGAATTCCAGATTATCATCGATCGGGGATCGTTCCTACGATCTTCAATGCAAAGTATGGGCGTGTCAATTGTGATAATATGTACTTTACTGATGGGTCCTCTATGAATGAGTCCACAGGATTTGGAGTGTTCAACGAATTTTATAGCACCTCCCACAGTCTTCAGAATCCTTGCTCTGTGTATATTGCTGAATTGGCAGCAATACATTGGGCGCTGGACAGCGTCGCCTCACGACCTGTTGAACACTATTACATTGTAACGGATAGTCTTAGCTCTGTCGAAGCTATCCGTTCAGTGAGGCCGGAAAAGCACTCGCCGTACTTCCTTGAGAGAATACGAGAAAATTTGAGTGCTTTATCCAGACGCTGTTATGTCATTACCTTTGTCTGGGTCCCTTCACATTGCTCAATTCCGGGTAATGAGAGGGCTGACTCATTAGCAAAGGTAGGTGCAATTGAAGGCGATATTTATCAGCGTCAAATCGCTTTCAATGAATTTTATTCTTTAGTCCGTAAAAATACCATCGCTAACTGGCAACGTAAGTGGAACGAAGATGAATTGGGTCGGTGGTTCCACTCGATTATCCCTAAGGTTAGCCTCAAACCATGGTTCAAAAGTCTGGACTTAAGTCGGGAGGTGCGAATAAAGACCTTCTCTCGACTCATGTCCAATCACTGTTCGTTAGACGCGCTACTCTTTCGTTTTAATCTTGCCTATGGCAATATCTGTGCTTGTGGCCAAGGTTACCACGACATCGAACACGTTGTTTGGTCGTGCGAGGAGTATCTTGTTGCCAGATCGAATTTAGAAAACTCTCTTCGGGCTAGAGGAAGGCAGCCCAATGTGCCCGTGAGAGATGTGTTGGCTCGGTTAGACCTTGATTACATGTCCCAAATATATGTCTTCCTAAAAGCTATCGATCTTCGTGTGTGATTGTCCTTATATCCTTATATTCTCCTTTTCCTTTTCCTTCGCGAGAAATCAAATCCCTTCTTACTAACAATAGAATAAGGTGAAATGTAAATACATGTTAGATATAAGATAGGCTTAAGAA